>NC_031677.1:873807-1246565 GCF_000149555.1 Fusarium verticillioides 7600 | reverse complement strand
TGCAACATAAAGGGTCTTGTTGCCTCCAAAAGCCACAAACAGAAAGTGGCTACAGCAACAATTGATTTATTTGCAATACGTTAGCACAGCCTTCTCACCTGTGTTTGGCCAAACTCCCGTCCTCAATTGAGGCGCTTTCCTTTGCGTTTGTATTGGGTGAGTTTGACCGGTGCAGTCAAGTATAGGACAGCTGGCCTTCTGCAATAGGTTCCGTTCCCCCCCTCCACTAAAAAAAGTTAAGTACTGTAGAGGTAGGGATGAAGATCTAAGCTACGCTCTAGCCCAGGAACCGTTACAGCCCCCTGCCCTCTCTCATCTCTTCTCTTCCTCTCTGTCTTCTTTTTTTCCCTTTCCCTTTTTTGCTGTACCGCTTCTTCCTCTCTTCATCATCGCATCGACGGTTGAAGATGAAGATCTCGTACTTGTCTGTTGGGCTCCTTGCCCTCTTCAGCCCCTTGGCAGCCGCCTGGAGCAAAGAAGGTATGTTTTACTGTCTGCTCTGAATTCATGTCTTAACTAATTCCCATCCTCTCAGATCGCGAAATCTTTCGCATTCGGGATGAGATCGCAAAGTATGAGACCGACCCTGCTGCCAACTTCTACGACATCCTCGGCGTCCCTCCCTCTGCCTCGCTCGATGATATTACCAAGGCCTATCGCAAGCAGACCCGAAATCTGCACCCGGACAAGGTCAGACAGGGAATGCGATCCAAGGCTGCAAAGGACAAGAAGGCTGGCGCAAAGACGAAGCCTCCTACCAATGCTGAGATCAAGGCTGCTGTAAAGAAGGCCGGCGAGGCTCAGGCTCGTCTATCCCTCATCGCCAACATCCTTCGTGGCCCCGAGCGCGACCGATACGACCATTTCCTCTCCAATGGCTTCCCTCTCTGGAAGGGCACCGATTACTACTACAACCGATATCGCCCCGGCCTGGGCACGGTCATCGTTGGTCTTTTCCTCGTTGTGGGTGGTGGTTTCCACTACCTCACTCTGTACATGAGCTGGAAGCGACAGAAGGAGTTTGTCGAGCGCTACATCAAGTTCGCCCGCGACACCGCTTGGGGTGGTGGTCTTAACATCCCTGGCGTCGACGCAGCTCCCGCTCCAGCCCCTGCTGCATCTCCCGCGCCCGCTAGCGACGAGGAAGAGGCTCCCCCTCTGCCCCAGAACCGACGAGAGCGCCGTATGCAGGAGAAGGCGGCCAAGCGCGATGGTGCTCGACCTGCTAAGAAGACACGTCGTGCTCCTCAGGCTTCCTCTGGAACTGCTACTCCTACCCCTGCTGCTGGACCTACTGGTGCTCGCAAGCGAGTTGTTGCTGAGAATGGCAAGATCCTTGTCGTTGACTCCCTTGGTGATGTTTATCTCGAGGGAGAGGATGAGGAGGGCGAGGTCCACGAGTTCCTCCTTGACGTAAGCTATCACAATATTATCCAAATGACTAGACTAACATGTGACAGCCCAACGAGCTTGCCAAGCCCACCATCAAGGACACCGCAGTCTTCCGCGCACCCATCTTCCTGTTCAACATCACTGCTGGCCGCTTCCTTTCCAAGAAGCCCACCGACCTCGAGATCGAGATCCCTGCCGAGGACGAGGACTCTGATGTTCCCCAGCCCACCCCCAGCACCGACTCCGCCGGCGAGGACTTTGAGCTTCTTGACAAGAGCACTGATTCTCTCACCAAGGCCAAGGCATCTGGCGCTTCGCAGGGCAAGGCTAACAAGCGCAAGGGCAAGAAGAGGTAAACTTTGGGAATGCTTCCTAACAAAAAGTTGACTGGAGCTAGGAGTGGATGGAGTTGGTGTGAAATGGGGAGGATGTATTTTGCCAAAAAGGACGATTAAATCTTAAATGCTTGCCATGTTATAGTAGATGCCATTCATGAAAAGGACTAGATTTGGGTATGCCTTGTGTTCAGTCCAGACTCTGTGCTTTGTGCCTTCATGCGCCGACTATCAGTGATGTTTGGGATGGTCTTAGTCAATTGGAGCAAAGACGACTAAGTTAGTACCTAGACAAGAAACCTCGTATAATACCAGTTCCAGCTCTAGTTTTCTTGGCATCTGGCATTATAGCTGTATTTCAACCTTGAGACTACAACGATCCCAAACTTTTATAACCTGGCCATAATGTATCCGTATGACAATAAGGTAGCTTATATGGCAACTATACCTAGACTTGTTCTTCTTCATTCTTTGGCTGAAGTCTATGATGATAAGACCCTTCATCACAACTCATCTGAGATTAATTAAATGTGGGCTAATTAGTCTTCAATGGCTGCATACGGAACCCGAACTGTATTACACGTCCACTATGTAGGGTTGCAATGAAGCTGCTGACAGTCCTAGAGGCGGATATTACGGACATTTATATCCGGTCAACGTCTCCAAGCAGTAGCACAACATTAGTTGACCCCCATTTCCATGGGCAAAAGGAGGGAAAAGAAGCAGAATGTCGTAACCCCCCGTCCCTTGTCTTGCGTGCTTTCTGATTAGATAGCTAGCCAACTCCGTGCTTGCGATTCCGCAACTCCATTGGGGATATGTAGTTAGACAATAATCCACTTTGACGACTATTGATCATGCTAATTTTTTGCCATTGTTGATCATTTCTTATATAACTCCCACAGAGATACACCTTTTTCGAGTTCCTAGCATGTTGGCTATTTGTTGATCACTGTTTGTCTCTGTTTAACTCTCATCAACGTCTCTGTCGAGTAACGATGACGTTCTCGAATCAACAAGAGAGGCCAAATGCCTCTGGTGATAGCATCACGGAAACATTTCCGAGTCAAGACTCAGTCACCGAGGACCCCAAGGTTCCCAATTTGGTCGAGTCAACTGAAGAAACGGGCTCCAGCAACGTCGTGTTGCAGTCTTCAAAGTATGAAACGAGTTTACTTCGCAGGATATTGACGCCAAAGAACTGTCGATGGAACGATGAGTCGCCACCAGCTTTGTCTATGAGCCATTGCTGTCTATACGCCTTGGTAGGTAAATTACCTCTAGTATTGAAGCTCATGCTAATCGACGGAAATAGGCATCGGGTATCACTGTTGCAAACCTCTACTACAACCAGCCAATTCTCAACAAGATAGCCGCCACCTTCAATGTCTCATACGAAGAATCATCCCAGGTTGCAACGCTGTTGCAGTCAGGCTATGCAGCTGGTCTCGTTTTTGTTCTACCACTCGGGGATATTCTCGAAAGACGCCCGTTCATCATCGCTCTTGTTCTGGCCACTGCAACAATGGTAAGCGCTGTGTAGCTAGCATATTACTATATTCAGCAGCTGACATGATGTAGTGGATAGGACTCTGTGTGACAAATGACTTTACCGTCTTCCGTGCTTTATCTTTTGTATGCGGTGCTACCACAGTGACACCACAGTTGATGGTTCCCCTAGTGGGAGACTTCGCGCCAGCGCATCGAAAGGCCTCTCTTCTCGCTATCGTCACATCAGGACTTATGCTGGGTCTGTTGATGGCGAGGTTGCTCTCGGGAGTGGTAGCGAATTTCACAGCTTGGCGCAACATTTACTGGTTGGCATGCGGTCTGCAGTACCTCATGGGTGTTGTGCTCTTCTGCTTCATGCCTGACTATCCATCTACCAATCCGGACGGGCTGAACTATCTCTATGCTCTCTGGTCTATTCCTCGTATGATGGTCACTGAGCCTGTTCTGATACAGGCTTGTCTCATTGCCTTTTCGCTGTCAGCCGTGTTCACGTCGTTTTGGACAACGTTGACATTTCAACTCTCTTCTGCGCCCTTTGACTATACGTCTCTACAGATTGGTCTCTTTTCTCTGACTTCGCTTGCGACCATCCTGTCGATCCCCTTGATTGGGAGGTTGATTGATCATTATATACCTCTACTCCCGACGATAGGCGGTCAGATCCTGGCGTTGACTGGAGTTATCGTCGGAACTTTCACTGGAAACTTTACCGTTGCCGGCCTTGTGATTCAGGCTATCGGTATCGATGTCGGTATGCAGACAGCGGCAGTGTCGAACCGCGCAGCCATCTTCGGCATCAATCCCAAGGCGCGTAATAGAGTTAACACGGCTTACATGGCCCTGGTGTTCGCTGGACAATTGACTGGCACGGCAGTGGGAAACAGACTGTATGCCAGTGGAGGCTGGAGGAGAAGCGGCGGATGCAGCAGTGAGTCAACTCAAGAGTGTCTTCTTTCGCAAGCGAATTGCTAACTAATGTGAACATCAACAGTTGCATTCGTTGGATTGTCCATCCTGATTGCCGTTGCGAGAGGACCTAGGGAAAAGGGATGGATTGGCTGGACAGGAGGATGGCATCCTCGACGAGAAAAGGCCGTGATAACACAAACACAGACAGAAGATGAAGAACAAGGCGAAGAGCAGAATAGGAAGGAGGAAAATTAAGATAAACAGTATGTATCGGATTTAAAATAGAGATATTTGTTTAATACTCCATAAGGTACTCCATAGGTAAAACGGACAACGGGCCGACAGTCCCGCTAGTCACCGCCGCAATATCCTGTCAATCACTTGGAGTCAGCCTCAAAATGCAACATCGCCAAGAGACAATAGGCATAGTTATGAACCTTGACAGGGGATTGCCTTGTCACTTCAGTTTGGCTACTAAAAGAGTCTCTCGGAAGCTGAGCCTCCATGAGCCCCTCATTCGGCGTAGCACGGGTACGCGGGTAACTAAACAGGGGTCGGGTCCTCTGGCTCTAGAAATGTGTATATCCATCTTCCTTCAGGATTCGTTTCAACATTATGCTCTGAGCGGTAAGTATTAAAAGATGACGGTTCTTCCCTTTCTTTCTCTTATGTAATCTCGTCTGGTTCTATCGATTTTCTTCTTTCCTTTTCTCGGCATCTTTGTTGGTCGAGTAAAGTCGTGTTAGTTACAGGATGGCTATTCCACTTACAATGGCTGGACCACAGTATCATGACGACTTCGATTCTACTCCTAAACAAGGCTCAACACCAACACAAGATCAACCTTTAGACCAGCCTAAAGAACAGATACAACCATTGTCAACTCACGATACATCATCTCTTCCAGCCAAAGGCCATATATGGAAGGCCAGACTTAACCTTCGTCTCTTCTCCATCTGTGTTGACGCTCTTCTTCTTGTCATTGTCTCTTTGTTGGCCTCTAATTCCAGTGATGGAACAACATCCATCATCGCCTTTGGGGTTTTTGTATGTACCTATCTATTCTCATGGTCTTGTCACCTACTAACGAAGAAACACTTTAGACTACCCTTGCTCTGATATGGAACTTTGCGGACTCTGTCCATCTCTGGACCAGAAGATACCACAGCTTTAGCCCCTCCATACGAATCTTCGTCGATCTTCCATTAGCTGTTCTCTTTGTGATCCTATCACTCGTCTATGGATATTTCGGTCCTTCGGATCACGCAGTTTCCGGCTCGGCCCCAAGCACAGACGAGTCACATCTTGGGAGACGAGCCCTTGGATGTTTCGGCATCACCAAAGCGTGAGTCTAATTCCATTGCATGCCTAGGGGAGGAAAGAAAACTCAGCACCTTAACCCTAAGCAATGAAGATGTTTAGGTAAATCTAGCCTAAGCTTGGGGGATTCTTTGATAAGTTTGACTTGATACCCCGTTTTATAGTCTGATGTTTTCTTGCTCCCTGAGGCATGCTCAAATCCTCTAGTACCATATTTCTGACTTGCAATTATTTCCCTAGTCTCGTTCAAATGATATTAGTTTTCGTGGCTTACTACGAGAGCACACAAGCAAACTCGCCCACATCACGAAGCAACTGTGCGAGGAATGAGGAGGATATACCCAGAGATGAGGAAGAAGGATTGTTATTTAGCGAAGATTCTGTCTCAGACAGATAATCGTGCTGATTGACAGCTAGCGACTTGCGTTTCGTTTCCTACACATTTTACCATTTAGAGATACCACCCACTATAAAAAAGGCACAAGCATAGCAGATACCCCTACCACCTCTACATTCATTTTTACCCTGTTCCTAGTTTCTAGTCTCAATAGCGTTCAATGTCCAGTCCTACCCCATCACTTCCAAGTCACATCTTCCAGCCATCTTGGGGGAATCAGGTAGAGCCTGGTTGTCGTTGAGCTTGTTGATTCCATCAGTAATCTTGAGGCAATCATGGCATAGCAGATCCCCAGGGCCGACGTTTTCCTTCTTCTCCAAAATGTCGCAGCCCTTTTTCCCTGCAGTGATAATGTTGCCGCAAGGGAAGAATCGACCAAAAGGTTCGAGTGTCGAGTTACAGAGCCAGCACGAGGCAACGCGGGTGACTAAACGGCACATGTTGGATACAGAGGGCCTGGTGGAATGTGATGTATGTAGTCACGTAACGTTTATCAAATGCAACTGCGTACCTGAAGGGAAGTAGCGAAGCTTAGGACGAGAATTGCGTTTGGCTGTTGAGATGCGAAGTCTGGTACTTAGGAAACTGAGGTGAGTTGTGGGCTTGAGGCTACATCGACGAAAGAGTGTGCCATTTTATAGTAGAGATGACCATTGCAGCAATTCACTGTAATTAGTAAATTCAATGAACGTTGCCTCTTATACGCAATGATTGTATTGAGATTCTTTGTTCGGACTACACTCCTCGTGAACGATGCACCACAGCGTTGGACGGAGAGAACAATGTCATGGACATATTCACCGATACACAACTCCATCAAATACTCGAACACACTGTTCTGCCCATCGATCATTGAATCACTTGCGTGCAACGCCCCTAGGAAATTTGAAGTTCGATCGAGCTTTTAGCTTTCGTGAATTAGACCAACATTTGACGGGTCTAACGATGAACATGGATTAAAGGAGAACGAATGTATCAATCTCACCAAACAAAACGATGGGCTGTAGACCCAGTGACACAAGATACATAGAAAATCTTCTTTTTAAGTCTCTTAACTTCTTTTGAACTACAAAATGTCGACAAATACACGTCCCTTGCCAAGTCCATCCTAAGACCCAACAGAGACCATTCTCTCGCTGCTTCTTATCATGCCCGCCTCCTCTTCCCAAAGGATATATACCGCACATCTTATCTTGTCAAAAAGGAGACGCTGCCCTGCGTAGAATCATGCATGCCAAGTTTCCCAACAAGCTAACAAAAACTCCTTCCCAAGTACTTCCTCGTGTCCGGATTCGCAAACGCTTAGTACACACGCTTGAAGGGTGGCACGGGCTTGCACTCGGCCTCGTCCAGGGTGTTGGCGATGACCTTTCGGTAGGCCAGGTCGACCTTGCCGTGAGGCTCCTTCTGGAAAGAAAGAGTGTGCTTCATCCAGTTCTCGTCATCTCGCTCGGGGAAATCCTCGCGGGCGTGAGCACCACGAGACTCCTTTCGGTTGGCGGCAGAGGTGGCGGTTTGGATACTGTATACAGTGTCAGTATTACTTCAGAAAGTCCCGAAAGGATCAAAACTTACGCGCAGGTGAGCAAGTTGCGGAGCTCAAGAGTCTCAACGAGATCAGAGTTCCAGATCATGCTGCGATCCTTCATGCCAACCTGGCTGTACATGGCATCGATCTCGGTCATCTTGCGAACACCCTCATCCAAACTCTCCTGGGTTCGGAAAACGCTGACATCAGTCTGCATGGCCTTCTGCATGGCAAGTCGGATCTCAGCGGTGCTCTTAGGACCATCAGCAGTTCGGACCTTGTCGAGGACCTCGATGTGGTCGGAAGCAGCATCAGCGGCAATGGGCTTCAGGGCGTCACCGGGGTTGAACTTGTCACGGATGGTGTGCGAAACGGCACGACCGAAGACAACAAGATCGAGAAGAGAGTTGGCACCCAGACGGTTGGCACCGTGGACAGACACACAAGCAGCTTCGCCACAAGCGTACAGACCAGGGACAACCTTGTCCTCACCCTTCTCGTCAACGGTAAGAACCTCACCAGTGTATCGTGTAGGAATACCACCCATGTTGTAGTGGACGGTAGGAAGAACGGGAATGGGCTGTTTGCGAACATCAACACCGGCGAAAATACCGGCGGTCTCAGAGATACCGGGCAGACGCTCAGCAAGGATCTCAGCGGGGAGATGGCTGAGCTGGAGGTAGATGTGATCCTTCTCAGCACCAACACCACGGCCCTCACGGATCTCCAGGGTCATGGATCGAGAGACGACATCACGAGAGGCAAGATCCTTAGCGGTAGGAGCATATCGTTCCATGAATCGCTCACCCTCAGAGTTGAGGAGGTAACCACCCTCACCACGGGAACCCTCAGTGATCAGGCAACCAGCTCCGTAGATACCGGTAGGGTGGAACTGGACGAACTCGAGATCCTGGTTGGGGAGACCGGCACGGGCAACCATGGCCATACCGTCACCGGTACAGGTGTGGGCAGATGTGCAAGAGAAGTAGGCTCGTCCGTAACCACCAGTAGCGAGAACGGTGTGGTTGGCAAGGAATCGGTGCAGGGTGCCGTCCTCCTGGTTGTAGGCGAGGACACCGCGGCACTCGCCATCCTGCATAATCAGGTCGAGGGCGAAGTACTCGATGAAGTAGTTGGTCTTGTGTCGGAGGGACTGTCCGTAGAGAGTGTGAAGAAGGGCGTGGCCGGTTCGGTCAGCAGCAGCGCAGCATCTGTAAGCCTGTCCACCCTTTCCGTACTCCTTGGATTGACCACCGAAAGCTCGCTGGTAACTGATGAAATTGTCAGTAGCCGTTGTGTGGGCGGATTTCAAAGTCCAGACTCACATCTTGCCATCGTCAGTTCGGGAGAAGGGGCAGCCGTAGTTCTCAAGCTCGATAATGGAGGCGGGAGCCTCTCGGGTCATGTAGTGAATAGCATCCTGGTCACCCAGCCAGTCGGAACCCTTGACGGTATCGTACATGTGCCATCGCCAATCGTCCTCGTGCATGTTACCTAGGGCAGCGTTGATACCACCCTGCGCGGCGACGGTGTGAGATCGAGTAGGAAAAAGCTTGGAGATACAGGCAGTGTTGAAGCCAGCCTCGGCCAGACCGAAAGCAGCTCGCAGACCGGCACCACCAGCACCAACGACGAGAGCATCATACTCGTGGTCCTGAAAAGTGTCAATTGACGAGATCTGTGATTCGCGGATGATCAGGTAGACGTACGATGACGGCGTATTTGTTGCTCACGAAAGGAGAGGCCTCCTTGGCTCGCAGAGGACCATTGCCAGTGATAACTCGGGCTGTAGACAGCTCGTCAGTATTTCAAAGCTGCGCATAGCATTCGGAGAGAAGCGTACCAACAGGGCGAGTGGTGGAGAAAGCTCGAGAAGAAGGGAACCTAGCAGCCCGCGTGAACTACCAAGAGGTTAGCGAAGCGTATTGATGAGCTGACGAAGCTTCTGTGGTGGACAATCTATTTCGTGATGCCATTGCAGAGGCCAAACCAGGGACTACTCACAGCAGGGCCGACGGCCAATCTCCTCATTGCCATAGAAGAAGCCATCATCAACTAAAGTCACTATGACCAAGACCAAGCTGCATCCGCGGGGAGAATCGAAAGGGTGGTATTTGACGATATCTTCGGGTGGCGGAGGAGCAGGACTTTGGTTAGATGTGGTTTTGGAAGAGAGAGAGAATGGATTGAATTGACTGTCCAACCAATCGACAATTCCCCTTGATGTTTTTTTGGGTCTCTCGTCCTTCGCGAGCCTCGATCGGACGGATTCTCTCGGCTCCTCGGTTGATCCAACCAATCAGCGTTGGCTTATTAGCAGCGTCGATTATTCGCCGCCCACTGGACTGGACGCTGTAAGCCACTGAAGATATAGGGACTCGGAAGTCAATGGCCTGTGCTGGACTCACTGTGCTGTCAAATGATAGAGCTCCTTGAGTCCGAGAGTGTGTCGTTGTGAAAGCCAATTGGTTTTTTAATTTTCAACTGTTTTCATGATACTACATCCAATGCTATCCTCCCTCGATCTTCATCCAAAATCAAAGCCCAATGGATCGGGAAGATTCGCCTTTGCGAGTCTAATAAATCCATGACGTTCAAGACAATTGGATCTCATCACGTGTCCGCGGATGTACATTTTGCCCTTCGGCTCCCCGTCTCCCCCGCCTATTCCGATACCAACGGCATGTGCTGACGGCTCCACCTCCAGCTGCTGTCAGTCGTAAGAACGCGACCCAGCCCGGAACCAATTTTCGGGGCCGGTCATCAAAGTCCGATTTTCTTACTGTAGTCTATCCTTAGAGCCTTGACAACTCACAGGGTTCAAATAGGCCTTGAAAACAGTCCTATTTCTCCTGTAATGGGCTCAAACAATAAAAGACTACGCTTAACCTAAGCGTCATGATGTGAGCCTTGGAACTTATGATCATACACATGAAAGCATTCCTAATTAGACCTTCTCAGTCTTAGACCTCGCAGACCACCATAAAACATGAGAGACGTCACATTTAAACACCAAGACATTCCAAAAAAGGCAATTAAAGATAGAATCTTGACGTCTACTGGCTCTACCATTCTCCATCATTCCCTGACTTTATAATCATGTCGCTCTGTATCTTTATACTGCCAGAACCAATACAGCCAACTCCTTCTCTTCCTCATAGGCCGAATGCAACCGCAACAAGGATATCTTACTGATTCTAATTCGATAATACTTCACGAAGCATGACCAAGAAATTGTCGGTCAGCTTGTGGACTTCTCCCACCGGGGGCTTAACGGGCTCTCCAGCGCTTCGTCGCAAGCGATCCTGTCGCTTGGCTCTGCGTCGCCTCTCAGCCTCGATGGGATCCAACTCATCTTCTGCTTCTGCCTCTGCCTCGTCCTCTGAGCCATCATCGTAGGCCATATCCTCGAGGTCTTCGCTGTCTAATCCAAAGTCTGATGAGTTGAAAGCCATTGCCGTTGGCATCATGTCACTTCCTGCATGGCCCTCGGCTGCCATCTTCTGTCTTGTTTTATCGTTGTGCCACTTCTTTCGAGCCTCTTGCCATGCAATAAGAGAGTTGATCTCTGCAATTGCCTTGTCTTTATCCAGAATTCCAGCACTGACACCGCCCTCGAACAAGGCGTTGACATTAAGGGTTCCGTTCTTGGGGCCCTTTCGCAAGAACTCGAGGATACCCTCGATCCAGCCCATGAGCTGTGTGAAGAGGCCGTTATCGTGAGTATGCACTTCATGGACAAACTTGTAAAAGTTGTGCTCATGTCGCTGGCAAAGATCAATAAAAGCCTGAACAGTCTGGTTTGGATCAGCCGAGGCATCTTGCTCTCTGCACTTATCGACGACCTATACACATGTCAGCATGTAGTTTCGATTCGGAGATAGCTGCTTCTCTCACCTGGATCATGTCATCAATAAAGACGGCGAAGTCAGTAACACTATTGTACACGTTTGCCGACTTGTAAACTCGTACGAGGGGCTCGTAGAAGATGGTGAAGAGGTCTCGGAATAGCTGGAGGGTTACCGGCTCCTCGATCAACTGAAGCATCATCTCCTTGTCCCTCTGTCTTGTGCACAGCTTCAAGTACTGCTTCATGTACGAAAACAGTTGAGCGCCCTGGCGCAGCTCCTCGTCAATATTCTCCACCGCGTTGTTGAAAGCTACATATGCGTTGTAGAGCCTCTGGATTTGCTCTCCTGTAAGCCCTGGTTCAATGAGATCAGATCTCATAATCGCCACGATCAAGTCCACATCATCTGCCTCAGCCTCTTCACGAATGGCGACCTTGATGTGCTCTTCGGCATGTGTGTACTTGTAGAGCTTGTCTGAGAAGACAGGATCGTCAATCTTGCTAGCGAGGATATCGATCGACTTTTGGAAGCTCTTTATACCATCGTTAAGCGTAAGTGAGAAAATCCTCTGCATCAATGACCGTGTACCGAATGGTTGGGCTAGGAAGATATCCAAGACACCAGACATAACTGCTGCGGGGTTTGCAATTCGAATAACATTCTTGATAACCGAGTATGGGATGAGAGAGTGTATACGTCTCGCTTGGGCAAAGAGCTCAGGGGAGTTGTCCTCGGCCAGGAAGAGGTGGTAGATGACGGCAGCAATCTCAATACGAAGCCACTCGGCAAATTTTCGATATTGGATACTGAGATCCTGAATCGTCTCCTTTTCCTTGATCTCTTTGAAGAGCATGGTAAGTCCGTTGTGTTCTACTATATCGCGACGGAACCTAGAATATGTCAACTCAGGCTTTTGACCGGTGTGAGATAACACTCACTGTTCCATGTACTCATCGAGCTCGGCGGCTCGTTTCCTCGCGATTTCATAGAATTGCTTCTGCTCTTCCATGCGCTTCTCATCCACCTCCTTCCTTCGAAGAATATCTTCAACATCCTCATCTGTGGGAGTAATGGGCTCGCCACTCAGAAAGTCTTGCATAGCCTTGGTATTAGCAAATTGGGGGTTGTGGAGTACAGATCGCAAGAACGCCCTCAGTGAAATTCTTTGGTTTTCACGCCATAGAACAACAGTCTGTTTATCTTGTTAGTCGGCTGCGGAAGTCGTGTATAGCGTCACTCATACCTCTGACTTATCTGACTTATCCGAATCCTGGCGGACGGCGGGGCTAAGTCTTCCTCCTTCGGTAGACATGCGAGGAGATGGAATTCTAGGAGAATTGAGCCCCTTGGATCGATTCGATCTGAATGATGCCGCAGACCCAGCCCTATGGTGACCTTCAAAACGTTAGCATAAGTAAGAAATTCAATACAAATGGGGTGGGTCGTACCAGGCGTCAACATAGATGAATAGCCATTAGGTCTTGTCGAAACTGAAGAAATAGAGGAGGCATCTGATTCGTTTCCGTTGCTGAACATGGATGTAAAGGCGATCGTTGTTGTAGTATCTGACTTGTTCTTCTTAGGCATTTCTGGTACGACTCGACCAGGAAGCTCTTGTCGCAATCGGCTGTGAAGTTTGGCAAAGTCGCTATATCTTCGGCCAACATAGTGCTCCAATTCTCCCTTCTTCTTGATGCGCAGGATAAATTCGGCGTGTTTGTGCTTTCGGATCGTATGCTTGACTTGGGTGACTCGCACGCCTGCGACATTGACATCCCAGCCATTAATATAGTTGCCCTCAGGCAGAGTATGCATGACACCAGTGTCGATAGCATTGCTGTCAACAATCTCAATCTCTGAAAACCGAATGCGCTCCTCGAATCCTGATGATGTACCGATTCCAGAGACCATCATTAGCTCGACAAGTTTCCTAGCCTTAATAGCTAGTTTTCGTCGCTTCGTCTCCTCTAGGCGATCCTCCGACGATGAAATCTGCTTTCCTGCGAACGACTCGAGGAACTATAGCTCGTTAGCGTCGGATCGACCATGGACAAATCGCATCATCATTACTCACCACTTGAAGCTTGTCCTGCCAGAACTCCTTCTCGCGCGCCTTGTCAAGGAAGGGAAAGTCGCGAATATGGTGGACGAAGATGTATCGCAGAATGGGCAGTTCGGACTCCTCAGGGGGTACTTCACCATGATCGGAGCGAAATGGCGCGCCGAAACGCTGGAGGGCGGTGGTAGAATTGAGTTCGTTTATTTCCCACTGTACCTGCTCCGAAATAAGCTCTCTCTTGAGGTCTAATGTGTAAAAGGATATATCAGCATCTATTGAAGCGTTTGATCGCAAATTAATGCGCATTACAACACTTACAGTGTTCTTGCTTGCCAGTCAACGTCTGGCCTGGTGGCGGCGTAGCATCTTGCTTTGATCGCACTGGGAGGTCAACGGTAGATTGAGGATTCGCGGGAGCATCCTCAACAACTGCGGGCGTATCTCTGGCCTCAGCAGCCATGTCTCTTGCGCAACAGTCGATTACAGAGAGCTTTCCGTGTATTTCTTGTGAGGGGAAGAGAGGTATTTCACGATCCGAAAGGTCGGCCGCTATCAATGTCTGTTATAATTCGATATTGATGTATGTAGAAGACTCGGCGAAGTTAGGATAAGTAGATTTGCGTCAGAAGAACGTCCGGAATATTGTTGGTTTGGTTTGGTCTGGTCTGGTCTGCTGCTTTCGTTTGGCGGGGCAAAGCTGCAGTAAGCTTCCATCGTTAGTACGCTAAAAAGTGCCTTATGGGGCGCAGCTACGTAATGTTGTCGGCTGTTGATAGGGACTCACATCAGCGTCTTCTTCAGGGTATCACGGACAGAACGATCAAAGGAACAGAACCTCAAATGATGGAACTTTTCTTCCTTTACACTATAGACCTCAACCTTTTTAAGGTATTCCTCACGCTGGGCACTTGCGTGTAATAAGCGCCAAAGCGAGGGGCATGACGTGTGTCGCCAAGTACCAAGCCACTCGCCCAGACTCCCACAACCCTGCTTTTTCGGGTCCTTTTTGCCGTGTTATGGATGCCCGGCATGACAGTCAAACTTTTTGAATATCAAACTAATGTAACGGCTACTGAGCTTTTGGTGTAGTCAATGGTTCAGGGCGCCTGATGTAAGGCTGAACAGACATCTCAGTGATGAATCATTATCAATACGAAGGGGGCCGTCCTACGATCTATAGACTGATGCCAAGCAACTCCCAACGGGTCTTTGTTGTAAGGAGTTCTCTAGCTTCATAGACTCACAGTTGTTGGGACTATCCGCTGCCAAAAACTGTCAGCACTACAGTGACGACGGCTCATCTCGTTTGATCAGCCCGTTCGGCATCTAAAACAGGCAGCCGATCCTCTGTTGATCCGAATATCAGTCTCATTTCGACCTTGATGAATACAAGCCACGCTGCCCGCGGGAATATCCTCCACTCCATCCGCGTTGATATTGTGGCTGCCGAGAACTTGGACCAAGCACGGGATTACGCCGTGAAATAAGAAGAGATTGGGCATTTCTTACGGGTAAGCCAATCATCGAAATGTGTACCAGAATGGGGAATTAGAGGGAGATTCTTTTGCCCCGCCACGATGTATTACGCAATGCCGAGTCTGTGCTTTATTGGCCAGCACCTTACATGATGAGTTGCTAAATGGGAACGTTCCGGACATTATTTGCGATATGTCGCAGCCCTGGAGGCTCTTATGGATGTCTCCTCTTCCAGTTAAGTTCGACGGTTTCCGGTAGCCCTGTCTTCGGTAAATCGGTGAATAAAGTCAGAAAGAAGCCCAAACGCTCTGTCTAGGTTCTGGGCTCAGCATGGGCTCACGGAGAACGTTCGGCGGTCTTGGTCAACCGATTCGTGTCTCTAATCCTTGGCAATCTGGGTCAATGCAGAGCTGTACCAGGCAATTGGGGTACTGACTCCGGGACACAACTCGGCGGTGGGGAAGTGACACGGAGGCTCCGAAGTGTGGCGCCGGCAGCGACTCGGCGCAGGAGTCGTTGGCTTGAACAGGAAAGACGGAAATGTTCCCAATAAAAGAACTAGGTAGATATCATTAGCATCATAAATTATTATTAATCTATGGATCAAGAGTAAGTGACATGAACGTCAGTCTTGACATGCCTATAGACATTCAGTGAGTTACGAGACGTGAGATTTGGATTTTAAGCGATACAAACATGCCAGGTGCCGCATATATATGTATTAATGATCACATGCCATCATTATCTATTATGCTTGCAATAGCCGCTCACAGAACTGGCTTCAGGGTTATTAGGCATGCATTGAGTCGGAACTCTTTGGAAGATTTTCTTGTGACCGATGTAGGGTAAGTTGATCGACCCCATATTCGGTTTCATCCATGAATTGAAGGTATCAATACTGAGGTAGTGCTATATCGAAGAACAATCTCGATGTGAATCAATTATCTATTAAAATCCTGCCAATACAAAGGAAACAGATGAGTAATGCGATGTGCGCGCTATGATGGGTATCGAATGAAAGCAATTAAAACGAGAACCGACAATTTCACAGTTCGTCGAAAACACGAAGCTCCTCCTCTGCATGCGTATGCACCTGCTTCCTCTTCGAATATGGAACACCACTCTTCTCAGGTCTTCGGAGAGACAATGATGGATGTGCTGCTCCCCTATGCGACTGAATGATAGACTCTGCAACACGAGGTGTGTTCGAGTTATCACTACCCAAGAGTGAACTATGCCTTGAGACATACTGAGCACCAAAGAACAGAACCACCACTGCAAGGAACACAACTGTGATGCATATAATGATAGCCCTCAACCTCAACCGTGTCTTGTCCTGGGACTCCTTGTCTAGACGCTCCCAGAGCTCAACTTGCTCTCGGACAATATCGACTCGATCACTAAGAGCGCGGATCCTTGCGCGGCCATCTTGGACACGGGCCGTGAGTGATTCGATGTTCTCCTGGTGCTCCTTGAACTGGCCCATTGCTGCAATCTGTGACGTGATATCATTTTCAATTTCACAAGCGTCCTTCTCAAAACTTCGATGGATGTTCTGAGACTCCTCCGCCAACTCCTTCAAGGCGGAAACAGTGGATTGAAGCGTACTCATTTTCTCAAGAACCGCGTAGTATGTCTCGTCAAGTCGCCGGGCTGTGGACGTAGAGAAGGATCCAAGCTCGACCAGGGATTGCTTTAGGCCCCTTTGAATGCGTCAGCTAAATAGCACCAGACAAGAATATCTGCAGTATCTTACTCGACCTGAGAGGATGTTCTGGCCTGATCTTCCAATATTCTCTCCTTGGTCTTGGGTTCCGGCGGAGCAGGAACGTTGAGAGTTCTGTTCTCCTCCTCTCGCGAGAGCATCAAGCTTGGCCTCCGACTCTGATCGGGGCTCATGTACGGCGTGACGCCTTCTGAACGTGTCATGATGTCTACTGAAGCTCTGCCCTGATATTGTGGGTTCGCAGATACGGGATGGGAGATTGAGATGTGGTGTGGATGCACGGCGCGGTCCTCATTATATCGATCGCGTTCTTTCTCTTTCTTCTCCCGACGGCCGAGCTTCACGGGCGACGCGAGCTCGGTGATGGATCGCTTCAGCTGATGTCGGCTGCTCGAACGAACACTGGAAACCGAGTTTGTAGAGTCTCGGGGACTCGTAAAGGCTGCTGAGGCCATGGCGTGAGCGGTATTTCCCTTTTGGTAGTGTGGCTGATCCCGATTTGTCCTGCCTGCAGCTATAATGACCGTACTGTAGGTCGTGACAAAAACTCTATGCCTGGACCCTGTGACGCATGAATGGGTGGGTTGCCCAAAAGAGGGCTTGGAGCAGTAGAATTCCAGGTTTGTTGCGTGGTTGCATCAGGCAATCGTCGAATGGTCAACTTCGGGTTGTGGTTTAGTGGACCCCTGCAAACCGTCAGTTTCACATGTCACTTGAATGTAGATGCATACAAGATCGAAACATCTCCACATCACAAACACACAAGCTGCAGATAGTATCCGAATACGTTTTCAACAGTATCAGTTGCTGTTAGACGTATATAGTCTTACTTTCAAAATATGGAAAACAGCTCGAATGTCATTGCATGTGCCATTGGTTGGTCAAGCTCAGAATGGTGTCATAGTCACCACGATATCCACAATGGCGGTCTTGAAATAGGACCAAGATCCCAAAGAAACCAGTAGATGGGTCTACTAGAAGATTCACGTATGTTGCTTCCGTCGACTTGAAATTTTAGATCGGTGGACCTCATCTCATTGCTGCCCTTTAAAGATTCAGTTGGCTCTCCTATAGCAAATGAATCTCAGCTAGAGCTCGACCCAGTCCCGAACCAGCCGATCTATGAATCAATGATGAAATAACAACTTTAGAAATATTTAATCACACAAAGACAAAGAATCACTCGATAGCCGGAGAACCCGGTACTTGATCTGCCAAGATTTGATCGCATAATCCAACGCCCAGGTATATTGTGCTGCTCCCGTATTGTCTAACCTAATCTTTCCGTTTCAAGTTGTAGTCTGAGGTATACCGCATCGTAAATCATAGTGCTGTCGATGTATGTCTGCTCCAATCAAATTTCAACCACCAAAACCATCCCGCGATCATGAGTTGATTAGCTTGTTTCGCTTCTCCTTGCGCTTTAGTCGCTCGACTCGCTTCTTGTGCATCTTCTCGGCCATCTTCTCGTATCGCTCAGCCTCCTCCTTCTTCGCTCGCTTCTCCTTGATGGCTGCAATCTTGCGCTGTTTCTTAATTCAGATCATGTCTCGTCTAATGTGAGGAGAATCTGGGCCTACCTGGCGCTCCTGTTCCTTCTCGTCCTTCATCTCCTTCTCCTTGGCCTTGACTTGCGCCATGAGAGCTCGCTCTTGGGTTCGCTTCTCATATGACTTCAGGCCAGCGGTAGGTCGGAAGGCCTTCTTGGGTGCATGCCATTGCTTGCCTAGGAAACAGTTAGCTTGAGGAATCCATATACAACCAATGCTGGGGGTTGATGTTACCATTCCTGCGCATGCCGAGAGTCTTCTCCGCCGCCGCAGGGGCGGGAGTCAGGTTTGTTTTCTCCGTATCAGACATACTGCTGCTGTGTATCTGTCTTTGATACTTAGGCGTGTCGTTTGAGCGATCTTGCGCGCTTCACCAAATTTTCTGCCAGTCAAAAAATGTTATAGCGGGGCGCTGTCTGGGAGGCGGTGAGAATCATGATAAAGCTGTGGCTGTGCACCTCCATTTTTGGTCCAGAACCGTGGCTCGAATCCAGGGTCCAGGCTCCTCCCCACACTTTATTTCAGGGGCAGATAAGGGGCGATCTTGTCACGTCGCTTGGTGCTTTTGTTTCACGATCTGAAGACTTCTGGCCCCTCTGCCCCTTCAGATGAGTTCCTGATAATATCAATTCTCGGTTCGGCTATGCTTTGCTCCATTCAATAGTTCGTCCGTCTGTCTTCTTCGGCACTGACGAGTCTTCCAATAATGTGCCATCCCGTCCCTGCTTAGCTGTCAGTCGAGGGAGAATCTAAGGTACGCTATTGGCTATGTTTTTCAGCTGTGAACTTGTAAGCCTTCAGATTCAGTTTCTAAGCGGAGCAAAAAGACCCGAGACCTTCAGTGAAAGAGCTAATAATGATCCAACCAAATCTTCTAAACCTTATACCCTATGGCCACCAAAGTATTTTTGTCACTCAAGATCGAGGTCTTTGGTCTTTTTGCTCACCTAGCCACTAATGATGGTCTTCAAGGTTTACAAGGATTTCTAGTTCGTAGTTTCTCGCAGGTGGCTTTGACTTCGATGCATGGAAGCTAACCGTTAAGATGCTGATCAAGTGATGTGATTGGAGCCGGGGTAATGACCGTTCGTATTGCCAGCTGCATGTCCGTTTACGTTCATGTCAGGCATTTGTACTGTATGTACAAATGAAAGGGGGCCAACCGTATGAGTATGCATCCAGGGAGATAGTCTCGGCCAGCCCATGAGCCTATCACTGGCCAGAAGCATGTTGTTGACGTACGCACTTCAATGGTGCTTACTATGTAATTAGATTAATTAACAGCATTACATGCGTGTAATTGCCGTGCATTACGGAGTAGATTACAGAGACATTTCCGAAAGGCAGAGACATTACAGTGTGGAGTCTTGGGAAAGACATTTCAAAAGAAGCGTCCATCATAAGGCTTCAACTAAGAACATGCCATGAAAGAGAATGGATGAACACCTATAATGCGAGGATTAATCGGGCTCATCGTAATCAACATCCATGACACTGGATACCAGTACAATGCCATAGTGGGACACAACTGATGCGGGTTAGAAGCCAGATTAGGCCATGTTCCTTCGGTATCGTGGCCGAATCCTACATAAATGACATCCCGTCTAGCCCGTCTGTCATGGGCCCCGAGGCAAGGCCACGAAATGACGATGAACCATCGCGTGCTAAATTCGGGTATTGCTCAACCCCATTAAAAACACGGTAGATGTCTGGGAATCTGTCCTGTCCTGTCCTGTCCGAGGCCTCCTTCACCGCAACGCAGGGAGATGGATCTCATGACGGAATGAAGAGGAAATCATAATTAGCTGGGCAAATTGGCTTATTACCGTTGCAGATAATAATAGGAATGCCACCCGTGTCGAACGGTATTACATAGCTTCCTCGTTGAGATGTTGGCGAGATTGCTCATGCATACAAAAAAGCCTTCATTTCATGGCGATGTGCCTGAGGGAGGTTATTCGTGGTTGAGCTGAACGGTGGCAGGCTGACCTGAGATGGGACTTGCCAGCTAGCCAGCCTCTTTTTTTCTTCTCGACCGTGAAATTGGCCGGTTATGAGTGCACGGTGGAGCAAAACGGGGGAATTCGAAGGGTTGAAAGAGGGAGAATCCTTGTATAGTGGCTTAGCTGGTGGACCTGGCTCCATGAGACTGAGAGTGAGTGTCTGCCCATGAACCCCCAGGTCTGGGCAAGACACGAGGGATGAAAGAGAGACATGAGGAGTCAATGTTACAAGGAGTCAAAGCTGGTCGCATACATGCAGGTTTGTAGAGTTGTAGTATCATGCAATTGCTTTGTTTGCCAACACACAATTGTCACGACAACCATCGATCAACAGATGCAATTGGTGTTTTGTCTTAATTTGTTCCGTCATGCTTAATTTAGGCGTTATCGAGTCCTGAAAACCGTCCCGTCTTGTTTATACCAAGTTCGGCCATATTTCCGATGCGCCAAGTACCTTGCGATCATTCTAGTCTGTGCATGATTTGGCGGTGTCGTCGGATATTGGTGTAGATCTGACGTTAAATATGATTATCAGACAGGCCAGGATGACCTTTGTTGGGGAAGAAGTGTATACATAAGAGCGTAGGGCAATAGATTGTCAATGCAACAAAATTCGAGATCAAAATTGTTGCCATTGTTACACGGGAGGGGCGCCTGTCATTTCAAGCTCGGTAACTGTCAATACCCGGATTGAGTTTGTTGAAACAAACCCATCCATGATAGACAGATAGACAGCTCCATGATCAACCCATCGGCTTGTCTGACGTGCTGTGAGTTTAGAAAAGCAATTAATTAGACAGGAAATCAAAACAAGAGCCAATCAGAGGTGGTAGCCTGATTCCGTTGCCTTGGTGAATCTCCCGTCCCAGGTGAACAAGGCAAAGTGCTTTCACAAGTGCCCTGCACGCACAGATGATCAGCAGCCTCAGCATCAACCGCATCCGCCATCAGCTGCCACATCTTTCAAGGTCTAAATCAAGGAATGACTTTCAGATACGGACGGGTACCAGTGTGGGAATAGACAAGGGCAATCAAGGCTGTTCCTGGCCCCGTGCGTAGCGAGAATGGCGTTTAGCTGGGACTACCACAAAGATCAAGGCTTTCCACTGACCGAGATGTCAGTATGATGAGAAAATGCAAATAGCAAAACAAGTAGTTCGTGATACGCTCGGCAAACAGCTTTGCCGTTGAGATACAATGGGTCAGTCGACTGACCCCATCTGTCAAGATCTAAAATCGGAACTCTTTGGCCTGTAAACCAGAGCGCTCGGACGAGGGCAGTACGTAATCTTCAAGGGCTCCTGGCAACCCGGTCGATAGATCACAACCTAACTAACCTTGATAAGTCCTGGGGTCATTGTTTTGGTGAATGGGTTTGTTGTGGTCGTGTTCTCGACCTCGTAATCTCTGACCTGGTCAGGCTGATGGGCCAGGTGGCCTGCCAGCTCACCCTGGACAGATCTCAGGCCAACCAACTGGGGAAGAAGAAAAAGAAAGCAACGGATAAGAACTCAATAAAACCCGCAAATGCAAGCAAAATACCTAACATAACACAACACCACACAACAGATTCGCGCTCCGCCATACTGTATACAGCATCGTATTATATCTTTCTGGGCTCTTGTGGCACATAGCAGTTGACGACTGGTTCTAGCCCCGATTCATCATGCAAGCCATGTCTCACCTGTACGATAGTTTACACGGTTGGTGTGAATTAGTGAGGTTGAGAGTGGATAGATATAAACCTGCTTTGTTTGTGACAAGCGTTGGCGGCGGATGGCTCGGCACTATCGTATAGTAATATGAATTCATGATTATTGCATGCGGAAACTATCGTGTCGTTTAAACTCCCTACCTTAACTTTAGTTATTGTGGTGTTTCAATGGATGGTACCGTTGATCTAGGTCCCGCCCCTTCTTGAGATCGATCTGTTTGTTGGTGGCTGCCTACTACAGCAGCCTCCTTGTCTCTCAGTGGATATGATTGGTCACCGACTTACACCAGATCAAGGTACAGCTGTGTATGGGTTGCAGAGAAATCACCAAAAACTTTGTACAGCAACACAAATGCAAAATTGATCATGCATCTTACGATAATTTCTAGGCGACAGCTGCGCTAGAAACCTTTGTTCAAGACAAATCATCGAATTTCCTGGCTGTGAAGCTTTCCCGCTCATGTGTCGCTGACCTCCTGGACCGGTACAGACGTTCCGCCATGCCGTCGATAAGAGATACCTGCTGATTGAAGCTGACTCGGGCCTATGAATTGTATTCTCAAAGTGGCCAGCCGGTTATCATCCGAATCCTGACCTGCAGCTGCCCGCTGACCACCAAACGGTAGCAATGCTTATTGTAACTCAGCCGGTCCCTAATCGACTGGGGTATCTTCCTGTTCGCAGCGTTTGATGGTGTGAACAATTTCTAGCTAGCTTCTCTTCAGAGTTTGGCAAATGCCCGAAGAAACGGCTCTCGTGATAGTTATCTATGATGCCTGGCCAAGGCCATCGATACTTGATTTTCGAATGCGCAACCGCCAAGGCCGTTAGATTGTCGCGGCCATTGAGCAAGACATCATGCCGCCCGCTGTAACCGTTACTCATCCCTTGACCTCCACTTTGGTGTTCGCCTCCCCCGCTCTCAAGCCTGGAGGCCATCCTGGTAAAGGCGCTTGGTGAGTTCGGGCATGGGAGGATTGAAGATCATCGATATGGAGCTTCGGGAATATGCACAATTGCAAGAGAAAGTCGAGTCTCTCTCACATGATGGAGTTGTCCTTCCAACATGAATTAGGTTCGACGCTTGATGCCACTTGATCAAGATCGCTCGCTTGCGTCTTCCTCCGTCTGTCGTGGGCTTGCAGCGCTTTTGTCTGCATGCACAAGTGCACCTTAGGTGCAGGTACACGGCGCACACTGAGGGTGACATGGGCAGGGTTGTTAAGTGGCCCCTGACAGAAACAGCAGACGAATAACAGAGGCCTGCAGCGCCCAACAGAGCAGCAGCAAGCGTTCGCAGTGCCGCGAACGAACAAAGAGCCAGGGGATACTTGTAGTCGACCTGCGAGGTCACAGTGCAGATGTGGACTTGGAGTCTCATGTACCAATATTGACAGTACCTGTCATGAGATGGTGACCACCATGAAAGTGCACCACTGCATTTGATGAAGATCAATATCCATGATGGTAATGCTATCCTGTTTCAGTAAGATTGGGCGAGGAGCAGAAGGGTTTGTTCATGGCTGATAGCGCAAAACAACAACAACAACAACAACAACGATTATGCTCCTGTTAGATTGTCACGGATAGCAGAGATAGATTAATTGATATTTGACAGCATAAGATGGCATATCCGAAAATTATTATCGTCCAGTCAAGACAATAACAAGAAGAATGGCCGCTTGGTGCAATTTGCCTCAAGGACAACACAGTGCGGGTCAGGTTTTGGGGTGGATAAAAAAAGAGAGCTCCACCGCCAAGCGGAGTTGAGGAGGCCCGGCCGCCCCTGGAGAGGCAGAATTGATGAAGGGAAGGGAAGGAAAGGAAACCCAGGTCTAGCGAAGGGTGCCGGGGTGCTTTACCGCTGCCGCCTTGGAAGAACGAAAGTCAGAACAAACGACAAACGCAAGGACTACCTATCTGAGGTATATGTGGTTTTGATAAGACTCTCTTGGGCACAGCATGCAACTATGCCCAGATATTCTCCACGTTTAGTAAGTGTTTTCACAATGCATCAGACTGCACACATGTTACCAAAAAGTAGCATAGTTCATCACACACAATCCCTTTTGGGCTCCCTCGGCTTCTTGATCGGGTCACCCTAACACCGAGTCGATTCATGAACCGCCTTCCACTGGCATCCACCCGATCCAATCTTGGCAGCCAACACGGGCAGCTGGAGTCCCCGAGAGAGGTGGCGCCCCTTGGCCATGTCGTGTCTCTGTCGAGTGTGGACTGTGGATGCCAGGGCGGATTGTCCAGGACCACGCCAGCAAGCCAGGCCAGGTACCTGGACTAAGGAACTAAGGAACTAGGGATTAGGGATCATGAACTAACTACCAAGACTAGGGGGCCTATCTTTGGGCCTGGGGCCTGGCCAAAGTTGGAAGGAAGCCCAGAGCAGAGCAGAGCAGAGCAGAGCAGAGCAGAGCAGAGCAGAGGTACTAGAGATGCATGTCCTCCCTGGCCATTTCCAGCCGTCCATTCGCATTGTGTTGGCTGCAGTGGTACCTGCCCATACGTACCCCCATCACAGTTGGCAGTGGGGACCCCTTGCACTTGCATATACACTTGCGCTTGCTGGGCATGGCTGAACACAAGTGCATTTGGCTTTACCTCTTTCCCTCTGGCCTGCCTTTTATCACGAAATCGCGTTTTATCTCCCCCCCTCCCCCGTCCCGTCCCGTCCTCTCTTCTTCATCTCTCCGGCCGCACCTCAAATCGAAAACGCCGCCTTTGCGAGCGAAGATTTTCTTTCTTCCTCCTCCCGACCTCTTCTTTCTTGGTGCGATTCCAGTTGCTCTCTTGTTTTTGTAGAGTTGCGCTGGTCTTGGCCGTCCACTCCTTTTCTTTACATACCATAGTTTTAACATCCGCCATTCGAGTTGTTCGTCCACCCAATTTTCCGCGATTCATCTCGACGACTTTCAAGCCTGTTGCTGCCGTGTTATCTGGTCCGTTGCCCCAGTACGACTTGCTCGCCATTATTTGTAGCAATATTGTTTTCTCGAAGCCGACACTCTTTGCCTTTTTTGCGTGCTCAATCTCAATCTCAAGATCTGTACTGATCGATGCTTGTGACGCCTCAGACGCGACTCTCTTCGAAATTACCAACAACATTGCTATACACTTGCTCGATTCGAATAATTAAGCGAGCCCGGCGGTTCTGGAACGGTTGCCTTGCTTGTCCTATGAACCTTTAATTCCCACATTGTTGTCCATCACTTCATTGCCGCTGCGCGGCTGAGGAGAAGATGGCAACCGCATTTGGCCCCGAGCGGCTAAACCGTCCAACTCCCGGTTCAGCGTTCGACAGCCCTTCCGATCGATTTGCTTCCTCAATGAATTCATTTGCTGGCCCTCAATCCGTTGAATCACAGGCTCAGCTCGATGAGCCACCGCCAAACCCCCCATTCGTCTTTCCAGCCAAACCGCCTGCCCCGGCGTCCGCGCCCTCTTCCTTCTCGCGAGCGACCGGTCGTCGTCCCATGTCGGCCATCGAGACTCCCAACTTCAGCTTTGGGTTTCCTGCTGAGAATGCAGACGGACAGTCTCGTTCGGCATTGCCTGACTTTAGTTTCAACCCTGGTGCTCTACTTTCGCCAGATCGTGAGAACAACTTTCTCCTGACTCCTCCAATCTCACCTCATTCTCCCAGAAACATTGCATCATCACAGCGACCCGGCGGCCATGGACATCGAAGAGGTGGGAGTGAATTTGTTGGGGGACGTCTCCGCGAAGGCAACTCGATCGCCATCATGAGCACTAGTCCTACCAAGTCAGAGAGTGGACTCGTAACACCAACATTTCAACCACCTAGAAGAGGCCATCGAAGAGGAATTTCAGGCGCCATCTCAACAAATGACTTACCAATTCTCCAGCCTCCCGTCTTTGATGCCGCCGGTCGAGGAAGCAGCGCACCGACTAGCCCGACCACCTTCGGCCAGCCCAGCAACCAACCATCTCTACCTCTAGATGAGAAGGTTGTACCTGAGCCCGAATCTGCTCCTGAGCCCGAGGCGCCAAAGGAAACTGAGAAGCCTGTTTCAGTCCCTTCACCCAGCGGAAGCCCCAAGCAACCTAAGGCTCGTGTTGGCTTCTCTGACACGCTTGAGTTTATCCCACGACCTTTGTCCCTCGTCTCTAATGAGACTTCCAGTACAGTAACAGCGCGACCTGGACACTCTGTATCTGGCAGCATATCGTCAATTGTTTCAGCTGCATCTCACAACGGTCGGGATAGTCCTTCGCCATTATCTCAAACATCAACTCGCGAACTCTCAGATTCGAGGCCAAGCACCGCAGGTGCTATCCTCGAGCGTACTCCCGATCAAGCTAACACGCCATCTTCACCAAGGCGTCGAAATTCCATCCCGACATTACTCAATTTTGCTGAGGCTCCCAAAGCGGAGGATCCTGAACCAAGCCCGACAAGGAAGCGCTGGTCATTCTTCGTTCGAGACTCATCTGCTGGAAACACATCACCTGGCAAGAGACCACAGAGCGCCGGGTCAATTGATCTGCTAACAAAGGCATTCCCCGTGAGTGGACATGGAGTTGAGCCAGTTGGTGAAAATGCTGAAGTCACTCCCGTCAAGAGTAAGAGCAGCAAAAAGAGCAAGAAGAAAAAGAAGAAGGTGAAAGGCTGGGCTGGGGCTATACTGCCACGAAAGC
Organism: Fusarium verticillioides 7600; assembly: GCF_000149555.1. Taxonomy (NCBI): domain Eukaryota; kingdom Fungi; phylum Ascomycota; class Sordariomycetes; order Hypocreales; family Nectriaceae; genus Fusarium; species Fusarium verticillioides. Next base: position 1,220,119 of record NC_031677.1, on the reverse strand, counting down.
CTAAATCTCACAGCAAGCGATCAAAATCTGAGGGCAGTCGGCCTCCAACTCCACCAGCTCCTAGAGTCGCTCGATACGAGGGCGAGGATGCCATGTATGGAGAGCCTGAATTGTTGGAAATCTCGACACCAACTCTTACAGTCACCGAATCTCCCGACATTCCTCAAGATGAAGCTCCGAAGCGATCAGCAGATGAATCATCATATCCTATGATCGACCTCGACGCAGCTCTCGGCCCCTTCAACACTCCGCTACCACTCAATCCAGAGTGGGAGGCAGCGCAACGAGCTGCTGGTGGTGCCGGTAAGCGGCGGCTTCATAGTGCTCAAGGCATGAAGGGCTTCAGTGGCCCTGGTATGCATTATCATCGCCGAGCAGAATCTGCTCCCGATCTACCTCCATTTGATCCAGGCCGTGCTGGCATCCACCGCTACAACAGTAGCTCAACAATGGCCGATGTTTTCGAAGAAGATGAGGAGGATGACGACGACAATGCCAGATCTGGGACAACAGATGACTCTTCTGAAGAAGAGACTGACTCTGACAGTGATGCTACACCCCCAGCTGCTGTTACAAGAGACCCTCTACGTGACTCGCAAGACAAGCTTTCAATACACAGCTCAAGCCAGCCGAATCAGGCCATGAGGCGAACTACCTCGAGCCTGAGTGACAAGGATCAAATATCTGCGAGCACGGTGCGGGGTGAGCGCTCGAGGTCATCTTTACACGAAAGCGTTATCGCCGAGGAGATGCCAAGCGTGATTTTCCGATCCCCTTTCATGCCTGCTGAGCGACCTGAGGCTACCGATTCCACCCCTTCTTCATTGAGGAGGTTCTCAGGCACCAAGGATCTTTCACCTGGTGAAGTCAGCCCGTTGCATCTTCCTGCACCAGCCAATGTTCCGAATAGCCCTTATGCCATGAGCTACTCTTCTTCTTTCCCGTCTCCCCGGTCACCCATGTCTGTTGAGGTTCAGCGAATCTCAACAGCTCCCTCATCAGTCACGGACGAGAACAACTTTCGCTCTTTGCTCTTGATGGGAGAGCCTGGACCCGAGGTTCGAGTTTCGGTGGATTATGATATTCCCTCATTGACATCTAGCAATTCTACAATGACGAGGGAAAGCATGTTCCTACCCAGTCAGCGCCAATCACAACCCACTCTCCGAGAACCTCGACCAGTTTCGGTTTCCTCTGCTGCTTTTGGACGACGTCGATCAAGTCTTGCCAGCCTCAGCCGTCTCATCAGTAGCTCTCATGGTGAACGGAGCAAGCTCTCAATGGAGGTCACACTGGACAATGACGAGAATCACAAGAAAGCAAAGAGTAGCCGAACAAAGAAACTGGGTCGAATGATGCAGTTTTGGAAACCCGCTAAGGAGAAAGAGGGCGAGGCGAAGTAATGAATGAGATATGCGACTTGAAGAAACTCTACAGCGTTGGCGTTCTATGACTGCCGTTGCATTTGCACGGTGCATGTACAATATTCTTTATGGCATCCCACAACCGAGAAGCCTTACTCGACAGCCTTACCAAGTCGACTCTATTTGGGGTCACTGCATGGAGCAATGGCCGCATTAACATTATTGGTCAAGACGCAAGGCACCAACAGACCTGGTACGGGCCTTGGATCGATGGAAACCCCAGTATTTTAGTTTAAGGAATGGAATGGGCACAGAGGTTAATGATTGCATGAATAGCATTGGTATCTGGCATTGCCTCATGTACCTGACTCCCAGGTCGACAGGGCCGATGGTTGAGTCAGATACTTGGGTAGCTTGGACTCCTCAGGGAGTTGGACAACCCAAATGTGGCATCTATGCTGCTGTCAATATGAGAAGATCTAACTAGGTATTTTGCGGAGGCGGCTGGTAAATGCACAGAACTAGTAATGAACATAGTGCTGAAATGACTTTGAGACTGAATTTTGCGACGACGTGAGGTATGCCTCGTAACCCTATTCCTGACATGATAAATGTTGGGTCTGTTTTGGGAAAAGGATGATATCGTAGAGTTTGGGAGGAAGGCGATCACATTCTCCAGGCAGGTACAAAGTCCAAATATTCAGGGGTCATTAAATCGTGAAATGTATTCAAGAATGCTGCCACGCAGTCTCTATGTAAAACCACCTACTAGTACTATGGCGATGCGGGCACAATAATCCTCTCAAGTCAATCCTTACCATTCCAATCCGTTCCGTTCCTGAAACGCCTCAAGCAAAGCCAATTGCGTGCGTCTCGTCAGTCAAAAAGGGCAGTGTCAAAAGTCCAAAGCAACGAAGCCATCTCGCTGGAGTAACATCACTCACATCCACTTCTTGGCCATATCAGCAAAACCACCCCAAGTATCGCCACCACCGCCGCCACCGCTGTAGGAGTGCGTATCACGCTCTACGCGAACAGCGCTGTTGCCGCCGAAACCACTTGCCATGCGGACAGCTTCACCTACGAGGCCGGAGGAGTCGCCTGTGGCAGCCTTGGAGGCGACACCGAGCATGCGCTCAATGGCGGGTGGAATACGTAGGCCGAAGCGGGCAAGAAGAGCAGTCAGAGCTCCGCCCGTGATGAGGGGCATGATAACGACGAAGAAGACCTTCCATGGGTGGCGCTTAGCCCAGTGGACGAGGTCGCGGAGGAGACGCTTGAGTTGTTTATATGTCTTCTGGACGAAGCCTTGACGTGGGGAGCGCTTGTAGTAAGACGAGCGACCTAGGTAGTCAGCCAGTCAGCAACCTTTGGATTCCGAGGTATGAGGCTGGGAGGGGGAGAATTACTGTTTCCAAAGAAGCTGGAGCGGCTGTTGTTACCGCCAAGGCCAAAGAATGAAGAGCGCGAGGAATTGTGCTTGCCGTAGCGATCTCCGCCAAAGAAGGAGTCTGCCATATCGGCGAAGCCACCACGACCACGCTCACGGGAGCTAGAGCGGGAGCGGGATCGCGAACGGCGCTTCTTGTGAGAGCGAGAGGATTTGTGACGGCGAGATCTGCCTGAGAGGACGGAGGCACCGTCGTTCCAGTCGAGGAAGCCCATATTTTTTTTGAGAATTCTCGGTGGGAAGTTTTTTTGGTGGTGAGATTTCAGAATGAGAGAGAGGGAAAACCTCAGACTGTGCGCATTCGAGAAAGGAAAGGCGCTATTAAATCAATTGAAGAATTGTGTCGTCGTTGATTGATCCTCACTTTGATTCTGAGGAAAATCAGGATCGAGGCGAGGAGAATGGACTAAAGGGATGTGATGTGCGCTGCTGCTGCTGCGAACGAAACCAATGCAGATGCAAGTCAGAGCTGTATGTACTGTAAGAGTGAGGTACAGTAGTGTCAAGTCTCGGAGGGGCCACGGCGGGCACGCACGCACGCACGGGACACACACGCGATGATCCTTAGGTCTTCACCGTAAATTCGAGTGGCTGGAGATACGATTCGCGCGTTTCAGGGGTCTCTTTTGGCTACTCCACCACTGTACGTTAGAACCCCTGAGAGCTGGGAGTGTCGTCCAGTTGGAGTCTTTTCCTATTCTTTTAGCTTGGAGCTTGGCTTTGTTGAGTTTTGATTCTCTGCTGCAGTCTGCACATCTCGCGGCGAACTGGCCTGAACAGGAAGAGTGAGGGGCTGAAAATTGAAGACGCCCGCCTGCAGGGGGTGTTGATTGATGATCGATCCTCCACAGTGGAATTGACGAACGATATGCGAGAGTCGCTTCGAGCAGCACGGTTCAGTATTGTTGACTTGCTCTATGAGGTGATTGATCAAGGCGTAAGTTAAATATTTATTCGTGAATTCTCAAAAACGGTACAACCCCTGTGTACCTATCCACTTGTCTTGTCTGGGTCTTGCTTGTGTTACAGAGGTTGAGTAGAAATATCCCGGCTGGATTGCATGATAGATACATGAGCACACGTACGCACGACTTTATACTACCGACAACAACGACAACGTCTTGCTGTAAATGTAACTGTAACTGTAACTGTTACCGTTACAGCACATACTTTGCCACGGAGAAAGAACCACTTATGTAAAAACCAGCAGACGGTGAAGCCCGAGGCTACAGCAATTCAACAGTTCGCGTATTCTACAACAGAAACCTAACTCGCTACCTCTTTTTTTAGCGAGGGCCCGACCTACATGGATGAGTCAAACCAGTTGCCAACTCAACCATGGATGCTCAACTTCGCTGTTCTGTTCAGAATTTTCACAAACTGACTCACAAAATGTTGAATACTTGAATCAACCGTGAGACACGTTGAAAGTGACCCGTAGGGCTGAAAAAAGCCAAAATGGAGACCTTGCGTGCCGTCCCGCTGTGGCCCACGTTTGAAAGAGGAGAGTGCGCGATCGTGCAAAAAAGAAAATCCCCGTGCTGAGAAGAGAAACCTTACACCGCCAATGCTTACTTAGATCGTGAGTTTAAAGTGTTTCCATAAATACTTGTTCAGCCGCTTAGTGCCACGTTCTAGAGTACTCTGGAGACTTTGGCTGATAATATCCACAAGTTGGGCGTTATACGGAGAGAGTTGTCAGCCAATATTCAGGCCAAGACATATGTGGCACAACAGGAGATGCTAAGTTTGAGGTGGTCAAACTTGGGCGGATCTCATTCAAGGAGCTGGCTGTATTCTTTCAATCACTGAATGGACATCAGGTGTGATCCGCATTACAGTTTTGAGTCTGATTGTCTTCAAGTCAACTTGACTTGTGGTCGGTCATTTGAATGCCATTAATCGCTGATGCGATGGCTGGAGCTTTATTGAATCAAAAGACCCCATTGAAAACGTGTAGAAAAGAGAAAAGATCAAAATGGCCCCATTCAAGCGCTTATATGGCCCCATGATGTGTGTGTACATGGTCCACCAAACCAGAATGACCCCTTATGACTTCCTCTTCTACGACATCAAGAGGCCAGATATATAACCAGTCATGATAAACACAGGAAGACGAGCACCTTCGCAATGTGTTTTCAGTCAATGCAAGAGAACAGGTATTTATTTCTAATGAGACCATAGCTACAACTTGAACTTTGGATGGATAAGTAACCTCCAATTTAACCAGCAACCTTCTCTCCGTCAAAGGTACCATAGGACCAAATATATTGCAGTAGATTCTCACCTATCCAACATTTCCCACAAGGCTCATCCATCACTCGGCATCACGCTTCATAGCTCCCCGAACCCAAACCGATCGCTCCCTTCCCAGCTTCTTCAGATCAGTTGTCCCCTTGACCTAGCCTCAAGCCTGGGAACGTACTCTCAAAGGGGGGTTGGCTTGCTTGCATAGGGCTGAGACCACTGACTTGCCAAAAGAGCTATAGGGGCTTCGATTAGATATATCTTCAAGAGCAACTCATAAGTATGTGACTTACCCAGCTCGTCATCTACCAGTACTCTTTGGTACCACGGGGACACGAGATCTTGTAGTCCTTGTCATACCGTTCCACAAGATACTGCAAAATGACACCAATTTCCCAGATCTTGAGTTCGTCGCCGTGCTCATCTGTGTCGATGATGGCTGGGATGCGACCGTTTGGGTTGATGGCAAGCACTTCTCTTTCTGTTCGTGTTCGAATAGTTTGATTGCACGAGCCTATATATAACGACGAAGAGCAAATGGGTCTCCTTTCGAACGCAATCGCGCACGACTTATCGAATCAACAGAAACTAGAACCTCCACAGCCTGATGCACCTTTTGAAATAATCTTAGAGTGACTTCGGCTTGGGGCTATCATCTGGACTATACAGGTGAAGCGACGGTGCCGCTCTTATCCCGGGGCTGCTCAAGCACACATCACGACACTCCTCGGAATAATACCAAATGACATGGGAGCTGGTAATCCATGGAATTGCAGCGCAGACCTGCGGGTTGTTCGTCTCTGGCTCCTGGTTCTCTGTAGTGTCAGTGAACCTAGGAGCCAGGACTATTCGACCTTGATGCGAATAATAGCTTCTGAAAGGAAAGAATTGAACCTGATGACTTGGAGCCAGCCTCTTTCTTTCCTAAAGAGAATGCCCTGGATCTATTAGAGGAACGTGCCGGACGTGAGCATCTCGTGATGCTGTTCAGGGGTATATTCGAGAACATGATGAGTCCATCCTCCACACCAGGATATCAAAGTTCCCCTCCCGACTTTACTTACCTATTTCTATAACATATGCACAATTTAGAACTCAAATATCAACCAGTGCTTCGTATGGCTCTGGTAATGGTCAATGCTAAAGCAGTGCCGTGCCGTGCTACCTGGATAGATACCAGAACACCCCCCTGATCAAAGCTTTTCTCTTTGCCCTCTGTGATTGAAGTGATCTAGCAGCAGCCCAAGCGTGATTCTGATCGTGAATCACTATCAAATGCATCGCATATATGACGTGGCAGCTGGTTCACTGACGACGGACGACGGACGATCTAAGAGACAAAAACATCCACAATTATACAATCTTCCTCTCTTCTTACGTCTTTATGCTTCCTTTTCCCTCCATGGATTTCTAGTTGCTTCCTTTGTTTCCTTAGATTCTCTCCGCCACTATATATACCCTTCTGCCTTTCATTCTCTCCTCTGATTTTCTTCTCTCGCATCCTCTCATTCGCATCCAACCTTCGCCGGTGTTGGATCACAGCCTCACAACTCACAGCATAAGACGCTTCAAGGTAAGCTGTATGATATGGATACTCTATGCTTCATTTAATGATTATTCTCATTAGGCTCCTGGTTATAGCGCTCTGCGTCTCAATTATTGTGGCTTCGAAACACTGCTTCACGCATAAAGCAATAGAATTTAGCTTGAGTCTTTTGGTCCGATTCGGTTCATGGTATGTCACTTCCATTCTGATACTAATGATATCTATCTCTAACAATCTTTCTAGAGCCCGTTTTATCATACCATCGCTGTAACTGTTGCATTCAAGGTTATCGTGGTCATCTCTGTGGTATGTTTCTCCGTACCGTCATCCATTTTCTCTTCCTAATGAAACATTGCCATAGCAGTACCAATCTCGATAGCTTCCCCTTCAAGAAGAGGCCATCTTGACTTCCAGGTTGGGGTCACTCTCATCTTTTCGCCTTCTTTGGTGCCATTATAGTCTCCAGTTACATCATGGAAGACCCCAATTCGCCCACCCGTCATCAGTCTCCAAAAGCTGCTTAGGAAGCGGCCGAGGAGAACACCAAAGCATCACCGCCTGCTCATGAGCCTCAAGAGTGGTCAACCACGAGCACCGATGCCCCCATTGAACCGTCTTCATCAAACACAACTCCGGGTGTCATGACCCCAAAGCCCGTGCCATCAGATAGCGAATCCGATCTTGAGGGGTCATCCTCGGTCTCTCTCGAAAATGTCGTCCTGGATCTTAAAGAAAGGATCCGCGAATTGGAATGCCAGCTACGAGGATGCTGTGAAATCAGTTCGGTTCTGACGACTCCGTACGCGTCTTTGAAGCGAAAGATGCAGGAGGAGCTTTATGACCCCATTTCCAAGAAGATGAAATCGGCGTCTGAGGTCAGCCTGGAGATGGGCTCATTCTCCATGGAAGTTGCGGGTCGATATATGAGTGTCGTCCACAATGAGTTGTTCCGCATCGCAGGAAGAGCTGGGCTCATCAACCCAGCCGACCTTGACGTGGGATCAGACGGGGTCGTCGGTCTGTCGAAACACGCCTTGGAAAAGGTATATCCAGACGACAAGTCCTAGACCGTTGCTGAAGACGTTGCCAACGGACCGCCGTGCACTGAGACAACACTACAATGGCATCGATGCCCAGTGGCCGGGTAGAGGGTATTGTTTTCACGACTGGGTTTGGAGGAAGACTTTTTCGGACATGAGTCTTGAGGGTTAGAACAGCCATGCTTTCTACTTTGGGGTCATTTGGCAACAGGGAATTTGCTTTCTCTTTTGGGTGCATATGAAGATCATCTTGAGGCCATCTCAAAGCCATAGAGTCACTCTTTAATGGGGGTTTGGCAAATTTGTCACAGGCACTGCTGAACAGTACGAAAAGTTCATGTTAGATGCAGTATTAAGGGCTATACGATCCTTCATCCACTAGCCCGGTTTGTCTATTATATCTCAAATACTCGCTGGTACTTTTCCTTATCCTTTCTAAATTGCATTCGCTAAATCAATCTCTTACTCCTCCCTCTTTCGCTGAAATGGCTTCTTGAACAGATCAACCAACTTGCCCAACCCTCCAAATATCGTTCCAAAACCAAAGCTCCATCCCCGAACACGGACTGTGTAAATAAAGAAGTAAACGAGCATCCAGTTGGACACACAAAATGCTAAGAAGATACCAAAATCTGCAGTATGTTAGTACGTTATGTCAATACGGCTTGGTAGGATCAGCATACCTCTCCACTTGTCACTCGCATTAATGTTGAGTGACGCTAGGTAATCGTTACCAGAAGTCATTGGGCAGAACTCGCAAGCACTCGTGGCATTGGGGTTGAGGAGATATCCTCCGGCGGAGTCTGCAAATGCTCCTGCATATTCTTGACATGTTTGTCCTGGGGGGGCGTCAAACTTGGCAGTCTCTTCGGACGAACATTCTACTGGAGTGCCATCAAGAGTCGCTGCGAGGATGCCTCCAATCCAGTATGTAGAGGGGTTGGCGTAGTACATCCAGAACCTCCAGAAGACAGGAAGTGAGGCGTATGGGCGAACAACACCGTTGAACAAACCGAACATGACAAAGAAGAAGGGCAGGACCTAATGCTGTTAGTACGGAAAGACATACTATCGAGGGCAGAACTTACATTGGAGATAACGGTAAAGCTAGGGGCAAACGCGCAGATCCATTGTCCCCAGCTTGTCATGAAGAGGAAGATGAGAAGAGTCATCAGGAACGTATAGCCTGAAACAGAGCTCTCTGTTGGAAGTCCAGTTGGCCAGTACCACAACACAAAGTACAACACTGCCGACACTACAGCTGCTGGGATATCAGAAACAATGTTGGCAGTACAGAAAGCAAACCATCCGTAGATACGAGAGGGATATTCTCGGGCTTGCCAAAGCGCCATGTTGGTAAAGAACTTGGGGACAACGCCATTGACGATGGTGGGAGGAACTGTCACGATCAAGAAGCAAGTGAACATTCGGTTCTGCATGTCTTGCATCGTGTAACCAAGTTTCCAGAAGGTGAAGCCATTGAAGATGCCAAAGATGACCGCAATGAAGAACTTTCCATAGATGTAAGAGGGGTCGCGCCAGTGTTGTCGGAACATACGCTTGGTCAACTCGACCGTCTGAAGCCAGGTCGGTGCAGCAAATTCAGAGTGCTCCTTGTTTGAAGAAGCTACCCCCTCGGTTGCGGAACTTCGAACTCGTTTAAGACCATCAATTTCTTCAAGCACTTTTTGAGCTTCCTCACTTTCAACCCATTCCTGGTTCCAATCAACTTTGGTGCCATCAGGTCGCCTGTGAGGTCGTGCAGCAGTCTCGAGAATGAATTCGGCGACGTTCTTGTTAGGAGGGCAGATAGCACCGCGGTCTGAGAAGTACTTGATGACGTCTTCTCCGTTCTCACCCATAGAGCCAAAGTAAAATGTGTTGCCGCCAGGGTTCAGAGCAAGGACCATATCAAACTGCTGAATAAGAACAGAGCTTGGCTGGTGAATGGTGCAGATGATCGCCTGGCCAGCCCGGCTCAACTTTCGGAGGAAACGGACAATGGAGTAAGCAGACTGTGAGTCAAGACCAGAAGTGGGCTCATCAAGGAAGAGAAGTAGCGAAGGCTTGGCTGCCAATTCAACGCCGATGGTAAGACGCTTACGCTGTTCCACTCCGAGACACATGATAACGGCATCTTGCAGGTCATTGAGTTCCAGCAGGTCGATAATCTTGTCCACGTACGCAAGCTTGTCAGCACGGCTGACGGATTTGTCCTGCCGCAGGATGGCAGAGAACTCAATAGCCTCTCTCACAGTCTGAGTTGTATCGTGCAGGTCACCCTGGAGACAGAATCCAGTGTTTCTCTGGAAGTCGGCGCCAAGAGATCGTCCATCGACAAGCATCTCACCTGTAACGACCCCAACGCTTGTACGCTGGGAGAGAATGTTGAGAAGCGTCGTCTTGCCAGCACCCGAAGCTCCCATAAGGGCAACCATGACACCAGGCTTAGCATATCCGCTGACCTTGTTCAGAAGTTTCTTCTCGCCACCGAGATATGGAACTGTATACTCGATATCACGCCATGTGAAGATAGACTCGCTATCGGTAATTTGTTCCAAGGCTTCGTCTTCACTGCCTGGGTTGGGGTCAGCGACAACGCCGGAGGAGCTGCTGGCACCATTTCCAACGACTTTCTCGTCATCGACAGGGGCTTCGGCTTTGCGTGCTTGTTCCTTAGCCTTTCGGCTCTTCTTGAAGATCAAGGCACCACCCCCACCTTGGGTGAAGCTGACCATCTCTGTTGCCAATACCGTGACGAGGATATAGAGAGCAGCAAAAGCAATGACAACGCCAAAGTTCCGCCATAGGTTTGATCGGCTATAGTTGTAGGTAGCTTGTAGATAATCGGCGCCTGATACTGACTGGGCGTTGACTGTAGCCCCGCTAATAGCACAACCCTGATATCCAGACTGAACTCCAGGTCCCTGCGGAACTAGCTGGGAGGGAGCACATTCCATGATTCTATCGGAAAGCTCGTTGGTCAAGACAGCCTCAAAACTGTAACTGATGGGGTTGATCCAGTACAGCCAGCCGAACCAGATATAATCCTTCAACAACTGAGTCTTGGGGATGACATATCCGGTGTATATGATGAGCAGGTTGAGAGAGATTCCCGAAAATCGCACAGCCGTGTCAATCTCTGGGGATAAGCTGGCAAACATGCGATACAGGGCTGTGACCATGATGGTTGTGGTATAAACGAAGAGCATGTAGATCCAGAACTTTGATACATCCACATCAAGCCCAGTCATGAAGTACATGATGAGACCAAAGATGCATACCTGGACAGCGATAACAGGAAAGTCGAGCAGAACGCGAGCAAGGGAAACAGCGGAAGGACGATAGAAAGCATAGTCGTGGTGTCTAGCGACAACGGCACGTCCAGACACAGCCTTCATCAGCTCAGAAAGCTGAAGCCAGCCTAAGAAGAGAATCGAGAAGAAGATGGTACCGCCACGACTGAAAGCACTTGCAGTATCCTCAGTCTGTCCATAGAAGAGAGATCCAACGATGAAACCGTTGGAGATGATGATGAAGAGCTTCGTCCAGAGTGTGGTGGTATCACCGAACAGGAGCCATGCTTCTCGCTTAGTGCAAGCAAGTACCTGTCGGGGGAACGAGATGGTATATGGTGACTTGTCAGAGACGTGCTTTGACTTCGAATCCTGGACGGCCCCTTGGAACCTCTTCGCGTCTTGGTAGTCAGACTGGTGAAGAGACTCCTTGTAGGCAGCAACATCAGCCAGGAGCTCTTGGTAATGTGGTGAGTTCCTGAAAGCCGACTCGAGCTCTTCTGGTGTTCGGGGAGCGCGGTGTTCAAATCCGGGTCGGAAGCGTCGTTCGGTCGGATCGGTGACGGCAGTCAAGAAGTCTGCTGTCGTCTGTCGTTCGGGACATTCGAATCCAAGGTCGATGAAATACTGCTTTGCCTTGTTGGCAGGTCCGGAGAAGATCTGTCGGCCTTGATCGATGACCAGAACCTTATCCATCAACTCGTAAATGCCCTCTCCCGCCTGGTATAAGGTGACGAGAGTGGTTCGGTTGCTAATGTCTGTCATGATACGCAGAGATCGTGCGTAGTCGAGGGCGGTCGATGCGTCTAATCCTCGAGTAGAGTTATCCCATGCCATCACGGTAGACTTCGATGCCAATGTCTCTGCAATCGAAACTCGCTTTCGCTCACCACCGGAGACACCTCGAGTGAAGTCATCACCAACTACAGTATCTCTTGTATGGCTGATACCAAACATCTTCATGAGGGCATCCACGATAACCGGAATATCGGCCTTCTCCTTGATCTTGGTCTTGTTGGTAAGCGCAAAAGCGAGAGTCTTCCACACGCTCAGAGTAGCAAAGTGAATATCATCTTCGCCGTTGTAGTTGACCTCGCCCCGGTAGTGCTTTTTCTGCTCAGCAGCAGAAATGCCGCTGTACGAAACTTCTCCTTCGACGGCAGCATATGATTCGCGGTTGTTGCTGATAGCTTTGAGGAAGGTACTGCACCCAGCGCCAGGCCGTCCCAGAACGAGCATCATCTCGCCATCACGAACGCATCCAGTGAAATCATTGATGAGTTTTCGGGTTGGGGGCTTTCCAATCCGGAGAGAAGGAAAGTATCTGGTGAGGACATTGTAGAGATCGGGGCCGAATGTACCAAGAATAGCATCGGGTACGGTTCGTACAAAAGTTGCTGTGCTTCCGACGCCTTTGACAGTGAGGTTCTCATACACAACACCAACTCTCTTCAAAGGTCCTTCCTCCTCGGACCGCTTTTCGAAATGGCCTTCTCGCATAAAGCGACCAAGTTCGAAACCCTCACTCTCTTCAGGGCCAGCTTCCACATCGGTCTTGGAACCATCATCGTCGTCATGTTCATGTTCATGTTCATGTTTCTCTGACCGAACTCGAGCAGCAGTACTCGTCCGTCTACTCTGAGCTTTGCTTGCGTGCGTATCTGCCGTTCTTGTCTTGTGTAGGCTCATCAAGTTGTGACGTAGAGACTCGAACTCTTGCATGGCCTCTTGAGCAGTGACATCTTCCTGTCCACGCTCACCCCATTTTCCTTCTTGGACGACACCTGATTCGGAGGAGCCGCTGCTTGTAGGGTTATGTTGTCCACCTTCGACTGTTTGTTGAGAAATGGGTTGTTGCTGCTGTTGCCACATAGAAGATTGTGTGCGGCGAAGAGCATCGCCGTCTACCGTGTTTCCCAACATGATGACGGCGATTGTACGAGATTAAAAGAGCAAAGAAAAGGTATGTAGGTTGTAGTTATTAGAGAAAAGACTATGACGTGCAGCCGGTGAGCGGGCACCGCTTTGATATTTGTATGCAGTTATTATCTCTGCAGGTAGAGGTAGGTCTGTCCTATCAAGTGTTTGGCTACCTTATGAAAGGAGAAAGACCGGTGAAGATAAGCTTCACGACGGAGAGCTGCAGGACAGGCAGGAGCTTTAGTAGCACGCAATGATGACTTCTCAACACCTCAACACTGAGAATAATTGTATTTATAATGACCCCTACGGAGTAGTTATGCACATTTTTTCCCTCTCCGGAGTGACGTAAAGGTGCCTCCGTTACGCTAAGGGAGATGGAAGGGATTTAGACGAAGAGGATCCAAAATAACCTGCTCAGTTGTTAACCGTAACAGGCAATAGTGCCAGCCACTCTTTTCTGTCGCTTCTCCAGAGCTCAGTTAGCCTGTGGATGCGCTGCAGACTGCTGAGCAGCTTGAGCTCATGGAGTTTAGCTCTTGTTTCCGAATATTTGTGCCTAACGTTATGGAGTTTGTGGAGTTGCTGACTTGACTCGGGATCTGAGATAAGGCCCCATAGATTTTACTTTAACAGATTCATGCCAAGTCGTAGATCCCTTGTCCCGGCCGGACATTGCAGCGTAATCCATCGGGTTTTAGCGCCACAAACTCTGAATTCCCTCCATCTTTTGCTGTAGCATTGCAGCATACGCCTAAAACCCAGGTACCTGAACCGGTCGACGCGTATAAGAGTCGGCTCCGGGCTTTGTCGGATACTTCCAGTATTGCAAGAGAGTGGGACTGTTTACGCCGTAAGAGTCACAGTAACTTGCTCTGCTCTCTGAGAACTGTTTCTGAAATGAGAACATTGATGGGTGAATGGATGGATGGATGTTTTGTATTGGTAATCACAGCGAGCAAACGGCTTGCCAAGACCGCTGTGGAACGCTGATTTACGCTACCAATGCAATGCACATAAGCACAGAGCCTCCCCCAACGTTATCAGTTAATAATGTGAGAGAAGAGGGACATTGTAGGGGTCCTCCACCTGAGCTGCTAGAGCTTTCCAATATCCACATTCACCCTCCGGGGACCTGTCTCTGATTACAAAGTCAACTTTGATTCGGACCCTTTTCACATGCTAAAGATAGCTCATCCGTCAGTATTAGGTTGAGTCGGCCGAACGCTCGTTGCAGCAGCAGACAAAGGCATGTCACAAACGTGGTAGGTAGCGCTGCTCCCCAAACATTAAGTGCCAACTTGCAGATGGTGATTGCTCAAGGCTGTGATCATACCAGGTCCTTATGGTACTCTTAGGATAGACTGTCCGAATCTTCCATCTTGGCCATCAGTTTGCCTTTGGCGGAGTTAATAAGATGAATACGATTATGAATATATAAGTTCTTTAGTAAGAATGCACTCGTTACCGACATAACCAATGAAAGCGACATATGCCGACATGCTTACACCATGTTCCAAACGGTAAGAAGGCCTCAAAATTGTTGAGTTGGTTCACCTCCCGCGACTTAGTCTCAATATCAAGCTGAAAGCTGAGGGAGTAACCTTGACCATTTCATGATGATTTTGTTGAAGAAGTTTATATAATCCTCAGAATGAGTTGGTATCTCTTTATCTCCTATTCGTATCAAAGCGCTGCCGAAGTGCTCCTATAGTAATCTGATCCAGCAGCTGTTGCATGTCCGTCTTGGGAGACTAAGAAATAGTCATGTCTGAGCAGACTCAAGGGTTTCTCTGACGCTCCGACATGTCGCAGAGGCCAAGTTGGAAAGTAGCTCGAACATGTTTCTTCTCTGATCTTAGAGTGCTTCTTTCGGTTATTCATAATGCAAATATTGGCAGGTAGATACTATCTAGTGTACAGGATTCAGGAGGTTTGGTGCCCCAAAAGCGCATCAAGGTTTCGTTCTATCCGGTTTATGAATCAACTCCCTTGATATTTCAAAGTTATAATTCTTAGAATATTGTTCTATTCTTCCTTAAATATTCACAAAGGTGGAAAGCCGATAGTGTGGTCACGGTGGCTCCGTGTGGTATCACTGTCACTGAAGTAGCATAACATGAACAGTCTCGTTGAAGGTAGAGAGAATGAAGATACTAAAGCCCATAGAGTTCAAATTCATTATCCACGTCGGCATTCAATATATACCTCATCAAACTTTAATATCATGCTGCCAGGACTGTATCGCTCCTATCTCTGTGACTCATTGTAACTGTCTTGCAATTATTTCATAGGCGAACAGAACTGTCAGCAATCTCACCACTAGCCCCGAATTCACAGCTCTTATGTTAATTATTTATCAACAAGAGCTTCTCTGGAACCGACATGGGTCGTTATTTTACAACAAGATAGCCGGTTAGGTTTGTTGTTGCCCAAACCCCATAATACACAAGTCATCATCTGAATGGTGGCATTCAACCAAACATACCTGTTCATCATTTAGTGATTAATACATCCAGACATGACTGTTCTTAGTACCTCTCTAGGACAATGATTAAGAGTTGGCACACAGAAATGGTCAACTACCTAGTTCCTTGACTACAGAAAGGGTAGTAAATTAGAAGGTCAACGTTGAGCTCTCTTCTGTCATGAGGACTAAACAAAATTTAGAGAAACAGATGAATAAATGTAAGGAGGATTCCTATACTGCTATCAGACTCAAAAAAATGCAAAAAAAGAATGTTTAGCAATTGCACGTTTCGATCGTGCGACCTCCGGGTTATGAGCCCGGCGCGCTTCCACTGCGCCAAATTGCTTTCTTTGGTGGCAACAATGCTGCAAAGTTCAACCTATATAGTTCACCTTCTAGGGTTGGATACTGGACAGCATATCGATACCATACTTGGATTTGGCAACACACAATATCGCATACGTCAAGAGACTGAGACTAGTAGATTTAATAGTAGTACATGGTCTGGAAAAGTCCAAGTTAATACTAAGATCTGATTACGGTGTGCCACCATGCTTGCCCTCCGTTATGGCAATACATAGCACATTGATGTTTTGGGGTGTCTTGCGCATATCCAGCCCCCAGAACCTGCACATGTGAAATTGATGATCGAGCACGAATAATTGGAATGAATAGTAAGAATGAAATTTATGCCGTAATCATTGCCCTAATCCACCCTAATTCATGCTTTCACTTCGCATGCCTTTCCTTCCATTCATCATCACGACTGGGCGAAGCCCGCCTTTCACCTCAGACGCTCATGCAATGCACCCCTGCGTATACTCATTTCCACGGCTTTGTGCTCCTCAGTTGAACAGCAGTACCAATGCTTTTTGACTGCGAATGTACGATGCTTGAACGCCTGCGGTTTCCAAGCGGCAAGCAGGCATATATGCTAGATACTCAGTGTTTCTGCCTCATCATCGGCGACACTCATTGCCTCATTGCTTACATGCTCTCGAGCTAACATGATCTCCTTCTCATTCAGCACCCTTTATTTAAGGAATAGGTCCCCAACGCCGTTCCTCAATGTCCTCGTTCTATCTACGTGGTCAAGGCCGAGGTAATCGTCTTCCCCTTGTATGAAACTTGATAGCACATCATCTTGAAGCATGCTGTTAGTTACATATCAAGTTAAATGCAAAAAGATGACACTTACCGTCATTGAGATATTGGGGTTTTGAGTAATTGGCTCGTCGCACAACAGCGATCTTGATCTTCTCAAAGCTCTTGCCTTTGATTCCGGTTCGCTTCTCCAATCGCTTCTTGGTGTCTGCAAAGGTCTCGCCCTATCACTATGTTAATACATTGATGTGTCTCGCTATTTAAAGGCACTCACCTCGATGACTAGAAACTTGAACGGCACGCCATGAACGCGGCTAACGTCGTTGTGGAAGTGGAAGACATGAATAAAATGAGTATCGTCGGCGTTGAGCTCCTCTTGAGGAATTCGTTCCGCATAGATCTTCGCAAACTCATTCAGGTTAATAACGGGGTGTTCGCGTAGAGGCTCGCGGTAGAAGCGGTTGGAGCTAGTTTCGTAGATGCGGATTCTTCCACCCTCCGCTTCACTTGGTATTTGCGCCTTTCTTATCAAAACCTCGACTAAATCGTCAATAGTTCCTGTTTTAGGGACGAGTAGGTCGTATGTATCCTGCATACACCGTTAGCCGCATTGTCGAAAGATGAGGAGACTCAAAAATACCTCTTTGGTGATGCCTTCACTCAGCAGATTGACCTTGATGCTCTTCTTGGTGTCGAGTTCTGTTAAACTCATTTCAAGAACTTCAAAATAAAAGGCATCGTCTCTCTGAGTAGAATTAAGAGCAGTTGAACCCATAGGGCTGAGAATCTGTCGCAGTGTTGGGTTTGCTCCCCGCCTAACCGGCGTCTTGGGGTTTTGCGTTGAGGCATTCACTGTCCAAAACCGAATATGTGTCGGGTTCACATCCAAATACGCGCCAACACGCTCCGAAAGCGTATCATAAGTTATCTTAGTGTTAAGCACGAGATCAAATGGGGGATACTGCGCCTGGTCACATCGAGTGGGATGCGGGTGGAACTTAACGGTTCGCCTGTTCTCGAGGAAATCGTAGTATTCACGCGCATCCTCGAAATGATCAGATGTGTTACTTCTGAAAACATGTAAGTAAATGAATGAATGGCCCGCATTGTACACTGTAGCAACATACCTTTCTTGCGAAATCTTTTCACCGGCGCGCTTCTCGACACCGGCCTTGGTGCGTTGGAAGCAGATAATGTCTCCGTCTTGCAATTCGGCAACCTTCAGCGACTGCTTGGGCTTGAGAGGTTCAATCATAGTAGGCTTAATCTCCTATTCTGAGTTAGTTACCGTCGGTCGTCCAACGCCAGTAGTTTTCTTACCTCCCAAAGCAGAAGCTTCTCCTCGGCAGGTAGCTTCTCGCCCCATCCCATTTTCTTCAGGATCATTGGTAGCAGTTCTTCGACTTTCTTGTCCTTGGAAATGTAGACATGGCCGACACCCCGTAGTGTCTGGGCGTCGATATCGAAGTGCTTAAGGAGAAGTAAGATGGTGTCATTCTTAACGATAACACCATTGGGCTGACTCTGGTAGGATGGCCAGATTGGCTCTCCGTCAGCATCGACTTCCTCGGCAACTTCAGCCCACACTCGTAAACTAGCATCTCTGTGGGCAGCGGAACGGGAGAAAGTCTCGTCGACTGTAGGCCGCAGATCCATGATGGGTTGGTCAGGGCGGACAGTCTTATTCTGTCGATTGACCATGAGCCAAAGCCGTACCCTTCGTGGATCTTCGCCCATATCTGATGCAACTTGCGCAACAAACTCCTCCATGGTCATCGCGCGACGCACGCGGTAGAACTTTGGTGCAGCGGGATCCTCAGGCTTTGCATCAAATTGACACAAATCTGTGCCGCCAAATTGTTGAAACGAGTAATCAGTGATAACCTTAGCCCACATATACAGATGCGCCTCTCGCTGTTCTTTCTTGCGGGCTTCCCGCTGAACAGTCTCTTCCTCAAATTTTTGCCCTACGGTGGTTAGCAAGGAGACAAAGGAAGAACGCCAAAATACTTACTGAGATGAAGCGGAATATGATCCTTGGTAACCGGACACAGGATATCATCTATACGAGATTGGCGGATATACACCAACATGTATGCGCTGTTTTGACGCATAATGGGAGCCTTCTTTTGCACAGGCGCACGCGGGTAACCGTTGGAGGTTTGATACTCTCCACCGAAATTCTCTTCCAACACTTCGCGCATCGTCGCCTTGGTGACCTTATCATCGTCGTACTTGTAGAACCATCCGTCCTTTTCGGGCTTCAAAAATGCATAGTAATGACCTGCGTTCAGATCACCACTGTGAACTAGAACGCTGTGAAGCTGATACGTCCATGGAACAGATTTGTCGGCATCCTCGGATAGGTACGGCGCAGCATCAAAAAACTCGGGGAACTCATATCGATCATTGATCTTCATCATGGTGTCGCGCTGGATATCGTACTCAAAGCGCTTCAACTGTAGGTGGAGCACGTCAGGAAAGCTGTTGAAAATGACACCTTTGTTCGCATCCTGGAGCTTGTACTGATCACCAGCAAAGTATTGGTTTTCTCCATCCATCTTTTCGACCTGAACGTAGTCCTCAAAACTCTCGAGCAGATGCTTGTTACCGCTGACATTCAGCTGAATGTCCCAAAAGTCCTCGATTCGGCTGGACTCATAGTCGACGTTGATACATGAGATGTATGTCTTGATCTTGCCACTGAACATTTCTGGCAGGACGTTCTCCGATGCAGTTCCCTTCATCTTGTCTTCCATCCTCTCCATGAGCTTACGTGAAAACTCCTGCACGTCCTGTTGTTCGAAGATATGTCGCGTGTCCCAGCCGAAAGATTTCGTGAGCTCCGTGGTTCCAACTGCCTGGTCTGACGTTTGTAACTGGTAGAAAAGTCGTTGCAGTGTATAAGCACTGTTGGTCATACTGGGGTCGGCCTCCGTAGGAATTTCGTAGATAGCCTATAGAAGTCAGCTGCTGGTATGCAAGAGAACAGCTAAGAGATACTACCTTTCTGAACTTGTTTGTGAAATAGAGTGATTGCATCAAGGAATTCAGATAGCAGGTGGCACCCTGATTCTTGAGTCCAACATACCCTGTCTCCTTCTTGGAATCGTAGTTGGCGAAGTTGTGCCACAAAACACCCGTCTCATCCTCGACAAGGCGAAGATAGGCGGTGATGTTGGCAGTATCATTTTCGCAGAGGGGTCGGCTGCTGCCCTCCCATGGTACATTAAACATTCGGCGGTGCTCAACAAATCGAGTGAAACCCCAATCACCTTCTTCCTTCGTGAATCGATGGTGGGCAGTGTGATGGACATATAGGCTGGGGTCGTTCGGGTTCCATAGGACGAGCGCAAATTGAACACAGCAGCTCCAGTTATCGGGAACGCTATCAGCGTCGAAGCCATGTTCAAGATAAATAGAGCATTGGTCGATATTGTTGCCGTGTGGGAAAAGCAGAATTCGCCTGTAGGAGTGGAACGTCAGCATTCAGAGCAACGGCAGTTCCGGGATTAACTTGGGCGCACCATGGGAAGCCACCTGCTTGGAAAATAGGACCATGTTCCTTCTTATTCAAGCTTCGCCAGTTTTCGACAGTCCATGTGTATTCATAGTCTCCAAGTATTTTCGGTTCATCGATGAGGGGTGGAAGACAGAGCTCTCTCATGGCTTCATCTAGAGGCGTCACAGTTAGCCAAATAGTTTCAGGAAGGGTGGTCACGACAGAAAACATATGATGCCTACGGTCTGCACCAAACGAAAAGAGTCAATGGGATAGTGGAAGGAGTACGCACGGTCGTTGGCCATGGGCAGATCTTGCAGCTGGTCGACTTCGCTTTGTTCGAGGTTATCGGGATTTATGATGGCGACCTTCTCTGGCTCGTTGGCCACGCCGATATAATCGTCCGTGTCCATGACCATGTCGTTGGGTGAGTTGATATCGTGAGTCTGCAGCAGATTGCGACGGTCAGCGTTGATTCCTGAGCGAAAGCACAGGCGGCGATGAAACGAGGTCATGATGTCGGCATCGGGAGTGACTGGGGTTAGTGTGGGTGGTGAGGGGCAGCTGGTAGGCTATTGGAGGTGATGATGTCTTCAGGGCACTAGGTAGAGAAGTCTGCGCAATGCTTCATGTCAAGAAGATGTGGTAAGGTCAAATCGAAGTTGCATAACATGTGACGATCGCAGTGCCAGGAGGATGACGCAGCTGTGTTGATGGGACCGCCCGAGTTGCTCTCCAGCGACCATGGCAGTCGCGGCAAGCTGCATGGACTAAGATTGCACGGGAAGGGGCAGCAGCGACTGGAACGTACCATTTTGAAGAAGCTGCGACCGAGGCGGAAGAATCGGTGACGTTAAGGCAGGCACCCGAGAGAGTAGGTAAACCTCACGATATAAAGACAGACGTAGCAGTAGCAGAACAGAGCAACTCAACCAATGCAGGCGCTTCAGCCAAAGCTCGACGATGTCGAGTGGCGCAAAGGGCAGGGAATAGAGACCAAGTGCTGCCGCGAGCAAAAATATTATTCTCCAAAAAAAGAGAGCTCGGAGCTGGAGCGCAACGCAAGGCAGTGAATGCGATGCAAGGCAAGCAAGGCAGGGCAATGCAAGGTATGCTATGCTATGACGATCGGGGACGACGAGTTCTGCACTGTTAAAGAAAAAAGAGTAGAGCGGTCGGTTATGTCAGTAAAAGACAATGCCCACAACTCAGGTCCTAAGCCCCTAGACCTCTCAAATTCGAGGTCAAGTCAGGTCGCGTCTAAACAAAGAGAAGAGGCTGTAGTTTGGAGGATAAAACGAAACTGGGAGAAAGGAGTGTGAGGTGAGTGAGTGAGTGAGTTTGGATCCAATGCCTTGCATCGATAGGCAGAGAGAGCCAGTAGTAATCAATCATTCAGCGGGAACAAGAGTTGTGCGAGACTTCAGGCTTGACGAGAGTGGTGAGGCGATAGCTCGCAAATGTTGTCATGCGACTTGTTATTTGCGGGCAAATGCACTATAAATGCTGTACTACTTTAACAGACGACAGTCACGCCAAGCGTCATCAGGTCACCCCGCCAATGACGTTGTCAGTCTCTCATAGCCAAAGGCTAAGTTCGAGTCTTTGTCAGATAAATCATGCCTACCTAAGGTCTTGATGGCTTGCACCTCCATTGAGGATGCATGCAACGAGTGAGCTGGCAAATATAGGCGGTCTGACGCAAGCTGGGACACATATTCATTTGTGATTTCCATATCGTTTTTCAGCTTTGCAATACGGAGCTGATATGCTTTGGTTGACATGTTCATAGATCCATGTTGTAAAGTTCTACCTTATTAGCTTGGGTGGTACTTTGAAGCAACAGTTTGAATTGACAAAGCGTGCGTCAGCATGCTTCCCTAAAAGGGACAAACTTCGTAATTGATCAAACACGACTTGTTATTTCCCTTTACCCCATTTTTGGACAGATATTCAGACCATATGAAATACTCACGAGCCGTTACAGCTCATTGCCACAAGGCAACAATCAGACGCCACAGCCACCTGAATAGACCCAGGAAGCTACCCTAAATTCTTACAACAAAACATGGAATGATGGGTTGTCATGGACATGACTCCTATAAATAAATAGTCACATATCTTAAACAGCACCATCTACAGCTTCACAGCTTGTGCTAAGCTTATCAGCCTCAGAACTCAGTCGTGACCAGGGTAAACCCAAACGGAAACCTCTCCTCCTTCCTGCAACCCACCATTTTGGGCGGGCCGGTATCGCCAACAAGATGTGGGGTAAAACTCCAATCCCGTTCCTGGGCAGCAGGTATCGAGTCACTCGCCCAAAGCTTCCTTCCCACCGAGACGGCGTATGCGGACTGTCCTCCTTTCCCTCCAAAAATCTATACTCTCCTCTTTCAAACGCAGAACATCATCTGAAAGCACACCATATGCTTACGCCAACTGATTGGGCTCAACGAATCAACCTATACTGACTTCGATTCATCTTCGCATGTGCCTGTGACGACATGCCACCCATCGCCCTGCGACAGAGCAGGCGATGTAAACTGACAGATCCGCGCCCTTACCTGGCGAATATTCCCCGTACCTCCTATACGAACGTTCAGTTTCGCGCTGGTACAAACGCATCATGGCGTCCTGTTTCTATTCTTGACGAGTATGTAATTTTCTTCTATGAATGCTGGTTGCAAAAGTTAACTCATGATGCCTTCAGCTGGGTCGCGAAAGAAGCTCGCCCTATCAGTCTCCGCCAGCTTATGGTTTTTGGCCGCTCTCTTACAGAATCTCGTTTGATAAGCTCGGCTAACTATGTTCGCACCGAATTGCCTACACGGTAAGTATTGAGAAGCTTCGCAGAGAATAAAGAGATCTGACATGTGATTAGAATTGCGCACCGAATCCGAGATATGCAACGTTTACCCTATGTCGTTACTACGAACTCGCATATTAAAGAGGTTTACGACCTCTACTACCACGCCTTCGACACATTTCGCAAAGTGAAAGAGGTTAAAACACTGGAGGATAATGACAAGCTGTGCGAACTCATCAGCCATAATCTAAGGGGGCACTTGACTGTGATACCGAAGCTTGCTATGGGAATCCTAGAATGCGGTGGTCTTATGAGCCCTCAAGATTTGGATAGCTTCATGAACACCATTCTTAGATCCGTACGGTGCCCATTCTTACACGGCTGGTGATTTACTGACATAGAGCAGCGCATTTCTAGACGTGTCATCGCTGAGCAGCATCTTTCACTGACAGAAACCTACAACTCCCCCAACTTCTCCCCCGGAGCCAAACTTTCCGAGTCCGACTTCATCGGCGAAGTGTTTATCAAATGTTATGCTAAGGATGTTGTCGAGCGCTGTTCAAAAGCCATCACCATTCTTGCACGGACAACGAATGGCCCTGACGTCCAGATTCCCGAAATCACAGTTGATGGCCATCTCGATGCCTCTTTTCCTTACATTCTAAGTCATCTCGAGTACATCATTGGCGAGCTCCTCCGCAACTCTGTCCAGGCCGTCATTGATCGACATCAGAGGATCCATTCGGACCCTGACAGCGTGAAGCCCCCTCCCGTGGAGATAACCATCTGTGAGAACCAGCAACATGTTATCATCCGCATCTGCGACCGTGGTGGTGGTATCCCTCGTGCTGAATTGCCACATCTCTGGTCTTTCAGCAAGGGTCCGCAAAGTCAAAGGCGTCTCGAGAATCTTGCGCAGGTACCCAAGATGGCAGCAACGATGCAGGAGCTTCACGTAGAGGAGGAATTGGGGCGTGCAGATTTGAAAGCACCCCCATATCAAAGTTCGTTATCATCTCTCACCAGTCGGCCGCCCAATCTGCGTCTCGGCATGGGGTTACCTCTGAGCCGTGTCTATGCTGAGTATTGGGCTGGGAATCTTGACTTGCATAGCCTCGAGGGCTACGGAACGGATGTCTTCCTGCAGATTTCGCGACTTGGAAACAAGAACGAGCAACTGACGACGCGGGCTAGCATGGACGCCTTATAGCACTGGGGGTCTGGGGTAATGTCCTAGACGGAAAGACTGAGGTTGACTTGAAATCTGTAGTGATTTCAGTATTGTACTCAGAGGACACTATATTTCTTTTTGGGAATGAATTCGGTCAGCTTGACTTAGAGCATGGAGTTTGGTGGCTGTTTCTCCCGGTTCACAATGGGTCAATGGGTCTGTTGCAATATCTCATGGATTATTGGATAGTAGCTAGAGGGTTTATGCAATTGATTGAAACCTTCGAATCTCAAACTGGTATCATAAAATGTTGTGATTGAAATTACATCGAAACTAAAATGTGCCTAGCTGAGAGAAAGGGCTCTAGTAAAAGGTGGTGATAAAAAAAGGGCAAGACTATCAAGGCTTTCTCCATACGTCTTGTTCGCTTCAAAGGGGTCTCGTACTTGTGAGTATGAGTTGCCGGCATAGCAACCAAGAACAAACAAAATCATGGGGAGGGAATCATAACTCCTACACAACATGCCGCGGCCATGATAACAAGCCCCAGCAAGGGCAGCTCCTCCTTGACCTCCGTAGGGCAGAGCGAGCAGATGTATCCCTGAACTCGTGGTCCCTCTCCTGTCTTCTTGTGGTATTCTTCGGACCTTTCATTTTTCAACTCCAAACCCCAAAACGGAGCTCCAGGTAAAAGAAACTTGAAGAAACGACTGTCCAACTGCAGCCAAGCAAGTGTGCATAAAGGCGTGCTCGAAATTGTTTAGCGGCGACCGTGGCTGCGGACAGCGCTGCCTTGCATCTGCTCCAGCTCTTGCTCGAGCTGCTTGATCTGAGCATGGGTTTGCTCGAGATCCTTGTTGAGGCGGTCGCGCTCGGAGATGAGCTTCTGCTCCCATTGACGGAAACGTTGCTCCTCGATCTTGACCTGCTCGGTGAAACGCTTTCG
Source organism: Fusarium verticillioides 7600 (assembly GCF_000149555.1). NCBI lineage: Eukaryota > Fungi > Ascomycota > Sordariomycetes > Hypocreales > Nectriaceae > Fusarium > Fusarium verticillioides. Next base: position 1,195,257 of record NC_031677.1, on the reverse strand, counting down.
GAGAGCCTCCTCCTCTTCCTTGAACTTGGGGTTGTCGAGCTTTCGCGGACGAGCCTCGCCGAACTTGCGGGTCTCCATCTGCTGAGCGCGGTAAGCCTCATAGTGCAACTCCTCGGTGGTATGAATAAGGTCGAGCATGTGTGTTCGAATCAGGATAGAGCGGAGCTTCTTGAAATCGCAGTGGTCCTCATTCTCAACCTCGGCAACACCCCAAGAGTACTGTCGGCCCTTGACAATGCGGCCATCACCGGTCTTGACGTCCTTCTCGGAGCCGATAACAGCGAAAGGCATGGCGTTCATAAGGCTGCGGGCATGCTGAGCAGCGGCCTCGTCGTCCTCCTCGATCGGGGGCTGGTAGATCTTGATGTTCTGGGCTTCAATGACAGAGACAATCTAGATAAAGTTAGAATTGGGGACTGTGAACTCAATGCATAATTACTTACACGCTGCTTGAACTTGGCCAGGTCGGCGGGGCTGAGGGTATCGGCCTTGGCGATAACGGGGATAAGGTTGACACGCGAGCAGAGGCGCTTCATGACCTCAATATCGAGGGGCTTGAGGGTGTGGCCGGTAGGGCGGATGAAGTAAAGGCAGGCATGGACACGAAGATCGATCTTATCCTGGCGGCGAGGCTGTTGCTCCTGAAGCATGTAAGACTCGTGCTGGTCGTCGAGGAACTCGATAATGGGCATCCAAGAATCGCGGTTGTTAACGTAGTCGCCAAATCCGGGTGTATCGATAACGGTCAGTCGGACTGAAAGGGGGTGTTAGCGAGGGTTGAGTAATAGTGCTTCATTCAGAGAGCTATACCCTTGAAGAACTTCTCCTCAAGCTCGGCCTTGGTAATCTCGATCTCGACAGTCTTATCAACCTGCTTCTGGTGACGGCGCTTGTGGTCGGCATAGTTCTTGATGGTGGTGGAGAAAAGAGTGTTGATGAAGGTAGTCTTGCCCAGGCCAGACTCGCCAGCAACCTAGACATGATGCGGTGAGCAATAGTTCAGAAGATCTCGATGTGCCTTGTATGTATATATAGCAATGCAAAACGGGTGAGTTGATTGCTTAGAAGCATACCATAATAGTGAAGCCGGCGCCACGCTTCGCGACAATCTTGTGTCGCTGGTTGGGCAGATTGGCAATACCAATCGGTGAAGCGTTCTCGGCAGCTGCAGAAGCCATCTTGAAGTAGTTTGATTTGGGGATGGGAAGACAAAGGTTGAATTAGAAGAGGATGTGAAGCGTAAAACACGACTTTCAAACAAAGATAATGCAATGCAAGACAACAAGCGACTGCGATATCGCGATGAAGGTCGAACGAGTGCAAAGGTTCAAGGTGGAGAGGGAGGTTTAGGGACAGCTCGTGCTTGCCTGAGTTCAGGGGAATTGGAACGAATTTCCTGCCCTTTCCCCCTAAAGCAACTGCCAGGGACGCTTGCTTCTGATAGGCTAGCGTTGACACGGTATCGTGAGTGGACAGTGGCTAGTGGACACGGGGCAGCAAGGGAAGCTGCCCTCGGGGGGCAAGAAAACAGCGAACCTTAATGTGGGGTGCCAAAATAAACTCATCAAAATAGTATCCTAAACTTAGACTATGTTCCCTAAGTCTTTTTGTCATTTAGGATCGAGGTTCTGTGTTTTCTTTCCTCCCCTAGGCTGCCAAACAAAACGGGTCTTGCCATGCAAGATCGAGTAAACAGCCACTGCCCCTAGCTTGCATTGGTCCCTTGAGCTATGGCCAGAAGCCAGTCGAGGGGAGTCAAAAAGAGTAGATCCTTTATACTAATGACAAAAAGATTCAGGTAGATTTAGCGCTGCTCAGTATAGTCTAGTATATGATTAGTAGATCTTGGACTGAATATTTTTGGCACTTTGGCTTAACGTCAGACGTTTTCTTACTCTCAGAGGGGCCAGCCACAATGGAATCCTCATGGCATTATGGTCTCGGAATAACTCCACCGCCGACTGTCGCAAAAAAATTGGCTCTTATCGATAAGGCGCAACGATGAATTTTTGGCGGGTTTGCGATTTGATGTTTAGAAACATCATGGCTATGACCTGCAGACAATAATGAAGACCGATTTCAAGGTAATGATGACAATGAGATGATTCCGGCTTCGAGATGATGTGCTGACCTATCAATATAGTTCTCGAACTTGCTGGGCACTGTTTACTGCCAGGGCAACCTGCTCTATAGCCCCGATGGCACCCATCTTTTCTCGCCAGTTGGCAACAGAGTGACTGTCTTTAATCTGGTAGAGTAAGTTTGCTTTAAGCCGGTCTGAACTTCAAAAATTAAAGGGACAAAATTAATTGTTCCTCAGAAACAAATCATACACCCTCCCGTTCGCTCATCGCAAAAACATTGCCCGTATCGGACTTACACCACGCGGCAACCTTCTCCTCTCCATTGACGAAGATGGACACGCGATCTTGACCAATGTCCCCCGAAGGATATCCATATACCACTTCTCCTTCCGATCTTCCGTCACAGCACTATCATTCTCGCCATCCGGTCGACATTTTGCCGTGGGACTGGGTCGCAAAATTGAGGTCTGGCACGTCCCCTCAACCCCCGATGCTTCTGTCGAGGGTGAACTCGAATTTGCTCCTTTCGTTCGATACCACACACATACCGGTCATTTCGATACCGTTAGCCACATTGAGTGGTCCAGCGACTCACGATTCTTCCTCACAACCTCCAAGGATCTCACGGCGCGGATATGGAGTTTGAACCCTGAGGAGGGTTTCACCCCCACGGTGCTCTCAGGCCATAAACAGGCTGTTATCGGGGCTTGGTTCTCAGAAAATCAAGAGATGATTTACACTGTTAGCAAGGATGGCGCCGTCTTTGACTGGCAGTATGTCAAGCCTATCAACCGTATTAAGGACGACGACAAGATGGATGACGACGACGATGATTCAGATATGCAATGGCGCATTGTCCAACGGCACTACTTCATGCAGGGAAGCGCTCATGTGCGATGTGCCGCTTTCCACCCTGAGACGAATCTCCTGGTTGCTGGTTTCTCCAACGGTCTGTTTGGCTTGTACGAGATGCCCGACTTCAACATGATACACAAGCTGAGCATCTCGCAAAACGATATCGACTTTGTCACCATCAACAACAGTGGCGAGTGGCTGGCGTTTGGTGCGTCCAAGCTGGGACAATTACTGGTATGGGAGTGGCAGTCTGAATCTTACATCCTTAAACAGCAGGGCCATTTCGATGCCATGAACGCTCTGGTCTACTCACCTGACGGCCAGCGCATCATCACCACTGCCGATGACGGAAAGATCAAGGTCTGGGATATCCAGTCTGGCTTCTGTATAGTTACCTTCACTGAGCATACTAGCGGCGTTACAGCTTGCGAGTTTGCCAAGAAGGGTAATGTTCTCTTCACATCAAGTCTGGATGGATCTATTCGAGCCTGGGATTTAATCCGGTACCGAAACTTCCGAACTTTCACAGCACCTACGAGACTGTCATTCTCATGCATGGCTGTCGACCCCAGCGGCGAAGTCGTAGCTGCTGGATCTCTCGATTCCTTCGACATTCACATTTGGTCCGTCCAGACAGGCCAACTTCTTGATCAGCTATCAGGCCACGAGGGCCCTGTCTCGTCTCTCGCATTCACACCCAATGGTGACTCACTTATTAGTGGTTCTTGGGACCGCACAGCCCGTATCTGGTCTATCTTTAGCCGGACACAGACCAGCGAGCCTCTGCAGCTCCAGGCCGATGTTCTCGATATTGCTGTCCGTCCAGATTCTTTGCAATTGGCCATCTCAACATTAGATGGCCAGCTTACTTTCTGGTCGGTAACAGATGCAGAGCAGACTTCTGGAGTGGATGGACGAAGAGATGTTTCAGGAGGACGAAAACTCACAGATCGCCGAACGGCGGCCAATATGGCCGGCACAAAGAGCTTCAACACAATCCGATATAGCGCTGATGGCAGCTGTCTCTTGGCTGGCGGAAACAGCAAGTACATCTGCTTGTACTCCGTAACAACCATGGTGCTTCTGAAGAAGTACACTGTCAGCGTCAACCTTTCTCTCTCCGGTACCCAGGAATTCCTCAACAGCAAGCTATTGACTGAAGCCGGCCCTGCTGGAGACCTCGACGATCAGGAAGCCTCAGACCGCGAAGACCGCGTGGATAGCTCGTTGCCAGGATCAAAACGTGGTGACCCTTCAGCACGAAGGAAGGTCCCTGAGGTGCGTGTGACAGGCATTGGTTTCTCACCTGCAGGCACTGCGTTCTGTGCTGCCTCAACGGAGGGTCTCCTGATCTACAGTTTGGATCAGGACATCCAGTTCGACCCTTTCGACCTGAACATGGAGATCACCCCTGCCTCAACACTCGCCGTTCTCGAGACAGAGCAAGATTACCTCAAAGCACTTGTCATGGCCTTCCGTCTCAACGAAGCTGGTCTGATAAAGCGAGTCTTCCAAGCCATTCCCTCCGCCGAAATTCCTCTCGTTGTTGCCGACCTCCCTACCGTATATGTTTCTCGTCTTCTCCGCTTTGTCGCCGCCCAGACCGAGGAGTCACCCCACATTGAGTTCTGTCTCGTCTGGATCAAGGCTATCGTTGATAAGCATGGAGCTTGGCTCTCGGCAAACCGTGCCAAGGCCGACATTGAGCTAAGAGTCGTTGCGCGAGCTGTATCCAAGATGAGGGATGAGATTAGGAGACTTGCTGACGAAAACGTGTACATGGTTGATTATTTGTTGGGTCAAGCGGAGGATAAGTCTGGAAAGAAGGATGCCAAGACATTGGAGAGTGGCAAAACTATGGATGTGAAACTTATGGATGTTGATGGGGATGAGCAGTCTGAGGCGGGATCCGATGAATGGATTGGTTTAGAATAGACGGTAAATACGACTCATAATACCCATGCATATCATACAAGCCTTTGCTCTTGGTTGTCTTACATCTTAGCCTTGGGAATCTCCTCCCAAGCTTCATCGAACCCTGAAGATCGAACCCACATGGTACCTCCCCGCCTATCAGCTTCCTCATTGGCATCCAGCAACAGGTACACAGCCCTCAACCACTCGTCATCTCCCTTGATCCTCACCCACTTCTTGTTCTCATACGGCTTGGTAACTCTTTGCGCCAGCATCAGTGCCCTGGCCAACTTGACAGTGTGCCCATCATCCACGACCTTGTGAATCCTTGGGAATAGATCTTCTGGCTTACCCACCAGATTATCTCCATCCTTGGGCTTATAGCCACAGAGCAGATCGCCACGAAGAGCTGGCGAGCCACGAGCGATGTACTGCAGGAGATCCATGCGGATTTTGTTCTCCAAGAAACGCGCCTTGGTTGATGCTGGAATCCAGGACTGTTCTTTGAGCGTGAGAAAGAATGGCGTCGATGTTATGTGATGCCTGCCGCGGTTAGCAACGGGGTCAGTGTGGAAAGGAGAGACTTGCATGAGAATAAATTCGAATCTTGGAGCATGAGGTGGATGAAAAGCAGCAGCTGAAGCAACGAAAGCAGAGTGATGGACCATCTCGGCAATCTTTTCGTCCAGCTCCTCCTCATCAACCCTCACTTTCGCCGCCAACGTGATCATCTCGTCCTTCGCCCTCACAAATACACCATCGAAGATCCGGTTGGAATCATCCCAATGCGAGCTTGTTCGAAGTTTGTCATTCTTTACGGCGTCTTCATAAAGGCCACCAATGGTCTTCATCTTAGGTGGCGCATCGGAAGCTTGAGCTTTTCCAGCAGCGGCTGTGAGAAATTCTTTATAATCGTCTCGATGAACAGCAGTCTGTGCAAGAGCTGAAGCGATGATCATGGGCTGTGACCACTCCATGCCATACAACAACTGAATAAGTGGGTGAAGAATACCGGCGAATAGACGGCTTTGCATGTCACGGCCTCGAGCATCGTCTTTGAAGAGATACTCCTTGAGTGTGTCCTGCCATCCTATTCTTTCGATCTCGTCCTGGAAGAAACGAAAGAATGTAGCATAGTTTCTACCTTTGCCAAGATATTGTGACCAGTCTGAGCCGTGTTCTAGTTTATCAACGACATCAGGCTTTGGTTTCATGGCCTTAAGCTGATATGTCTTGTTGGCGTTATATGCAGTGTCCAGGTCCTTTGTTGTTGCGCCGGTACCATATAGAGTTAAAACTTGATGAACAATCTAATGCCGTTAGCGAAGTATGAGAGACCTATAGAAGGCCATTTACATGGTCGTGAAAGCCAGACTCGTTGAAGAAGACGTGGTGGTTCTAATCAGTGTTAGTCTTTGACTTGATAGTTGATACACCGTGTTGCTTCGGTTCGGGTTACCTCTAGATCCTTCTGCAGCAGGTCAGTTGCCTTCGAGGCCTCACTCTGACCAAGCTTCATCCCTAGAAGCCCCGAGTTCTGGGGTTCCAGCTGAATCTTGAAAGGAGTCGCCATTGTTGAGTATCGTATCCTTGTGGTACGTCCAGCAAAGACTCTCAAGCTCGATCTCGCCAACATGGAGGGGACTACAAGGTTTTTGAAAGTGACTACAGATAAGCACAGAAGAAGCGTAGCCCTTTTTGAAATGGCCAATATGTGATGTGTACTTCGGGTGACGATGATATCACATACAAAACAAAGGTGGGCTGACAAATGAAGCAGACCAACCCGGGATAATCAGATCTCGGATCTCGCACTTTGACTTTGAGCGGGGAGTTCTTGGACAAGTCCGAATTAGTAACTCTTTGGAATCATTCGCTGAATTGACGTAGCCTCGTGTTTGTTTATTTCCCGTTTATAACATCAACTGTCACAAACAGGAAGCTAACTACCCCGGATTTCCATCACTTGACATCATCAGAGGGTGTCATGCCCCGCTCTTTTTACAACCTGTAAAAAGAGAGACATCATCAATTCATGAGTAATTAGAGTCAACCTTCTGATGAGGTTCATTCGCTTTTGCATAAGCCAAATTAACTAAGTGAAGAACATATATCTTTTACTGATCAGGCCGTCCACTGAGTTTCAAGTAGACCATGGCAAAGTAATAAACAGCAGTGTGCAACCTCATTTCACTTTGTCATCGGAGTATCACATAGAGACTCAGGAAACTACTCATAAATTCAATCCTTTTATTTCATTATCTACCGAAAACCCAATCGGTAGATCCATCCCATTTTCCTAAACCCATAACCGTTTTCGTAGCCATCATCTCATCCGCGTGCCTTAGTCTATTCTTTACCAAGAGAAAAATTAGATCATCATGAAACCAAAAGCAAACAAAAATCATTGGACGGTTTAGGCCTTACGCTTCTTCAGGGCAGGGGCCTCATCGTCATCAGAGTCATCTTCATCCATCTCCTCGAACTCGAGGTCGCTGGGGATATCATCGGCATCTTGGGCGTTGGCTAGTATTGCTTGTTAAACCTGAACTGTCTCTGCTTCGCGCTGTGAGAGGTACATACTGAAGTACTTGATGGCACCGGGCCACAGATCCTCGGCGATGAAGACGGCGAGATCATCGGCGGTGGGGAAGATCTCATACTCGTACTCATCATCATCGTCGTCCTCGTCCATGTCATCATCATCCTCATCGTACTTGCCCTCCTTGCGGGCCTTGCGCTTCTCCTCCTCGAGCTTGCGGCCCTCCTCAGACTCCTCGGGGCTGACCTTGCGGCCGCGGAAGCCGAACCAGCAGAAGAAGCTGACACCGCCCATGCCAGTCTCCTCCATGAGCTTGAGGAGCTTCTTGGAGGCCTCGGTCTCACCGAGCTTCTGGCCAGCCTTCTCCTCATCATAGACCTTCTTGGCGAGGCTGAGCATGCCGTTGGTCAGGTCCTTGCCCTCCTTCCACTTGATGTCGACGGGCTCGGAGACGAGACCGGCCCAGCCGTCCTTGTGGAAGCGCCAGTAGAACTTCTTCTCGAGAACCTTGTCCTCAAACCAGTCGTTCTCCTTGAACTCCCACTTGAGGGAGATGGAGCGAGGGTCGCCATTGGGGAGCTCGAAGCGCTCAACGGAGAGGCCGGTCAGGGCGTTGAGGAGGAGCTCGGAGTCGCTGGGCTGGATGTACTCATCGACCTCGGGAGGGGACTGCTCGAAAACGAGGGGCCAGAACTGGGGGATGTTGGCGATGACCTCTTGGCGCTTGACGTAGAGGTCCTTGGTGAGCTTATCCTGCTGACGGACTGCTGCCGTTAGTAGAGTTTCTGCGATGCGAGACAACCAAGAATTGACTTACGGATCTCGAGCTCAACATCCTCGAAGTCATCCTCGATGGCCTGGAGCTTCTCATAGGTGATGAGGGCCTCCTTGACCTGCTCGTCTTGCATATCTCCGGCAGACATTTTGAACTTTAATTTGAAAGAATCAGGATGCATTCAAATCACTCGATATATACGAGAGAAACTGCGGGGGTATCTTGTAGAGTATAAAAGGACAGAAAAACGAAAAAATGTGAAAGATGTGAAAGAGGAGAGAGGGACGAGGAAGATCGGTGTAGAGGTGCTTTATTTATTTACTAAAAGCTCTGCCCGCACCCATTAAAAAAAATCTCATCTCGAGCTATGAAAGCTCCTCAGCGGTGAAAATCAACATTTTTTTTTCTCGAGGTGGGGTTATCGCTGATGTCATTGGCTCCCACGCCGAAGGACCCCTGTTTTTTTCACGGTAATTTTTTTGCCTCTGCAGGTCCCCTAAAAACATTGCAGAAGCGCCTGGCATTAGTGGTCCAGTTGTTGGCCTGCTCCACTGTAAATAGAAGCTCTGTGATTCTTTACAGGGGTTAGATGCTCCACTGCAGTGCAATCTTAGCGGGGTATCCTTGGCCGAGGGGCGTTTAATTGATTTCCATTTACGTATCGTAGTGGGATGAGGCGAGGCCTTAGCAGACGGGCTTTGTTTGGCAATGTCAACACCAATGAATTTATCACAGGCGCCATCTGGTAGAATTCTTTATAATGAAAAGGCATTAAACAAAGCACTGAGAAGCATTAGTGAGTGTCTTAATCTGCGTATACGCGCCTTTGATGGGTGGGGGCGTTGGCAACAAAACAAGTTCTTCAACATCTTGTTCGATGATTCAAGATGGCAGTCACCATCAACTCTGGCATGAGCTGTGCTTCACTGCTGAAACAGGGAGTTTACAATGGCATCATCATCACCTGACAAGCGAATACTCTCAGCCGATCAATATGACTCCTTCTCTTCTTTTCCGATATCGTCCACGGGCTTCATCTTCACAGCATCACAAACTCTCAACCGTCGTCCATCTCCATCTCCATCACCATCTGGCCTAACAGTGTCCTCACGCCAACATCAGCCAACCAGCCAATCAGCCAGCCAGCCATCTCAACTGACTCAAGATGCCGCCTCTGCCAGCTAAATACCCACGACAGATCCCTCTTGAGGTCACAGTCTATGGCCCCCACAACGCTCTCAGAGCCGCCAACTTTGGTGCAAAGCGTCTTCTCCTCTGCCGAAAGGGCTCCTCTACCGTTGGCGGGGTGAGTCCCACTCCCCAGGAGCTTCGCCATCTCAAAAGAAAGATTCACATCCCAATCAGCTGCGTCATTCGACCCCGTGGAGCTCCTAACCCTTCTGGTCCAGGCGAGTCTCACGACTACGTTTACTCTAACAACGAACTTGTCCAGATGAGCGAGTCTATTCGCCAGCTCAAGGAAACAGGCGTCATGAATGCTATCCGCGGAGATTCTTTCGTGTTTGGCTGTGTTAAGCATAGCCATGAGGAAACAGCTGAGAACTCTCGCCACAAGATCGTGATTCACTCAGCATACTGTCGCTCTCTCATTGAAATGGCCAAGCCATTCGGTTGTGTCTTCAACCGTGCTTTCGACCACTTTGCTGAACGTGGAAACCCAGACGCTGTCATTGCAGAGCTCACCACTCTTGGTTTTGCAGGCATCATGACAGCGGGAGGACCAGGTTCCTTTTCAAACCACCTTGAGCGGCTAGATGCTATGTGCCACCATACCACCAACATCCAACTCGTTGTCGCAGGGGGGGATTGTTGCCCCGAGATTCAGAAGCTTCGAAAGCGTGCTCACAACCATGATCGTCTCTCCATTTGGCTGAACGGCGATTGTCTTCGTCCCAGAGATCATGACGATCCAGAGACTACCGATATGAACGGCGTCATGTCGCTGATTGATCAGCTTGGCTTACAAACAACGGACTAGTTATCCCCTCATGACATCGGCAAGCAGATCTTCTACTGACTAGGGTGCATTCGAAGCTTGGCGAATGCCGGGTCATATCGCACGTGTATTATATGGGAAATGTTATGGAAGGAAAGGGTTATGAATTTATGATTTATGAGTGACGACTTAGAAAAAGTCTGGAATTGCCTCGGAATTCGCTGTCAGCAAGAAAGCCCATGAGTCAAATTGGCATGGCCCCGAGGAAGACCACCAGAAATCTGTAACAATTAACATCCAGATATGCTCGCATTCGGAATGCGAATGAATAAAAATCTGTGAATATCCAAATCTGTATTGCTCATTGCTCAAAAGTTCCCCTTATTACACCTCGCAGCACTTGCATCTCTATCATCTACCAACTTATACATCACTTGTTCATCTCGTCGTAAGCATACCACCGCCTCCGATTCATAATTCTCTAATAACCCTGCTTCTTGCCCTGAGCAAGACCAAGGCAGTTGGAAATCTTGTAAAAGATGTCAACGTTGTTGAAAGTGCCACTGAAAGTCTCCTGACAAGGACCAAGAGCATAGACAGGGACATCGGTGAGAGAGTGAACACCCTGGGCGTTATCAGTGCTGATAGTACCGTTGATGAGGAAACCCTTGGGAGAGTCCTCGGGGTTGGCGTAGTAGTCATCGTCCTTGAGCTCGACGGCAGCCTCGCGGGGGCCGGCCTTCTTGACCTTGTAGTCCTCACGGTGGTCAGGGACGGCAGCGACACCAGCGGCGATGGCGTATCGGGGCTCCCAGTTGGTAGGGAAGTTGGCGCCAGTGCCGTAGTTGATGCCCTTGGCCTTCTTGGTGTACTGAGACTCACCGGACTGAGCGTAGGTGCCGATGGCACGGCGCCTGTCGCGGTCATCCTCCTGCTGGGCGAGGTACTCAGTGTCGGCGGAACCGTAAACGCTGCGATGGTTAGTTATCTGGTGTCACAGCTATTGGAATAGGATTACTTACTCGAAACCGTGGCCGTGATCAGCAGAGACGATGATGAGGGTCTCATCGAGAATCTTGAGCTTCTTGAGCTTCTCAACAGTAGCACGGACGGTATCGTCAAGCTCGAGAAGATCACCGAGAGCACGGTCGTAGTCAAGAGCATGCATCTGCTTGTCGATAGAGGCAGCCTCAGACATGAGGAAGAAACCCTTGTCCTTACCACGGGTAGCAAGAACGTCAATGGCCTTGAGGGTCATGTCCTTGAGACCAGGGAGATCAGAAGCATCACCCTTACCGCCGGTAGGGTTGTTGTCGCGGCCCTCGAGGTTGTCCTTGTAGACGTTGCGGTCGAGCCAGACGGGGAGGTTGCTCTGGCAGAAAACACCGAGAGCACGCTTGCTCTTATCGGCCTTGAGGAGAGAGGTCTTGTTAAGAGAGACGGTGTAGCCCTTCTTCTGGAACTCCTTGTAGTAGTCCTTGCCCTGGTAAGAGCCCTTACCGGCGAAGAAGTTCTCAGCACCGCCACCAAAGAAAACATCGGGGCCACCGTGCTGGGTCCAGCTGTAGTTGGTCATGCCGTTGAGAGCCTGGTCGATCAAAGGACCGTACTGGCCTCGGAGACGGGTGTGACCACTGAGAGCAATGGGGGTAGCATCGGCAAGGAAAGCGGTAGAAACAGCACCCCAAGCACCGCCCTGTTGTTGCAATTAGAATTTTGAAGTGAACTCAATTGGGGTCAAACTTACCCAGACACGCTTGAAGACCTCGACAATGGTCTCAACCTTGGGGTCATCGAAGGGGTTGGGAGATGAATCAGCGTAGACACTGAGTTGTTAGCTTTTAATCTTTAGTGATGCAATAGTTTACTTACCCCATGGCGTTGACAGTGCTCTTGTGGCCAGTGTAAAGAGCAGAGGCGGAGTTGGCAGAGTCGGTGATGTAGCTGTCGATCGAATGGGTCATCTGGTGACCGAGAACAGGGAACTCGTCCAGCTTCATCAGGGTCTGGTACTTTCCGTTGATGCTCTTGTGTCCCAAAAGACGAGCGGCAGTGATCTATGATCTAGTCAGCTTCCACGAGCCGAGCCTCTCACAATGTGATTCGACTTACCATGTTGGTGGTCATGCCATCACCAATAAAGAAGATGACATTCTTGGCTTTTCGCTTAGGCTGAAGCTCGCGAACAGTCCACTCGGCAGTGGTCTTCTCGCCATTGTAGTAGTTGAGGGTAACGGTGTACGTGCCGGGTTCGTAGAGGGCAATCTTGCGGTAGACCTTGGAAGCAACGTTGACAATGCTGGGCTTGTCCTCGTCTTCGGCAAATAGATCCTCGTACCACTTGAACTTCCATGTCTCGAGCTTGGGCTCACTAACACCAAAGGCCTTTGCAAAATCCTTGGCCTTTTGGCCCTTCTTGGCGATTGTCACAGTGAACTTCTCGTCAGGCTTTCCGTTGTGAGCAGCCTCAGAGCCGTTTACGGGAGCGTGGACCTCGACACGGAGATCGAAGAGCTGGCCAGGCAGGAAATCACTCTGGTCGGGGGGAAGAACACAGCCCAGAGTGGGACATGTGCCGAGACGCTGGTAGGTCTGAGCAGACACAGCAGCAATTGAGGCTGCCAGAGCGGCAATGGAATTGATCTTGACCATTCTTGTGAGTTCTGAAACCAATTTCCAAGAATTGGGGAGCGGAAGCTGGTGGTTGGCGCGAGCTGAGGCAGCTTGAGAGGGGGGCTCGATAAGTTAGACTTTCAGAGAGGCATCATGGCTTTATAGCCGTCAACGCCGATCCCACGTGGATAGTTACCTCCCAGAAGACAAGTTCGTCCCCGAGAAGCTATCCCATGTCACGGATAGACAATTGGCCTTCCTCTGCGGGACAAGCTGAGGAGACTTATGATGAACTGATCTTGGCCTAACGTCGCATTGCATCTGGCCAATTAAGCTCAGCAAACGGCCAGGACAAACGCCCGAGACAGGTTTAGACCGACGAGAGAGGGTACAGGCAGATCCAGTGTGTTGGGATGAAAAAGGTACATCTTCTGTGTTGCATCACGGAAGCGATTGGCGCCTCATGATGGAGGACTATAGCACGTGTGTAAGTTGTGCCAGGCCCGTTCCTTGCAAAAGGACCCTGCAACTAGTACTCATGCTTGTCAGTTCTCTTCTATGGAGCATCATGGATTCAAATCATTTCATTGGATTGGCAGCGGGGAGGGCGATGGACGCCGTTGGTGCTAGTCAAAACAGGTCAAATCATGATCCCTCATGTAACCCAGGTGCCATGATGAGCGTTGACATGTTTGGTTGTACATATCTCCGATCCCCATCCCCCGATCCTTGGCTCGTTTTTTCCTGTCCCAAGTCGTTGACCGAACGTGAACGCCACATCCCGGCTCATTGTATCCCAGCTCAGGTTAACCCGAGAGCACCAGTTGCAGCTGAGATCGGAGCAGAAAGACGACAGGGATCCTCGGCTGTGGCTCTCTCCAGAAGCTCAGATACCGCTCGTGGGCGAATTGTGAGGTTCAATTGGCTCCTATACCCCTGCTCCCGCAGTTCCACAGATCCCCAGATCCATGAGAGCAGGCCTTGGCTAGCTTCAATCAAGCTTAAAGCTTCATCCTTCTTATTCCATTTTGCAGACAAGCTTGTTTCTTAGCATAACTCGATCGGGCCTTGTCGGCCGAATTGCTACTTGACGTCGTACCAAGTCTCCGGTGGATTTCTCGGCGTAGGTGGCGTAACACTCTTACCACTGGTGGGTGACTTTTCTATCCGATGCTCTTGTTCATGAAATCTGCGTGCCTGGTGAGATAACAAGCCTACTGTGATGATTCAGTGGTATTCCAGCCTAAACTCTGTCAATCTCATCATAAACTTAGGACGTCGTTGACAAAGTTTATGAAAGCATCTGCATAGGGCATTGATTAGGGCATGAACCCATTGCCTTAGTTCTTATAGGCAGGTATAAAAAAACGCACATTGTAGACTATTGACGAAGACAAGATCAGCTGTGTAATTCCGCTCGGAGCTGCCTCATATGGCTCACCGAAACGTGCTCCAAATTCGGCATTGAGTGGCTAGACCTGCAATTTTACGAAGCTCGGTAATAAACTTTCATGGTCGTATGTTCATTGACTCTTGGGACTCTCTCAGCACGTGAACAGATCCTCTTCTTATCTTTTGTGGTGTTGTTGGTTCACGAGAAAATCGGATGGACTGTCAGAATTGACTTTTTTTGCTTCTATTCTGGCTCCAGCAATCGAGCAAGATATGCGCAATGCTCTATTCTATAAGTCAAGCAAGGCCACTATAGCCGTCATAAGATCGACGATGCGTTAAGTGGAATCGTGTTGATCAAACACCAATCTGCCTGGCTATATCATATCTTCTCTTGATCAGCATGCATCAAATATGGGCCGAGCCACATCGTCGGAATAACATCTTCGCAGCGACCGTACCTGACATGACAGGAACGGCTTTCTACATTAGCTCCGTCACTTCTCCAAACTCGATGCAACCTCATCGACGGGCAGTGTTCCATCGATAGCTGCCAGAGGTTCTGCAATGGCCTCGGGGTGGGGACTGGCATCGACCGAATCAAACGCTTGCCAGCTAGGCTCGTTGATCTTAGCCTGACCAGCTATGCTCTTGAAATGGTAACCCCTGGCTCGGGGTCTCACTCCAGTTCCAACAGGGACCTCGGGCTCATAAACAGTCAAGAATTTCTTATGAAGCTCGTCAAACTTCTCGGCGCTCTCGTTTAGAGCTGCCCGAACGCCTTCAAAGAATGAAGTAAGAATGACATGATTGTGAATCTGGAGTAGGTTCCAGCCCAACATCTCCTTCGCATTCAGTAGGTGCTTAATGAACGCCCGGTGATGCTTGGTGCAAGTGTAGCATTGGCAACCGCTCACTAGAGGCTGCAGGGATGTCGTATGCTCCTCTGACCACATATCGATACCCAGTGGCTGCATGTCGGAGGACTCAGGGGGTGGGAAGGTGAACGATAGGGCGATGCCTGCATCAGAGGCAGTGTTGGCAAAAGGTACCGTGCATACATCGATACCCAGAGCGATCTGTCGCAGAATATCCTGGGGGCTCTTAGATGGTCCAAATGACAACCGCGGCAGAGATCCAAGAGAGGGATAGTTTGCCAACTCGGGGACAAGGTTAACATCATAAACTGCAAGACCAGAGAGGGAATCTCGCACGTCTTCTGCAAGATATCGCAAGTAGTCCCACTGTATAGGGTACTCGACAGGCAATACAGGAGCGAAGATGGAAACCCCCATTTCCTTTAGACGGCCTTTAGGGTCTGAAAGATGAAAGAATTCGTCTACCCATTCTTCGGTTCTCTCAACCATGCGAACTTGACGTTTTGACGTTGGTGTTGAGCTGGAGTGGAAGAGGTCGGCTGGAGGAATGGCGATATCTGGTTGAGTGAGTTCAATAGTCTTGGTGAACTCGGGGATGGTGAGATTGCGGAAACCGGTAGAGGTAAAAATGCTGACATGATGAGCACCGTTTCCAACAGGTGTTGTCACAGCTGGGAACCGTCTTGGGCCAAGAATAAGTGCTCGATCTGAAGGGAAAGCAGTAAAGCTCTGAAGATTTCTTGGTGTACCAGGGGGCAACTGAAGAACAGGAGGTTGTGATTTCTCAAGAACTGTTCTCAACGTTAGACTAGCACTCAAAAATAGATTTAATCTTCATACAGTCCTCGATTGCTAGATACGCGGCATCAAACGCTGTGTGTTTGGCGATATTGTCTGGAGTCAAGTGAGGAACAACTCCTCGAGATGCAACAGCGATGTAGTTTGGTGTCTGCATAATCCTTCGATTACTAGCGAATGCTAGACGACCAAGCCGAGCAACTCCAGCTTCAGTTGCAGAAGCAGAGGGTTTTAGTATTTCAAACATTGTTAGTGTTGATCCTTTTGATGTAGGTTGGGCCATCTTGACTTGTGATCGCCATGTGTGTCTGTACAAGGAGTTTGTGAGTATATTTGCAGCAAGGATTAGCTAGATGTGGGGAGTGTGAATGCGCACTGATGCACTGTGTATCAACTTCCGAGGTTAACCCGATGTAAGTCATCTAGCTGTCGAGATGGTAGATAATAATTGAAGGGGCAATCAAGTAGATTTTTATTCCCTAATCTGCTCTGGATTACAATCCTGATATGATATAAATCGAGTAAGACTTATCTCTAATGGGCGGCCGGGGAAAGGCGGGAAGGGGAATGATGGTGAAGAACAATACTTAGGTACGTACACGGGTCAAGGGGGTCTGTGATCACCACTGACCCAAGGCATCAAGGTAAGAGTCTCCCTCCATACCTAGATGGTTGGGTAGTATTTCGTGGATTACTTCATCTGGATATCTCACGAAAAGTCAAGAGGTCATGGGATGTTCAGTCGTATCTGGTGATCGGAATCTAAGGCCAAGCGACTACTATATGAAAAGATTGAGTTGAGGGTATCTAATCTACAAACAAGGAAAAAAGAGAGTGGCGAGATTTCAGTGCCGGCCTCAAACTTCAGGAGTGAAAGATCCATACGTGAAACTCCATGAGGCTGATCCCGAGTGGGCGGTCCACCATGATACCGGGTGTCACAGCACTCGTGTATTATCGAGCTCAAGTGAACGATGGCATATGCATTTTATGTTGGGGGTTTCCGACTCAGCTCTGTTGGTATTCCTCCTGTAAGTCTTTGTAGAGCCAGCCTGGGGGGTACCTTTCTCCTCTAAGCTCCTCGATTCTGGCTTCGGGGGCTCCTTGTCGTCTTCTGAAACAAATCGTATTACGTCTCTAACCATCGTGATAATGACGAACATGCATAATATGAAAGCCACACATGTCGCTAGCAGATTCTTAGTAAAGAGCCAATACAGACTACTGGGTTTGCTTACCGATTCCATCTCTCTTAGCCTCCCTCAATTCATACTCATGTTCTGCGTTGATTTTTCGTGCAAGAGACTCTGGATCTTCTCGCTCAGCAGCCGGAGCAAGGGACTCTCGATACTTGGCAAAAGCTGCAAGACGTTGTTTGATACTTCCAGCCGCTTTGTATTCCTGCTCGAATCTTGCTTCGGACGCCATGAGTTTGTCAAGCTTCTCGTCCGTTGTCAGAACATGGGAGGGATGTGTGGCTAGAGGTGGTCGTGTTCGTAGTCCTCGGGTTTGATGCTGCGGGCCAAAGATAGGTGGTCGCCATTGGCGTCGTGGAAAATGTGCTAGGGGGTTTGCGGTATGGAACCGAGATAATCTCGAGAATACTGAAGCCCCGGTACGGAGTACGGCGTGACTTTGAGGGAATGGTATCTGGAGAGTGGTGATCATGTCTTCAATTGAGCGATGGTTGATATGATGAGGTTGTAAAATTACACGGTTTGTAGAAGAGATTATATATGAATGTCACTGGAAAAGACAGTTTTTATCAATCAGCTGGCAATTCAGGGCGCAGAGTTATTGGAGCACCAGACGAACAAACTCAAACTTAGCTGCAAGTTTCTTTGCAATATTGAGGTGATGCTGTATCCACCATTAATCCTATAGAAAGTTAACGTAATGCAGGCCTCGACTGTCAGAATTCCTGCAGTCCCGAGGGTCTACAGGTTTATCTATGATGCGATGCCATCCGTCTGCGTGTTTGCTTGTTACTTCTTGATTGCGATGCTTGTTTCGAGTATAATAATAACAATAATGACAAAGGCCTGAGTAGGCTGGATAAAGATAAAAAAAAGCTTCACTTTTCAAGCAATTGTGTAAGTTTCTCGTTAGCTAAACCGAAACCTCCCGAGACTCTGGGTGCTGGGCTGTTATGCTGTTCAACAAACAGATAATAGATGCAACGACTGAACTGCTGTGTATGTAGTACCGTGTCACTCAAAGATAGAGACATGTCACTGTAACCTAACATCTTTTTTATTTTATTTATTTTATTTATTTTATTTATTTTATTTATTTTATTTATTTTATTTATTTTATTTATTTTATTTATTTTATTTATTTTATTTATTTTATTTATTTTATTTATTTTATTTATTTTATTTATTTTATTTATTTTATTTATTTTATTTATTTTATTTATTTTATTTATTTTATTTATTTTATTTATTTTATTTATTTTATTTATTTTATTTATTTTATTTATTTTATTTATTTTATTTATTTTATTTATTTTATTTATTTTATTTATTTTATTTATTTTATTTATTTTATTTATTTTATTTATTTTATTAATTTTTTTTCCTTAGAAATACGCACCCTTGCTCTAACACAGTCACTGAAGTGTATACAGCATTTAGGTGTAGAGTCTGGTCGCGTGCATTTCTACTGAGGGTGAATAAAAGTGGCGCACGCTGTTCCTGCTTCTTAGCGCAGCGTCTCACGGGAACTAGCTCCAGTTCAGTACATCCGGGCCGCAGGGCTGATGCTCAACCAATCACTATCATAAATCTCTCACGGATAGATACATACAGCGATACCCCAGGGTTACGGTTACGTCGGGTCTGAAACCCATGTCTCAGCGATCAAGATACACGATGTAACTGAGTGGACAAAGAGGCTTTGGGCCTAAACCCTCCGTATGAATTGTCAAACCATCATCAACTCAACATCGCCTATCATCAGTCTCGTTTCTCCCCGCACCTACGTCAGAAAACGAAAACAAAAGTGTGACACGATAGGATCCTCACGAAACACCAACATCGATAAGCGCTCCCCATTCTCCACATTTCCTCTGCATCCTTCGGCTCCGGGTCTTCCGGAGCAGGCAAATCCGCCGAGCCAAGCCAAGCCAAGCCCAGAGGCCATTAGCTCTCGTATACGCAATCCATTCCTTATATCTTCTTCTATATCGCGGAAATGGTGAGCCATGAAGACGACGAAGAATCACAACCTCTCATGGCTCGCACCGATTCTATAGACGTTGGCGTCGTGCCCGTCAGCGGCAGCGGCAGCGATTCGGATCGCGAGAATGCCTATACCCATCCTGATGCGCCGCTCGATACCGGAACGACACTCGAAGTCGATGACAGCGGTCCCTCGACCCCGCGGTTCATCCAAGATGAGACTACCTGGAAGAGGTGGAATTGGGTCCCATACCCCGTTCGGCGAGCTTCGAAATGGGTTGCGAAATGGTCTCACGGCCCTGTAAACCCCCAGCCTTTTCGCATTAAACCACTCTTCCCAGCTATCCAGGAATACCCCCTCGTCCTTGTCGACCGCTTCATTCCTAATCTCAAACACCGATTTTGGCTCGTTTTCTGCTATCTATCCATCTGGATCGTCACTTTCGCTCTCGTTAAACGCCGTGACACCATGGCCAGTGAGATCGAAGGATGGGGCACACCGCAAACCATTGGATGCGGTGTTTCATATTGGGCCGCCGGGAACCTGTGCGGACTGGATGGAAGCGACTGTCGCCCCTTCAATGGCAGTGGGTTTCCATTCAAGTGCAGGGCTAATTGCGAAAACTACCATGTCTTGAACCCCAGAGCGGTTGGGGACCAAGAGCTCATTTATGCACCGATGGTTGTAGGAGGGCCGGGTACCAATGGGTCTGCTGAGCCTGTGTACCGCGGAGACTCCTTCGTATGTGCTGCTGCTATCCACGCCGGCGTCGTTTCGAACCAAGACGGCGGTTGTGGTGTTGTTGAGTTGGTTGGCCGCAGTGAGAATTATGCTGCGTCTAGACACCATGGTATCTCAAGTATGGGATTTGATTCTTATTTCCCATTGTCCTTCCGCTTCGTTCCAGATGTCAAATGCTCCGCGATCGATTCGCGATGGGATTTATTGGCTGTTTCAACCGTCTTTGCTGGAGTTTTGTCTCTCTTCACTAACTCGGCTCCGCTCTTCTTCTTCACCATCTTCACGGGCATCTTCTGGACTGTTGGCATGGCCCTTGACCCGCCTCCATCAAGAACAGTTGCGTCTTTGTTCTCCAACTTGATCGGAAAGTTCCTCCCTGCAATGTTTTGTGCGTGGGTCATGTACGACAAGATGGGTGTTCGCCGCACCCTCAAGGGTCTCACAGCACAGGTCGAAAAGACAATCTTGTGGCTCGGCGGATGCTGGGTTGGTGGAATGGAGAACTATACCCTTAGCTTCATCCCCATTTCGCGCCTCAACAAGCACGATCTGAACCAGCAACCAGGGGCCAGGGCAGCCCTTGCTATCATCATAATCGTGCTTGTCGCCATTGTCTGTTCACAGGCGTGGTTCTTCCGGAAAGAAGGACGCCTGATCAAATACCTCAAGCTCTACGCACTCCTTGTCGGGGCCATCCTCATCTCCCTTACCATTCCCAGCCTCAATCTGCGGATTCATCACTACATTATTGCCCTCCTGCTTCTTCCTGGAACAAGCATGCAGACAAGGCCATCTCTTCTATACCAGGGACTTCTCGTTGGGCTCTTCATTAGTGGTATCGCTCGATGGGGCTTTGACCCTGTGCTCCAAACCTCTGAAGCTCTACAGGGGGATGCTCAAAAGGGCTCCAAATTACCATCAATCACCGAGCCTGTCATTCACCTTGCCAATGGCACGGATACATTGTCAAACATCACATTCACATGGAACGAGCCTCCACGGCAGCTGTACGATGGGATAAGTATCCTGGTAAACGACGTCGAGCGTTTCCGTACATACTTCGGCGATGTTGATGAGGAGCGTAGCTTCGTCTGGAGCAGAAACAGCACTTTGGATTTGCCAGAGTACTTCCGCTTTGCATATATGGATGGAAGTGAAAGTGGAGACTATACCAAGGCCGGCGTCTGGACAGTAGATGGCGAGTGGAACAAGATGAAGCCTGGACCCTCACGGTTAAAGGCCCGCAGTTTGGACAATAATAAGTTGGTTAAGCGAGGGGATACACTCATTCCGGCGCTTTTAGTGAACCTTGGTAAGATGTGTTTCAAGCCGATGGTCAAGTTTTTCTTTCACTTTCAGGACAGTAAGGTTAGGATTTTGAAGACGGCGCCTAGTAAGGAGGACAAGGAGAGAGAGAAGAAGGAGCAGATGAAGAAGGGGATGAATGATAAGGAGAGGGTGGAGATGGAGAAGACGGAGAAGGAGCAGATGGAGAAGGAGAAGATAGAGAAGGAGAGGATAGAGAATGAGAAGATAGAGAAGGAGAAAAAGGAGAAAGAGAAGGAGATAAAGGATAAGGAGAAGAAGGATAAGGAGAAGAAGGATAAGGAGAAGAAGGATAAGGAGAAGAAGGATAAGTAGAAGAAGGATACCTAAGGAGTAGAAGGATAATAAGACAGCTGAGGCAGACAAGGCAATGTAGGCAAGTGACTGTCTTTTCCGATAAGAGCACAAGCAAGAGCTAGATATTACTATTACAAGAATGATAATGAATAAATGTGATCACCGTTGTATTTCTTTGCCCCTTAGTTCAGATTCTTTGTGCTCTTTGTCTGCTATGCCTATGGGCTGCTCGAGCAAATAACGTCTACCTAGACGTGATGTAGAATTGGTAGGTATAACCGGATTAATCCATCAGCAGTACCCTACCAGCCCGCGAAAACACCTTACGTGCCATTCTAGAGAAGGTACCTAGGTACCTATCTACCACAGATTTAAGGTACGGACAATGAAAGACAGGGTGGTAGAAGGCAAGGTTAGCGGTTCTAATCAGAACTGCCAGCTTCCGCTAACAGCGTTTAACACTGCTTCAACAAACACCTTTCCATCAACTTCAAAATCCAGCGCTAGAACATCGAATTGCCCTTCTATCAACCATCATAACTAGAGCCAAACGGCGAAAACAACCATCTCCTCCGCCTCCGCCTCCTCTGCCTCCCATTCCTCAGAATCCGCCCAAAACAACCCCGACCAGGTCTGAGCCGAAAGAATCGTCGGATAAAGGAGAACCTGCTTCTTCAGACAGTGCCTTATATGCTAATTTAAATCCGAAACCTCCTGATCCGTGCCCATATCACTACAAGCCCGTCTATTACTTCTTCTACGATAGTCTCAGGCAGCCGGCCGTGCTCCAAGCGGTCCTTGAATCCTCTGAGCCCCCCAAACTACGAAATGCCAAAGTCCGTGGATACTCGCTTGCGCCACGCGGTCGTTTCACGTCACTTGTCGAAGGTCAACCTGGGTCCGGGGTCCTGGGTAGGGCGGTACAAGTGCAATCTGCTGAAGAGGAATACAAGCTCGGCTGGTACCAAACCAGCGCTTATGTTCTTACACCATGTTTGATCGAGTTTATAGACAGAGAAGAGCCGAAAGAACTTGCGGGATTGGTATTCACAGATGCTGGTGATCAACGGGCCTGGAGGACTATGCGATTTGATTACAAGGCTTGGAAGTCTCAGATAGGAACTCGACTCCCACGAAATTGGCAGAGAAGCACACTGGAGCCGAGTTCGTACTGTTCTTGCATTCATTGTTCGAGGTGGATTCGCAGCAAAACACCGTACAACAGGAAGCTTCTGTTATTTTATTTGCTTGTATTCGTAATACTTGACTTTTCTGTTCGTACTCGTGTATGCTGTACTATAGTATGTCGTCAAATGTGGAGGGGTTGTGGAGAGAGAGATATTGGCAGTGGATGAAACATGTAACCTGAGACTTTGACACTGAGTGACAAAAATGCTTAGGTAAGTACAGCTGAAACTAAGGCGGACTCATCACAATCTTACTAGGGATTTTGATTAGTTATTTTTGACACCTGATCTACGGCCTGAGGATTTCCCCATCCGCCTGAGTACTCAGGTACTCACTCACGTTATCCATTCATACAACTTCAACGTCACAACCACCAACTTCATTATACTTCAACTCGCAAACAGCACAACGAAAATGCCTCCTCGAATCCCCACTGAAGACGACTTCTCCCCTCTATCAAGCACCCTCCCTCACACTCTTCACTTCCCCTCACCACCAGAATCAACCACCACATTCCTCATTCTCTTCCACGGTCTAGGCGACCACGATGTTCCTTTCGCCTCTTTCGCCAAGAACCTCAATCTTGCCGGTGTTCTCGCTATTTCAGTGCGCGGTACATCTGTTCTGCCAGCTGCGCTTCTCGGTGGTGATAGGCCGGGATATCATTGGGGTGATGATCTCACTGTTGATCCCAGCACGGGAGACATTGCGGATGATTCTGGTTTCGAGAAGGCTCGGAATCTGATCATGGATAAGTTAATCGGGGAAACCCTTATCGAGAAGTGCGGGTGGGAGATGAGAGATATCATTTTCTTTGGGTTTGGGCAGGGTGGCTCACTCGCTCTTGGTCTCGCCGCCTCTCTGAACAAGACCCCTCGAGTCACTGATGTTTTCGACGGTGAGAGCACTTCGCCAGGTAACAAGAAATTCAAGGGTGCTATATCTCTCGGTGGACCTTTGCCGCAATCTATGGTGTCTACAGTCACGAATCGCAGCAAGAGCAGCACAAGCGTGTTGGTATGTCAACTTGACGACGACGCTGTCGATGCTGTGAAGCGAGAGTTCGACGATGTCAAGGTCGTCCAGTGGAAGAGACGTGAGGTGAGCATGCCAATGAACAGAGATGAGGTGTTGCCTTTGATGCAGTTCTTTGCAGATAAGCTCAAGAATGAATGGTAGTAGTTCATTTCACGGGGCGTTTTAAGATAACAGTGTGCTCACAAGGGGTATCATTATATTCATATCCAATCCCAATATCGTGGCTCAAGAGTAGCCTGGCCTTTCGTCCCGACAGCCTGTTTGGAACATCTCAGCTAGTATATCCCACTTTGCAGACTGCGCATCGCTTGTAGCTCTGGCAACACTGCGTAAGCCGCCACAAACAAAACGCAAGTGTCTATCATAATCGGATTTGATCTCCTTGAGCACAGTCATAAACGGCTTGCCCATCTTCAAGGTCCTCGATCTATCCTTCTCCCCGTCGTCCTCTTCATCACTACTATCGACGTACTTGGACTTCAATCCAGGTGTTCCAGGCGTAGGCGAAAGGTTTCTGGTCGAGAGTCGAGAAAATTGCTGCATCCGCTCTGTCTCTTTTGTCATGTTGACAGTTTGTGCTTGTTCTAGTCTGATGGCCAGGTCGAGCATATCGAGGAAGCATTCTCTGATCGGTGTCAATCTGCTCCCAAGACATGCCTCATCAACAACCTGTTTCAAGAATGCAGCATGAACTCTCATCATGGCATCGACATCGTGAGCCTCTTGCATGTCCTGCCTCATCTTAGCGCAGTTAGGTGCCAAGACCAGCGTCGCAAGATAAGTCTGCAGAGTAGTGCAGAACCACAGGAGGTTATTCCGTAGTGAATAATAAAGAGCACGTTCGTCCCAGTTATCATGATCGATCCAGTAATTCTCGAGGATCTTGCGCTTATGCAGAACATGCAAGGCTCTCTTCAATTGCAGGAGAAGAGTAAATATAGCATCATACTGGGTGTTGCTGTCTTCGGACAGAATCATGCGAATCGGCCATGCCACTCGATAGTTGACTTTTGTACTCGGAAGAACTGACTTGACAGAGTCGCGAGCCTTGAGAAGTGGCACCTTCAGCCCCGTGGGACTGATGTATATGGATATTCTCGTCATGTCGACAAGAGTTGTGAATGCCTCTTGTGCCACACTCGTCAGGCTATAGCGGTTGTTCCAGTTAGGATCCAGCGCATCTAGTTTTCCGAACAGGCTGCTAGTCCACGCTTCTGTTGCGGCACCATCAGACATGAAATACAGCCGCTCCATAGCTTCGAGAGCAGACCAGAGTCCGCACTCTTCAAACAGCGTGTTTCTCAGCGTGGTAGAGGATGTGTTGTATTTGGTCTGGATCCATGCATCAAAAGCAGAGTCGAAAAGCTCTGAGAACGGCGCAAGCTCAAGTCCTTCGGGACAAAGCGTGTCATAGTGTAGTGGAGGCTCCTGAATCGTCCATTCCGAGCCTGGCGAGATCCAGCGGCCTAATCGCTTCAAGATGACGATGTTTTTGCCAGCATTGAAGATCTTGGCAGCTGCTGGCTGGAGGAAATTAGGGGCATGCAACTTCCCATCGGCCGTCCTACGCAGCCTGAATTGTTCGCGCCAGATCTTGCTAGGTGATACTTGGCTTGGGACCTGTGATACGAAGAAGATCTTGTTACCGGGAATAAGTTTGCCCTCTTCCATCCAGAGCCGAATTGGGCGTAGGTAAACATTGAAGCACTCGACAAAAATGCGTGCCAGAAACTCGTAAACGTCTAGCTTTCCGGATAGTTGCGCCATGCTTGCATCGTCAAAAAGAAGCTCAAGATACCGAAAGGTACCTTGATTGGGCACGTTCTGTATCTGAGCGATGATATTTGAAAGAGAATACAAGGGTTCAAGCGATGTTGCCAAGTCTCCCTTGATCGACAATAAGCTGACAACCACATTATTCTCAGGCGCAACAAGCCGTGACTCTATCCCCGTTGACTTTCTATCCAGATCGTCGAGTCGCTTAGCCACAGTGTCCTGGAGAACCTGAATATGTGATGCTCGTTGTGGTTTGCTGACGAAGTCTCGCAGAATACCCAATTGTCGTCCTGCTTCAGAGAAATAGCTCAGAAGGGCTTTGTGAGTATCCCATTTTAGATGGCCCATCTGAAATGCTGGGTTGACGGTGCCACTGGGTCCAAAAAGTGTCGTATCAAGTCCTTGCAGCATGAACAAAACTTCTCGAACGATCTGGAATTCCGTTACAGGGACTTTTCGAGCATGTCCAGATGCATCCGTGGGCTTTTCTATCCGCCATCCTTGCGCTCCTCGAATCTCGTGCAGTTTCGTCATATCCTCAGGGCTGATAATCAGGTCTTCGGCTGTTCGTCCAACAGGGACATCAGATGGGTTGGTGCTGGCTTCTGATTCACTCTTGGAGTCATCTTCGTAAAGCTCATCATCTGAACTGTCGGTGTATTTTATTGTCTTCCAAATCGCAGGGTCGTCTTCCCATCCATCCTCATCGGCAATATCCTCCCAACGCAGTTCGAGTTCTGAATCGCTTGGCCCCGTTTTCAGCGCATCTAGGTCGCTCAGTTTTGAGTAATATGTCGGTTGATCCGAGAGTTCTAGTATCAAGTACAGAACTTCGGGGTGGAAATTCGAGTGTATTTGTCGGAGCTGCTCCCGGCGCTCGATGAGCGCATCAGCAAGTGCATCTCTGCCATTGACGCGGAATCGCTCTTCCAGACCGTCCAGCTGGTGTTCGACTTCGAATTGATTTGTTCGCAGGTATGGGTGCGACTTTAGTCTTTGCAAAGCAGCATCACGCTGGGCCTTGAATCGAGGGTTTGTCTGAAATCATGAATACATATCCCAAAGATGTGATGAAGAGGGGTCGTACCTCGGCTGATGTGCTAGTGACAGCCTCAACGAGCTCTCCGGTGAGAGCACCCAGCCTTGCAGCAAATGCCATGGTCGTCTCTCATGTCTCGCGCGTTATCATATTAAATGGCTGTTGTATCATGACTGGTAACGAATTATTTGGCGGGGGTTTCAGTGGTTGATGGCGCGTCAGTCGCGTCAACAGGGTCCAAGCTCCACTACAATGATAGCTCTTATCAGCGCTGATTGGCTTAGCTTTCGTGACATCAGCTTCAGTTATTCGAAACCCCTTTCACATACTTGGAGCTTGAAACGATTCTACAATTCCAGAGGCAATTTGCTCGAGAGCGATAAGCTACATCCTTTTTTTTTCTTTTTCCGCTATAATTGTAGATTATTCGTCACTCATGGATGTTTGAGCCTCGTCCCCTTCTTTTTTTTGGCGTTGTAATAACCCTGGATCATCTGGCGATATCCTGTCGAGCACAACATGACAGTTGCGCGGCCAGTTCGGGCGTTGATCGCCGGGGGGTGCATTCTCTGGTGTTTCTTTCTATGGCAGATATTTGCTCCATCATGGTCGTTAAGAGGTCCCGGTGATCGCTACTCCAATTTTGAGCGGGATCCCATGCTGGATCGTAAGTCGCAAAGAGCATCAACGTCAACTATTGCTAACTGATATAACAGCTACCGATGAACCAGAAGGAGTGTTACATCGTACGAGCCCGAGATATGCCCACGATGCGAAAAAGACGGAGCGCATCGATGCGACGCTATTAGCGCTTGTGCGGAACGAGGAGGTGGATGCCATGGTCATGTCGATGAGGGATCTCGAAAGGACTTGGAACTCCAAGTTTAACTACCCCTGGACGTTTTTCAACGATAAGCCTTTCACCGAAGAGTTCAAGAGGAAGACGAGAGCAGCTACGAAGGCGAAATGTAACTACGGTAGGTCCTTGTCTAGGAAGAGGAGAGAGAAGACAAGGGGATATGCTGATACTACAACCAGAAATCATCCCCAAGGAACATTGGGACATGCCCTCTTGGATCGACGAAGAGCTCTTTCAGGAATCCGCCAAGATCCTCGAAAAGAACGGTGTCCAATATGCAAGCAAGATATCATACCACCAAATGTGTCGATGGAACAGCGGTCTCTTCTACAAGCATCCAGCCCTGAAGGATATTCGCTACTACTGGCGTGTCGAGCCTAACGTGCACTTCTTCTGCGATGTTGACTACGATGTCTTCCGCTACATGCACGATAACAACAAGACATACGGCTTCACCATCAACCTCTATGACGATCCCAAAACCCTACCTTCGTTGTGGCCCGAGACAGTCAAGTTTCTCGCTGAGCATCCTAATGCAATCCACGAGAACAGCGCCGTAGCTTGGGTCACCGATGATATCCGTCGGCCTTCCACAAATAGAAAGGCTCAGGGATATTCGACGTGCCATTTCTGGAGTAATTTTGAGATTGCGGATATGTCATTTTGGAGGAGCAAAACTTACGAGGACTACTTCAACCACCTCGATCATGCGGGCGGATTCTTCTATGAGCGATGGGGTGATGCTCCAGTCCATAGTATTGCCCTTGGTCTGTTTGAAGACCAGAGCAAGATTCATTGGTTCGTATTCAACCTTTCTTCCACATACAGGAGACTAACAAAATGCGTCAGGTTCCGCGATATTGGGTATCAACACATCCCTTTCTTCAACTGTCCCAACTCACCAAAGTGTAAGGGCTGTGTAACTGGCCGTCTCACTGATGGTGAGGCCTGGTTGCATCGAGAAGACTGTCGACCCAACTGGTTCAAGTACGCTGGTATGGGCTAACAAGTTTTGTCTCCTATAACATTTTGACAATATTTGATGCATAGAAAGGGGTACAGAGTCTTTATTTCTGGCAATTTTCATAACGATTTGGCGCTGGTGGGGGGCTATTAATGTTCAAGCAAGCTGCAAGGGGGTATCATGATGGACAATATCTTGTCTGTACGAATTGGAACGCCTTTGATGATGATGTATTAGATCCGAGTATAAACAAAGACGCTATCTCGCTTGACCTTGACCTTGATCTTGAAAGTAATGGGTATAATAGATAGATGTCTACAAGGCTCCGTAGACCGTCACCACGCCTGATGTTCCACCAACGCAGAACTGATCTCCCCAACCATCCTCCCTCCACGCCATACAACTCACAACGTTACTCCTCACCTTCTCCTTTCCATCCCGGCCAACAGCCTTCTTCTTTGGTTCAAACCCTTCTGGCCCCCAAGGAACCGTCACCTTAGCCGCCACCTTTCCCGTCAACAAATCCCAAGCCCATATCCTTCCATGTCCGTTGGGTGCAGGCTCACCGGCCATGGCATCGCCAACCACTACGTACTTCTCTTTGCCGCCCAGCAGCGCCTGCAGCTTGACATCTTCGTTCTTCCATCCTGGGTCGGTGTATGCGCGTAGACAGGAGCCATTGTCGCGGTCCATCAGTCGGAGTTTGTTGTCGAGACTCCCGACCAACATGGTGCGTCCATCGCGGGTGAGACTGAGACTCGTAACGGGTGCGCCTATCACATCGGTTGTGACTTTTCCCATGCGGATATCGTAGCTGCGTACACGGCCATCGACGCTCCCCGCGAGGACTTCGGAGCCACGGACGACGAGACATGTCACGGCATCGTTGGCATCGTCGAGAACCTGTATAGGCTTGAAGCTGTTGCTCTTCGTATCCCACAATCTCACCGTAGTGTCAAAGCCTGCGCTGGCAATAATAGAATCACCTTCTCCCGCAAAGCTCACGCAATTAATACGAGCCGTGTGGCCATGAACGTTGCCGCCAAATCGCTTAGTCGTAACAGCAGTGCTCACGTCCCAAAGGAACACGCTGCGATCACCACCAGCCGACACAAACCGTTCATTATCGGCAGCGACAGAGAGGCTCAAGACTTCATAGCCGTGAGCAGCATAAGTCTGAATCAATCGACCCTGAGGAACAACGCTGTGACGATCACCAGGACCAGATGTGCTGGGAAATGGGTTGTAGAGGCGGATAGATCGGTCCGCTGAACCGGTGAGGATGTAGGTGCCTGGAGAGGCGGAGTATGCAAGGGCATGGACCGGGCCTTTCAGTGTGTGTGTGTGTTAGTGTACTGTAAGCGACAGCGCGGCATACGCCTTGAAATTGCTACCAGTTGGTGGGATATGACATGACATGATATGATATGATATGATGGGGCAGATACGCCACGCCTGAAGCCAAGAGAAAAATATATGGGGGAACTAACCATTGGCGCCCAAGAGATGAGCAGATGGCTTATCTGGAAACCCCATTGCAGGATATTGATAATTATTGATATTGTCAAGTAAAGAGTGAGATGAGAAAAGCTCTGACGTTTCCGCGGCAGATGCATGTTTCCAGTGCATTACCTAATCAGGCTAGCTGCATATCTCTATGCAACACGATGATTCTGGATGGATGGACGTTGCTGTAAGGAAAATCGGGCTAATTATACGGATAGCCACACTCCCCCTCCCCTTCAACCCCTCGACCGTTACCTACCAACCTGCTGTACATATGTATGTACGAAAAAAAAAAAGGTCACTGCAGTGTAACCATAGGCCACCTTGCAGATGCAGAATTTCATGATGATGTACATGGAGAACATGCGAGGTTATTTGGGCACAATAAGTACCTCATATGCCGAGAGGCAAAGCAATCTGTGGTACATGTCATGTCGGCTTCTTTTGGCGGTAGACGAGATAGGAAGCTGGTATTAATGAGGTACGTAGATGAGGCTACGTTGGTCAAGCCAGCAAGCAGTACGTAGTGGTATCGTGATCAAGTTAGGCATCATTTTACAACCAACAACCAATATCTTACGACATAGAATCTCAATCCCACTGCAGTATTGAAATTGCAATCAATGTCCCGGCCTTTGCTGAGCATTCAGCCGAGGATACGATACGATACCGCCCCCTCCGCCTTCAGTCAGTTCCACCTCTGTCTGGACTCTGAGGCCATCAAGAACCACTTACACAAGCCACAGCTTCAACGGCCCCCAACCAACAAACCCTCCCCCAAAGTTGATGCCGGGATTCCCTTCCCTCGAGTTCCTTCTCATCCGCCTATTTCGCAATCCCGCCAACCAATACTCTGCCAAGCCTCTTGTCACAGGCTTCACGCTACCCTCGTGGGGCTTTTCCGAGCGCTTGTTCCCAGCATAGCATCCACCATATTCGTTCATGTCTGCTGGAGGATGAGAGGATCCTTCCGAGATACGAGATCGGCGCCTATGAGATTGTGTCAGACATGATCCATATTGTTGCCGCAGACGAATGGCCCCCCCATTGGTGTGAGGAACATGGTATGGTATTCGTGTTGGCATGAGTTGCAGGGCCTTGGGCCTTTTGGAAAAGAGACGTGACACATGGGGCTTGACAGAGTCTGGCTCCAACATGAGAAGGGTATGTCGCAGGAAGATCACGCCGCACACTAGACATAGTCGCATCCATGAAACTACTCAAGCCCCTTGTCAAAAGCGCTCCAAACGGTCTTGTCTCAGCCTGTAACAACCACTCGAGGAGCTTCAGGTTGGTCTGGTCACTCAATGCAAACAGGATTTGCTCCGAAAGTCATCTTATCTTGTCTTCAAGTCCAACAAAGCGTCGGACGTCAATTATATTTCAACAGACTTGGTGTGGACCAGATGCCTAATCATGTTGGTGTCTGCCTGGCTCAAGAACGCTCAGCTCACTCTAGATCAAATCTCAGAGGGTAGGACGCCAGAACTCCTTCCTTTATGTGCGTAGTAAGATGTATCATACAATGGGGAATAATATAGAAAACAGTACAAGTTCCTCTATCCGGGAACAAACAAGCGACAAGGCAACCAACTGACTGCTTGTCATCATATGCTATGTATGTAACGCCATACCCCCCAATTCTGACGCCCAACACCATGCCTGCAGTGTCGTGAATGCAGCAAGATGCAAATGATACAAAACCG
The DNA here is from genome assembly GCF_000149555.1 of Fusarium verticillioides 7600. Lineage (NCBI taxonomy): Eukaryota > Fungi > Ascomycota > Sordariomycetes > Hypocreales > Nectriaceae > Fusarium > Fusarium verticillioides. The sequence continues at coordinate 1,163,826 of NC_031677.1, read as the reverse complement.
GTAGAAATCAGCGTCGTGTGGCCAGTGCCAAATATTTCATGCAATCCGCTTGCTCAAATCATTGTAGATAGTAAATGGTATCCATGTCCCGAGGATACAGCTTCTCCATTGGGCTGTTGATTTGCCAACGAAGGATCTTCTCTTCTTCACGTCCTTCAGAACTATAAAAGACTCGGTAGCCTTCCATAGGACTGACCGGTTGGCTGCCTCGCTCTCGAATGCGATGCAGCATTGCGAGACGTCCATCAATCGCCTCTTGGGCGTTCCGCACGTTGTCCCAAATGGCAAACATGGCCTGAACCACTCCCTGAACCATGTGCACATTCTCAATGATGTCGCTTAGGTGGGAAAGACGGCCACTTGCTGTGAAAACATCAACGGCTTCCGCCAAAACCATGGCTAGAACTGGTGCAGGTCCACTGAGGACTGTCTGGCCTCCACGATGAAGTCGTAAAAGTGCCTTGGCCATATCCAACACTTGTGTTGCATGTTCATAGCATGTTTGTATGTTGTGAGATGTAACTTGAGGCGAAAGGCGTCCAGCTGCCAGCGTATGGCGGCTGAGCTTGATCATGGCATGGTTGTAAAGAAGGTGCATGGTCAAGAAAGGTCCCAGCTCCCCTGCCAGCGCTGCAGACTCAAGGTTCGAAGCGGTAAAAGCCAGCCGGGGAGGCAAGGCGTTGCGCCACTCTTGAATGCGCTTCAGGAGTCGTTGGGATGACTCCAGATCCGCTTCCATCACATTCGCTCGTCGAGCCATCCTATAAATCCGGCATACGTCGTTAGACCAGATGTGTACCATCTGGACTAGGTGCGCCGAAATGCCAAGCTCACGGTCTTGCGCCGTAGCAACGCTGGAGACGTAAGGGTTGAAGAGAGGAGCAAATCCATCCATCTCACGCTCGAAGCTCTGACCGTCGGCGGGTAGGCGAATATAGATATCTTCGGCGTTGATCATGGCCAAATGATCAGGGAAATGACCGTCAAGGCGCTCTAGCATGTAAAGAGACCAGAAAGTCCTTCTTCTGGCTTCGCAGTACCCAGCCTTGTTCAATCCGAACGGAAAGGTGACTAGGCCGGCTTCCTTTGACTCTTCGATCTCGACGTTCAACTGAAGGCAAGCTGCTGAAGCTACCGCTGCTGAGATCATCTCATTAGCTTCAGATGAGCGGGAGATTGAAATATAGTATAGTGCCAGTAAGACTCTAGTCTGAACCAACTGAATACAGCTGGTTGTGGTGAATTTCTGAGCATAGTGTGCAACAGACGCGTACTCAAAAGCGATGGATTTCGGTCCGCCAGAGAGGGCAACACCGACAGCGAGAATACTGTACAGGATCATCAAGTCCTCTGGTGTTTTGCGGTGCCCTTGGTTTACAACCCATGCCTTGAAGACGTTCTCGGGGATGAATCGCACGATCATGGTGCTGTCGAGGTGGACGAAAAAGTGAGAGATCACCGAACGAATAGACTGGGGATCGGAAAGGGAGGGGTCGGTTCGCCAGGCTTGGTTGAGCACATCTTCGGAAATTCGAGGGAGCTCAATTGTGGGAGGTTGAATGGGGACATGAGGTCTGGGAGCCTCAACAGGCGGTAGTGCATGCACTGGCTCACCCATGGAAACATAGCTGTCATATCCAGATCGAAGCCTCTTGTGTGAGCCCGACTCTGGAGACTGGGGACGGAGATTAGTTCGTGGCGACACCGGCGAACTATTCTCGCTCTCATTGGGAATGGTTGGCCCATTCAATGTCCTGACATCGTCCAGCTCAGCCGGCGGTGTCGATGGTGATGTGTTATGCCCTCCTCGAGGCCTGGAGAATGTTAACAAATCTGGCTCGGAGTGATTGATCGAAACAGAACTTACGCATTCTTGAATTTGCACACGCGACCAAACTTCTCGCACTGAACGCATCGAGGATAGTCAGGATCACATTTTATCTTCTTCTCACGGCATGTCACACATGCAATCGCGAGTCGTTTTCTGGGTTTCCCAGCCTTGGTTACACCCCAGTGAGCGTTTACTGCCTCACCATCGATTACGGTCTTGCAGTGACTGCCATCATCGTAGAAGTAGCACATTCCCTCGCCTGGTACTTCAGTGGCCCTGACAAATCTAGGCAAGAAATGTGTTCCAGTCCAGATCTTGGGGCCCAGTCCATCCTTTGCCGGAACACCATCAGTCGCCGTGGTGCTTGGTGTTGGTGGAGGGATTGGAGCTCCTTGTGAAGATCCCTGATCGTTGTAAGTGGGAATCACACGTTCCTTAGGACTTGGAAAGTGAAGCCGAAACTGGTCCTGTGGCGGTCGAAATGAACCATCTCGAGATCCCAGAGAGTACTCAGATCGACTTTCCTGATACGCAGACCATCGGCCAGGTTGCCCTTCGGTAACTGACTCCTGGCGGGCATGTTCGCCGTTGCGGAATCTAGGAGAAGCTGAACCAGAGTAAGACCGTGGGAGGCCATGGGCTGGTTGTCGGTCTGCATCGAATTTGTTGTCGTAGGTGCGTGGTTGTGATAATGAAGGTGACAACGTGGGCGGGAAGTATGATGTTGAATGATGTCTGTCACCAGATGGCGCACGAGTGCGATCCAGGGGAGATGTAGTGGAATAAGAGTTGTTGTGCTCTGAAAGGGGCGAGTGTGCTGGTCGGCCAGCTGGTGGTGGAGGTCCGAAGATACTACTCAAGGAAGGAAGTTGTTGTCGAGGTGCAGCTTGTGTGGTCGACTCTGGCCTTGACTGTTCACCATTCATCTTCTGATCTGCAGGCATTTCTGTTGTCAGAGGCTTGTCATAGTTGTTCATGGAAGGCGATGTAGGAGCTGGCGAGATCCAAGGTCGGTCCGCAGATGAGTTAGGAGAATAGGTCGATGCGCCAGGGCTTGTCGACTCTGGGGGAGTATTTGGGAAAACCAAACGAGGACGAGAATCTATGCTAGGTAAGACACCCATTGAGAGGACTACTCGATATGGCTCGAGTGGCAGCAAAAAAGCATTTGAGGCTGGAGAAACACTGCTGTAAAAGAGCTTCAATGTCGAATAATGTAAACCAACACCGAACAATTGGTGGGGGAGGTCAGCAATTATCTATCCCCCTCGGATCGGATACAATTATTACACCAGCGGCGCGGCTCTTTTTGGGGCCAGCGTTGCTAAGACAGGCCACCGTAAAAGACGCGGTGGTACCCTAATACGGATAGCCCAAGACCAGGAACAAGCTGGTCTAGGAAGGGAAAGGAGGGGATGTACCAATCCTAACACGATCCAAACTGTCGGGTTGGGCGTGATGGTTTAAGACTAGGAGAAGTCTACCAGAGTTGTCGGCCGATCCTCACCAAATATACGTGGTTAGAAGTCACGAACGTGCAGAGAAAGTGAAAGAAAAGCCTCCATCTGTTGAAAACCCAAGACGGTTGAAAAGTGATATAATCGACAGAGTTACCAACTCTCAGCATTGGCTGGTTGGCGATGGCCGCCAACCACTTGGTTAACGACCGAAGCGCCTCCGCGTGGTAGAGGCGTGGGCGTGGACACTTTTGCTGGGTGTGGCCTTGGCTCCTTAGATTTGCGACAAGACGGATCAAAGAACGCCCAACGGAGGTGTCCATCCCTGTCCCAAGTCTCTCAATCCCAGTCCCCCAATCCCGCCACGCGAAATGCGAGTCCCGGAGCGCCTCGTTAGAGGTGTGCCGTTGCCACACGTGTACGGTGAATATCTGTGGTCTTATTTGCATGGGACATGATGGGCCCCCAGGCTGGATGACTTGCGGATACTAGCGCAGATGTCGAGCGATCCCAGGCTGCTGGCCATCGACGCCAACGGCATTGTGGGTACAGTACATGACATGGCGTGCGAGCCAACCCAACGGCTTTCGTACACCCCTAAGCAGTCCAGTGCTTGACGATGATCCTATGTATCTGCAAGGATAGAAGCATGGGTTGCCGGGCACCGGGGGACGGGGCCGGGTGGGCGTGGCACGCCGATTTCTGGGAGTGTGTGGCTGATAGATGGATAACTGACGGCTGATGGATTCCCAAGGCCCAGATTACCAGACGCTGGCGTTACGGCAAACGACCAGCGGCCAGCGGGTTGTGGGTGATTGTGGATGAGCTCCATCATGCCGCGCGCGACACAAGCCAATCTTCAAAAACGGTGTGTATTTCAGACAGAGGGCTCTCAACAAGAGTCAGGGAACCCGCCAAGGGGTGACGCCTTGCGTCAGCAAGATCCTTGATTCAGATTAGGAAACGGGAAGTAAAACCCAGGATAAGCAGTTGAGTAATAACATGTGTCGAAACGATACAGTTCCATCGCAAATTTGTTCAAATTCCCAGGCTAACAATGCCTCAACACCTTCCTCCCTTGGTAGCCAGGGGAGACTAGAGACTAAATGAACCAGGGTCTGCTAGGAGAGTTCCTGTGAGTCCGTCTAGAACTTCAGCTCTTCCAGAAAGATATTCTGGTACGGGCGGCCGCCAGTAGCCGCGCTTAAACGCTCGAAACACTTTTTTAAAGTACATAAAGTTTATATCGAACTCTTTTTCCCACTCCATGTCGTGCAACGCAAAACAGTGAAGGACCATTGGCCTTGGCACTCTGTCAGAAACTCCCGTGTGGCGTTGGGTGAAAACTTTGATCGCTCAGTGTTGTGGCGGGTGGTAGAAGTGTATAAGCATGTCACACAGAAATACTTGGCTCCTGTAAGCCCTGCTGTAAACCGACTCCTCACAGCCCTCACATATGCCATGCATGTACCGGCAGGGCACGGGTATGTAGGCAGAGTGCCGTGAACGAACAGAGGAATCGCCGGGTTTCTGAAGACCCCGCCGGAAAGCATAAAAATAAGCAACAGGCTACTTCAAATCAGCCAATATAGTTGAGTGCTTCTAGCTCCATAAAAGTGCTCAAGGTAGTAATCAATTTCTCAGCAATAATTGAGCAGGAGGTGGAACAAGTGCATTATGCCTATCGAGATGATTATTGTCTGTCGTGGCCATAGCTGCGCGAATACTGTCACAGTAAATGAATCGCATTGACCTCTGCTTGTACCCGGAATCACGCCTGTGACAGTACGAGTAGTCGAGTCAGGAAGTAAATAACGGCATTTATTGACCCCTGAAGCTCAGTCCGTCGGACTGACTCCTATGATCCCACTGTTGACCCAAGTGCGGCGTCGTCTAGCGGCTTCGTCTGGACTAATGGATCTATACCACCTGCAGCTTGGGGTAAGACGCTAGAAGATGAGCGAACATTCAACCTCGCGAATGCATTATAAATTATCGTGAAGCTGGATTGGTGATAATGATCTGACGGGAACGATAGAATATTTTCAATGCCAGATCGCCGAGCAATGCTGGTAGACTATAGACAATCCGAAGCTGTTGGCCCAGCTTGCACAGCCGTCGTCAGAATTGTGTATGGCAAACATGGGCAGTTGGCAATTCAGCCTTTCAGGTACAAAAATGCCACACCTTCGGAGCGACGAGCTCATGATCCGGCTCGTATACTCGGGTAGGCGGGAAGGCTGACAGTCAGCCAGTATCCGTTGTTGAGTGGTTCAATATCTGCATCATTTCGTAATCCAAGCAGCGCGAGAATGATATATGAACCGCTTTCAGTAAATATTGCGAGCGCCTAGGGTGGTAGTTGGAAATTAAGCTTGCCAACCAGTGGCTTGAGAGGTAGGGAATTGACTCTTAGACTCTGTGATGGACTTATGTCCAAGGAACGCTGCGGTGGATAAAGCGCTCGGCATACCCAGTTAAGAGACCCAACCTGAGATTGTGCTGGCAATAAGATGAAATGCCAAGCCCTGTAACACGGGGGAGTGCTCGTGGGCTCTGATGATGCCAAATTTGGCAGGCTGCATAGGACTTCCTGGTTATAAAACGGTGAGCTGGAGCAACCGAGGTGCTGATTTGATGGCATGAGGATCTTCCCATGGTAAGACCTTTGGTAGCGATTGTTCTTAGTGTATCATCCCACTCATCATGAGAATATCCAACTCTGAAAAGCATCGAGGCTGGATTACCTATTTGCTTAATTGTTGGATATTATGCGCTCACCCCCTGATGAATGATTGTGATTCTCGGTCGGCTGCCAAAGCTCATGTCGATCTCCAGGGCGGGACAAATAGACTTTGCACCAGATTTACAGAGCCGTCGTTGCGGCACCCGTGGTTCTATCGACAGCTTCCTGGGGAGATTTGCTTTTCGCGCAGTGCCGGGCATGACCCTAGGTTGCAGGTCCCCGGATCCATGGATATGACGTCTTGGCCGCGTGCGGCACATGGTCTAAAGGAGGTGTGACATGTCACGGCAGTCGTACGATCTTTCAACGCTAGTCCGTACTGGCGCCTCATCGTTTCGCCGTCATTCCAACAGTGGGGCAGGCTCGGATATATGTAGGCGTCCTGGAGCGTTGTGGGCGTGCTCAATAGCGTCAGAGAGTGTGGCTGTCAATTCCGGTAATTGCCAGCAGCATTTGGTATTACCGATAGCCTTGCCATGACTGATTATGTGCCTACCTATCTAGTCAAGTGTGGTAGCTAAGTTAGCAGAAGGGCTCAAACGCATGTCGCACCGTTATGTTCGGCGAAACGAACGAACGACATGCAAACAGATAGGGGAAATTCGAAGGTGTGTGTAAGCCATGATGAAGCAAACCCGAGAGAATGGATTGCTCCACTCCGATAACACCCTTTGGCGGAAATAAAAGTATCATATTGGGAAACTTGCGAGCTCAAGTCCGTAAAGTCCGCGTATCCAGAAAGCCTGCATGTCTCCCTTGGAAATTGGCAAAACAACGAGTTGGGAATGGACGGTCGTTCGATGACGATTCAAATTTTGTTGTTTCATGTTTGGGACAAAGCGTAAGCCACCAACACAAGTCATCGAGAAGCCAGGTACAAGTGCAAGTGTAAGTGCAAGTGCATTTCACTTGTGTTAGGCGAGACAGTTGCCAGTTACCCTTTGAGGAAGGCACTACTACCAATCAAGGCCAACCATGCACCCTGCTCTGCCGGGCTGGATCTTTTCTGTCGGCAAGGTACCTTCCAAATTGACTTTCACTTCCACTACCGACGAGTTTCTGCACCTGCCAAAGATTCGGGTAGCACGTGCCACAAAGCTATGAGGGAAAATTGATACAGGGATGCATCGTGAAGCTTTCTATTAAAGTTCCGACGACAGCGTACCTATTTTTCTACGTTGCGCCGAATATATTCGGGCCATGGTCAGAGTTGTATCGCTTCATACGGATCCATATGTCGACCAGGTACAGTCCAGCCGGTAGGTTGCTTACACCGAGGTGGATTCGACGCGACGTCGCTTGCTGCAATGAACCACCAGAAACACGGCTCAGATATTGAGGCGAGACGCACAGATAGGCAAAGCTCGTTGGACAAGATACGCACTGAATCGAATAATTACCGGGCGCATATGCGATTGAATCATCTTTGATTCTGTACTCATACCAGATGGACTGGAAATCACTAGGCTCGACTGTCCAGTAGGTCGCCGTCAACCCGTACCATAAGCCGCTTGTCAAGGAGTGCTCCATTGCAAACAAGGGAGCACTTCCTGGCGCCCGCTGGCGTCGGCCGCTGGAGCATGGGTTCAATCAAAGCACAGGACATGATAGGGCCTCGGTAATCTGTCTGTGCGAAGAAAAGCGTGCCTGGTACGTACCCTCTCGGCTGCCGACGAATACCCTGCCCTGCTAGAACGAGCTGTCAGATCAGTGATCACTCATCAAAAAATCAATCTCTCCTCCTTCTGCAGAGGCTTCTACCCCGGATCCACTACCGTGTCGCGGATCGAACATGGGGCCCAGGCAGGGTATCTTGTTCGACTGCCTAATTCAGCTTCATCTCCGGCCTCTACCCGCAAAAAACACTGGCCGGTGCTTTTTTCTCTTAACCTTTCCTCGCTCTTTGGTTTGTCGCTCGGTCGAGTCCCCAGAAGACCGCAATGCTCTCCTCTTCCCTGGCTTGGCACCTCGCTTGTCGCTAACAATGCTGTAACGTTGACGCCCAGTCTGTAAAGATGGTTTCAGCTCCAGGTAGCATAGTCACTATGGAAAAGATCAACAATATTAAAACCAGATATTTCGGTTCACAAAAATTTTATCCCCGCTAGGGAGCGCCTCACTACATATGTTGACAGTTGGCCTTCGTCATCAGCGCCACACGCCCAAAGACATAAGACATTGAGTCTTGGCTCTCCTGACGAGGCCGTATGAGGGGTTTAAGCCCCCAAGTGCCCCTCATTTCAAGGCTGCATTGAAAGTACGTGGCTTTACCGTACAACAAGAACATGGAGAGGGTTATCATCTAATCTCGTGGTGGACAGCATCATCACAAGAAGTACGGATATGTATTCCCTGATACAATTCTTGCGCCCGTCATAAGATTTTAAAGTCAGTGTCGGACATCATAGACACCCCAAGTCGACTTACACTACGACTCTCATCCAAGGGTAACTGCCGCTAACCAGGGATGCCAAGCGGATACCAGGATGTTCGAACCAACGTAACGTGGGCGCTAGGGTTCAAGGGGTGAGTGCAGCCTCCAGGCAACGGCTCTTGACAGAAGATGCACACTGGTGTGAAGTTAGTGTGGCCTCCCTCTCCACACCGTTGGGCTCGCCGCTCACTTCTTTCTCTCTCGGTCCCGACGGGAGCGAAAGAAACCTATCTTGACTCGGCATTTCACAGCCACACCAATCACACTGCAGGCTCATCGCCTAATATGGACAAAAGAGTTGAACCTGAAGAGCTAGTTTAAACTGGTGCCTACACACAGATGTGTCAGACGAAATCAGATTGAGCTTCAGGGTGCAAGTTGTAACTTGCTTTGTCAATGAAGCTGTCACCATATTCGTGGCTCCCCAGTGTGTCGTGGTATCATCAGCCTGGCCCATGTCCAGCCTCCCTGGGGTACAAGATCGCTCAAACGGAATGGCCCCGTTATAATCCAAGCACGCTGCCCCATGGGAACATCGTGCTGAGGGGCTGTTTAAGTAGAGGATATTCCTCCGACTTAATCAAACTCTCGTACGGAAGAGCATGGGTGTAGTGGATCGACATAATAATCACATCGGCAAACGTTAAACCATATCCTTCCATAATACAGATACGGCATTACGTTCCGCTTTCCCATCTCGGTTCGCCAGTTATTTCGAACACTAGATACGCACTACGCATCATCAAGATTGAGCGATCTCCAGAGGAACATCAGGCCCATCACAAACGACACGTGCGATGTCATTCGGTGGGTGAACAATGCTGACATCATGGCTCATGGCTCATCTCAGGCTCTCAGACATATCTGATTCGTTTATTTCCCTGCAAGCCATGCAATCAATGTACACATTTCATGACACGAACTCTACATCACATCACAGCATACTTCGCTATGACTTGGATTACTCAACCACAATCTTGAACCAAGTGCGCATGATCTCGACAATGTTGACAGAGCTGACTGAACATGCAAAATGCTATTTGGGAAATGTTATACAGCTGTCATGACAAACGCGCAACAAACCCGCACTCTGCCAGGGCCCCTGAAGAGCCTAAATAAAAACTCGCTTGGACTTACTGGAAGCAGACTAGACCGAAAGGTAAACCGGCAATTGCTAGATGGTGCGGACCTGGAAATAGACAGATGTGCCGCGGACGGCAAATGTCGATCTTCGGGTCGGGTACTAGAGCCACGAGTCCGGAATTAACACTCCGTTGAAGATGGCCGAGCCGGTATGTTTACACGCGACAAGATACCGAGTTCCAAGTTCGGAAAGGCATTCGAGATGAGCGCATCAGGGGCGTGCAGATCATGAACTACGTACGGCGACATCATCGAACTCATGAGTCCACCTTCAATCCCGCGTATGTGAGCAATGTTGGTTGTGCATACATACATACATACATACTCTATGTAATTATTTCGTCTTGTCATACACTACAACAGCGTTCTCAACGCTGTCCTTGTCGCAAGGCGGACCCTCCTGTACGCACCAAGCGCAGATCCCCACACACGTCCAGCCGCGGAATAGACGTCAAGCGCGCGAAAGTCACACAGGTTTACAGATTGGTTACTAAGAAACACGCTAGCTCTGATCTCTGTTAGCTCGCCAATAGCCACTTCTGTGTGATTTAGACGGATTTCCGCTTTTGGCTTACGGAGTCGGAGACATTTTCAGACCCGGAGACATCTCTGCCGAGATTGGAAGGCATGAAACTATCCGTAATCTAGGCGCTGATATTTAGGTTTTGCATTCAGGGCCTTGTTGCGTAACGGGCCAAAATGCACTTTTCAGTTTCGCCAGAAAGGTGGTTTTCAGCTGCCTCAGTTCGGCTGTTACCCTTGACTTCTCCTCCCAGGGGTCAGCAGGATAGCAAAGCTTGCCTCGCGCCGTCGCATTCCTACAACAGACCGAACGCAAGCATCGTGCCATAATTCTACGCTAGGCCAGCTCCTAGTCTCCCTATGAATCGAGAGGAAGGTGATATACTCCGTATAGAGTAACAGATAGGGCACAGCCTGACAACGGACAGGCAGCTTATAACCTACTGTACTGTGATGGGGGCTGTACATTTGTTTTCAAGGTTGCAATTTTAAGTCCAATAACCAAATGTTGGCCCACTGGAGAAACCCTTCTCACATATTTCCTCGCCGATGACGCTACTGGCTGATCTCCAAAGAGCCTCATCGATGTTGGTTTAAGAGAAGCCAGAACGGATTCGTTCTGTTTGAGTATTTGCATATACATCATGTTTATCATGGAGTCGTTTTTTTTTTTTTTCAACATCTTACCCAGTTCTAGAAAAACATTTACATTTCCACCCTCAACCATTCCTTCAATCCAGCCAAGATGGCCGACAGTTGTGTATTTTCAGCTGCCACCGCAAGTCGGGACCTATCTTAGCTGGGAGATGAAAAAAGCAACGCAGTGATTGGAGGGTAAACGTCCTTGCATCATTTTTCCCACCTCACATCTTCTGCTTCGGCACTCTGAGCCATGGTAATTACATTGCATGGCATGGGGGACTGGTGAGGGATTACGGTACATCCAGGGGCGTACAACAATCCATACTTGACACACACTCAGTGTCGCACGGAGTCAGACAGAGATCATTTTCTGTCTCAAGCGAAGGTTGGGGGCCTAATAGCACCAACCAATCATATGGCTGTCGGAGTAATGCCGAACCTTTGCATGGAGCTGACGCTTGGAAGCGAGCGGCATCCGCATGTCAGAGCGAAATTCGCTTGTGATTTTCCCGCTGTCACTCGCGGTATCATCCCATGTTTGGAGATGGATGTGCCTTGGATCTTGCTTGATACGGTCATCCCTTTCATGACGGTGCTTCGACAAGGTTTACTGTACCTGGTTTGAGCCTCTCGGCAGTCTACAGCCTAACTACGTCCATTATGCTCAAAACACAAACCACTGTAAAAACCTACCTACATGCTGGCACTGATCTGATGGGAACAGCACTTCCACGCAACACGTCGTCGATGTTTGTACAGCTACTCCAATGTTGTTGGCCCTAGTCAAAAGCACGGTTATTATCCCTCGGGTGTTTGTTTGTTCAGCCAACGACCTGCCAAATCGGAGATGCCAGTACGTAAAAACCATCCGTATCTGCATCAGTGACATATTCGACACAAAACTTTTGAAAACCCCATTTGTTTGATCGACAACGACGCTGAGCATCAACCCTGGGATCAGCAAGCATACCCTGATACCGTATTCTGAATGTGGTATTCTTACGACAAGATGGACTTGTAACACACACACAAAATCGACAGTGCGTATCATGGTTACGAACATACCTTACGTCCATACATGTGACACCGTCATGTATCCCGGTCATTTATGACAGATTTGGTTCTGGCGCCGGCTTATTCACCCGATCTGGATCAGATACAAAGCAAAAAAAGCAACAAGTACCGGCATCCTAATGCAACAGTCCCGCAGCCTCCATGGGCCATGTCCTGGGGAGCCTTAGCCTTTGGGGTCTCTCTCCATACACAATCCGACAGTGCATTGATTGGATTGCGAATCCCTCTCTCTAACTAGACTGTCATACTCTAGGTCTAGGTACAGTACCCGGCTACAACGCTATCTTTACGGCTGAGTCATGAATTTTGTGGACTTGATGAATTGATTGACTCGGCGAATCCCTCTCGGCATATCGCCCAACTTACTTTCACGGCATTATCTGACGAGCTAGGGTTTAGCGCCCAGACAAACAGGAGAAACAAACAAGTGAGAGATCCACCAAGATTGGGATATCTCGGTCCCGTACGGTAGCGTGTTGTATCTCACTACACCCCGAGGGCAGGGCAGAGCGTTTTCCGAACGGGCGAATGCGCAGCCAAATTACTTCTTTAGCCCTTCCTTCCTTCGCTCGCTCGCTCGTTTTCTGGTGTGCCTTGTTGGTGCAGTAAGATGCAATATCACACTGACGCGGCCGAGATCACGCCGTAGAGCGGCTTATCCGAACCCCCCGCCCCCATCATGAGTCTACGGTCACAGGATCCAGGGGTCTTGGCCACTGTCTATGGTCCAGTCCATTGCAGTGTTGTTGGGTAGGTAGGATATAACGTTACTTGGCATCCTCGAGCGGTGCTACTACAGTATGAATCTCGAGTGCTGTCACACCCGTGTAAGTGAAGAGAGATCAGCACAGCAGAAAGATATACAGTACAGCACCAAATGGGCGATTTATGCGGCTCGTCCGGGATATATTCCGCTATGCCCTGCGCCGAGAGATATTAGGCGAGCAACAAGGTTTTGGAACTTCTGGGGTCGGGCGTCGATGGTCTAGCCCAGCTGCCCAGGTACCACACCTGGGAGATCTGTGGCGCAGGCGCGAGACATTTTGATTGACGCTGGCTCTGTTTTAACAGCTACCGGTGCGCCAGCTATGAACTGGCCAGGTATTTAGGTGCCGGGACCAAAACCTAAACCAACTTAGTGTGTTTCTCGGCATTTCGTGAAAGTCCGTAGATCGGGTAAGGATATCCAAGAAGAAAAAGACGACAGTTTTTTGCTCGAAATTGTTTATCCTTCAGTGTATCCATAGATCCTTGAGTCAAGTGAGTTCATCCTCGCAGAACTACCGCGATACCTGGATCGAAACTAAGCCCCGTCTGTGCCGCTCTGATGATGATGGGGTCAACATCCCCTTATTTGTCTTGGCATAATACGGATACTCTGGTCGTCTTGTGTTGGCTGGCTGGCTGCTTATCATCTACGCGGGAAACCAATTCCGTGATGATGTACTCCGTGCTGGTAGTGCTACAACCACCTACCTAGCCTTGAGAGAAATGCCTCCATCGTCACCCAACAGACCTCGATGGTTTGATAATATACGACTCAGCTCCACCGGTACTTGTGGCACCAAACCCGTTGTCGCTGTGATTCCGACGCCTTATGTTCTAGTCATGGATACGGAGTACGGGTTCACTTCTGAATACATACATTGTGTTGGGTCCAGTTCAGGTCATCCAATTATTGAAACCGGTAGTATGGTATGAGACCTGCGAACAGGTATCCCAAATGGTCGCAGGATTGTGGCGAGAGGCACTCAGTTACCAACAAGGACAACTGTCAGAGCGCCAAGAAACCGGGGTCTCGAAATTTCGACCAGTGGGAAGAGCGTCTGTCCGATGAGTGTATCAAACAGGGATAGGGGTCTCATCGTGGTTGAGCAAGACAATGGCAGTGACAATGTCGCAATGAAGATTGACATGGGGCTTCTGCCACATGCGGTAATGCAACAGTCTCACATGCCGGTAAGTGGAAGTTCTGCGGTTAACTTGTTTATTAATATCTCTTATTACCGAGAATCGTATAAACCCCTGCGATATAGGTTAGGTGACTCTGGATCATATAGGGTGACTTAAGATCAGAAGCTTGATATTGAATGCCTCTGTTTAGAAAGCTTATAGTAATGTTTCGATAACCGTGTTATCATACCCTGTAGTTTCCAGTTTTTTCCTTCTGTATTTATCGAAGCACGATTAGTATCGTCACGATATGTGTTGTTGTTATGTTGGACGTGGTGTTCAATGATTGCCGCAACTCATTATTAGGGAGTTGTAAGTCCGGGTGACGCTGAGTTATTCATAAAGGAGTGGAACGAATTCATATCTGTTAGATGTGTAGAAAACTATATAAAAGTAGGAGCTTACTATCTCATAACTATGACACGTCCTTGTTCATTTGATAGAAGCAGTATCTAGACCTCGATGCCTGTAGTTGGTATCATGACTTACAAGGACTCAGTTCACAACATTAGCATTAGCAAGGGGATGAGAAAGCAAGTTCCGTCTGTAATAACTGAAAAAAATGCTCGCGTATATTAGGCAGATGTGACTAATTAAAATTGATCAATTTTCTATAAGAGTATCTTATGTGTATCACTGCCTCAGGGAGTAAGAGATCATAAGACTTTAGAAGAGGATGCTAGAATAAACTTAGTAAAGACTCTCCTAAACTTAGAATAAATTGCCTAAGCCTTTCCATCCCTTAGGATAAAGGCCTTAAGTTTTCTTGCCTCCCCCTGCGCTATTCTCCCTGTCCACGATGCATGCTCGTGACCCATGGGAGAAATGAGAGTATATTATCTCTAGGACTGATGTCATGAAGACCGGCAGAAAGCTGGACTTATACAAAGGGGTGTGTGCTGAAAGAACAGTACATAAACTATGAGCCTGGGAGTCGATGACTTTCTGGTTGCGCCGATGCTCTTTGGTGCCCTTGAGTCACATCATGAAAGATGGTAAAACCTTAACTTCATTTAGCTTTAATGAGCTAATAACCCGAAAGTAATAGCCGGAGTGCTAGGTATACGTGTATGCTGCATTGGATGCTCTTTTATGAAGAACAACCACTGAGAGACCACAATGGCATGCTGCAATGTCAAACCCTCAGAGACCTTCACATAGGGAGAACCAACGTAAGATCGTAAGAGTAAGGGAATCAGGTCAAACGGATAGTTTTAGTCAGTCCAAGTAAGATGTCTTGAATTCTCTCCAACTTATTCCCAGAACTGCTCAACAACACGTAAATCTCTCCGCCGACAGCTCCATGGCCCCAATGCAAATCGACCGAAAGTGCTCAGCGACGATCCGAGGGCGCCAAGATAAGTCAACTGAAAGAAGGGCCGCTGTGAGTTTGATGCCGGATTTATACTGTTTTGTCATCGAAAGGCTCGTGATTAACTTATACAATCCTCTAAATGAAATGGCTATCTGGAGTGTGAATTTGATCGATGGGTGAAGTTTTCAGTATTCTCTTTGGATTACCAAGGAATAAATGAGGCATAAATCATGCCTTAGAGTTGTTCTATATAATAAGAATTGAAGTTTGTGTGTCAAAACCTTCTTTGCGATACTGGCCATATGGTCGGAGTGGGCGATAAGGGACTGCACGTATGATGCCTGGCCCTGAGGGGGCGTTAGGAATGAAATTTGGAGACAACTTGTTTCATTGAAGTCATTCAAAGTTACACTATATGAGTTGTAGTGAGGTAGTATCAAAGGCATCAAATAGCGAGTGTCGCTTGAAGTTCACCATGCAGAACACTCTCATCCAGGTGTATGACCCTCCAAGATTCGCGAGTAGAGGAAGGGGGACTTAAGAGGGACTTCAGTTACTCCAATTAGAGGATAGGTCGAGCTAACACATATACTCAACGCCATTGTATGTGATTGACTGATACTGGCATTATGCTGTCAAGCAATATCGAGGGACATCACAGGAGAAGCGCCGGCGTTTCTATTCAGCTGAAGTCGCATAAGGATTAAGTAACACTAAGTAAGGTATGAGGTTTGATTGTTCTTATGCCAATAGAATGAGAAGTGGATGAGTATTAATGAGTTTGTTAGGCTGTTGTAACTTGCGCGTCAAAGGTTACCATGACTAGCCTTTTAACGAAGCATAATATACACTCCATTAG
The DNA here is from genome assembly GCF_000149555.1 of Fusarium verticillioides 7600. Lineage (NCBI taxonomy): Eukaryota > Fungi > Ascomycota > Sordariomycetes > Hypocreales > Nectriaceae > Fusarium > Fusarium verticillioides. Next base: position 1,147,850 of record NC_031677.1, on the reverse strand, counting down.
TGGTGAAATAGAATCGTGTTAGCTTTGTGGAGAGTATTCAAGTAGAGCCGTGGTATTCAGAATCCAGAAATACGATGAAAGAATCGATGCAGTTGTTACACAGCGGGATTAGAACGAAGACTACAGCAAACCCCGATGTTGTATCTGGTCACAAAAATAAAACGAAAAAGGGACATCCCAATTACGAAAAGATAACGTCATATCTAAGCAGGTGATTAACGATGTGCAACTATTGCGGGTGAAATCGCCTCGCATGAGACAAAGTCGTATGACTTTGTTGATAGGATCAAAAAAGCGAACAATGCGGCTTATTCCACGGTGTATTACGTATCGGACTTCGGGGTTGGCACAACATCAAACCCTTCTTCATTAGCCAATACTGCATATTGCGTGAGTACCTATGTTGGTTGTGATCTCATGAGGTACAGTATAAGAAATGCGATAAATCCTCTTCATCTGTTCCTTGATCACAGGCTTCCATTGCTCACAAGATGACGTCGCAGCTCAACTCCATCTTCCACTCTTTTTCCAACCTCACCCCGCACAGTCAACGTCTGGCTATAGCAGCGGCAGCCGGGGTGATTATTGGGATCCCGGTCTTCCGTATCGCAGCCGAAGACTATCGTGGGTATCTTGCTCTCGGGCCCGGAGGCCCACCTCACAACCTCATCGGATGGATCGGTCAAATTCTTCTAAAGCCACTGAAGAAGGAACCCTTTCATACGAGCTGTTATGATGAGAAGGCGTGCGAGAAGGCAGGCCCTAATGGGCATGCCGCTTTCTTGAGTGAGAAAGATGTTCCTGTCCGTGAAGCACCGAGGCCGATGATAGGGACGTGGACGGCACCGAGTCGACAGTTGACAGACATGGCGAAGCAACCTCTTATCGAGGTATGTGTATTGCTACAACATATTGTCATTGCACTAACTAACAGAGTCAGGCCTACCAATCGTTCCTGTCATCTCTAGCATCATCGTCTACGTCAAAGCTCAAGATCGCAACATCTATTGCAGAGCGACGAGGTCCAGCCCTCTTTGTGGCTTCTGAGGAGCCTTCCCATCCTATCGCAAAGCGTACAAGAGGAGAGATTGGGCACATGCATGGCAGCGATGGTTCAATGCATATCAACCTGGCCCCAAAGGATGCAAAGCTTGTTTTGGAGAGAGGCTGGGGTCAACGTCACCCGCTGAGTGGTACAGTTCTATATATGGGTAACGTGATGATTTATGCACCGAGAACTGAGGAGGAACTTGAAGTTGTAAGGAATATCACGAGAGCGGGTGTGAAGTTCATGCTTGGAGAAGAGCTCTAATTTAGAGGAAGAAAGAAAACAGATGACCTTGATCCTAAATAATAAAAAGATTTAGGTGAATTTAAATAAATATAGGATATCTTTACCAAGTTTAGGATAAGTTTAGGATGCAGACATATAGAATTTATAAAAAATGCAAAAAAAGAAACCTAGCAATTGCACGTTTCGATCGTGCGACCTCCGGGTTATGAGCCCGGCGCGCTTCCACTGCGCCAAATTGCTTTCTTGGTGTAAGGGTGAGTGAATTTGTCGTACATATAGCACATTTATTCACAGTCATAGGAGCGGGGGCGGGGTAAACTTAGCGCATACACAATCTGGAGCACAGTGCTAGAAGAAACAAGTCGGTTCATGACATTGGCTGTTAATAATAAAGTTGAAATAGTAATTAATTTTTATTTATTTAACTTATTAAGACAGACTTTGCTAGACCTCAGCGTATGCTCTTCTACTAAGTGAGGCCCTATCTTACCCAGACGCACAGCCTCTCAATTATAGGGAGACTTTGCAAAGCCGCCTCCCACCCGAGAAAGCAGCTTGGCGCAGTGGAAGCGCGGTATGTTCAACAAGCTCCATCAAAATCTACAAAGCTAACTCATCCCAGCCGGGCTCATAACCCGGAGGTCACTGGATCGAAACCAGTAGCTGCTATAGCATTCTTTTTCTTTTCCTACTCTTGTCTAGAGGAAACCTCTTTTTACTGTTTTTTGACATTGGAAATGTCTTCCATGCTGTATGCTTTGTTACTGGTGCATAATTAACATCATGAGCAGGCGTATGCAATTGCGTACAGAGTTTCAAGCACAAGACTCTTCCTTAAAATTAATAAGCATATTCTCTTTGTCCGAGTTGATCATTTGCTGCTGATACGGTAGTAGCAAATGGGATTTGTATATATAGGAATGCGCCACTACCAAGAACCTCAACTCTCTGAAATGGCACAGATGCTCTGAGTTAACAGAGGTCCAGTGTTGGCATTGCCTGTCGAGGCTATGCACTCGGAGTAATGATCAAACTTGCATCAAAAGGATAAGCCAATAGTTACGGATTTACTGGCCACAATGATCCTCTTTCCGGACCTCGAAGCTTGAGTTGCGCCGCAATGCTCGTCTATCTGCGACATCTTCACAACCCATCCTGGAGATGGTAGAGCCCAGATATAAGCCCACAAGGGCGCCCAGAAGCGTCATAACCAATCGCTGATATTGAGCTAGATACACCGTACGGAGTACTCTGCAAGACTACGGCAGTGCCTCCCTCAACGGCGTGGAGATCTCATATCTTTCCCGTAAGCAATAGCGATGCAGCTCTCACCTTCATGGAGAAGCTTCGATCACAGCTACCTGTTGAGTATCAGAGTATATACTGACCTAGGTAAGAAGAAGTAGCTACCAAGGTACAAAAATGATATCAACTTCAGAGAACAAGACTGTCAAAACAAACACTCGATCATAAACATCCTACGCAAACACATCCTTTTTCATCATTCTATATCCACCTAGGTACTAACTTATTACTCTACACATTCCAAAATGGGTCTCTCAAACTCAACACTTCGATTTCATGAACTCTCAGCTGCTGGAATTGAAAAGGGATTTCCGCCCATCATCCGCGTCAAACATGAATCAGGCTGGAGTAAATTGAATCTCTTTTCTGGCTTTGAACTCTTTCTCGATGGCCCCAACGGTGAGCCTATGTACACACTCGACTTCGAAAAGGGCTTCCGCGGCGATATCGTCCTCCATAGCGGACCATCCGTCGACTCTCCAAAACTGGCTGTTTCTGGTACAGAGTCATATTTTAAACAAGAATATTTGATCCGCTTGCCTCCAATTTCCGGCACTGCTCCCCAAGACCAGTTCCTCTATTGGGGCTCAGGACTGAGGACATGCTTTTGGTTTGACATTCAAGTCGGCCATGGCCCAGACCAGCGCATAGAGGGTTTCGAATGGCGACGCTCTCGGGGCCCTGAAGTCAAGAGCGTTGGTCAATCAAGCTGGAACGGACTCAAGCTCGTCCGTCTTGGCAGCACCAAGGGGCAGGGCTACGGCTACTCCAGCGACGGCAATGAGGTTGCTGCTGTTTGGGCAAACGCAAGAAGTTTCTCGAGTTTTTCAGCTGTTGGAGAGTTACAGTTCCTAGGAAGCGGTGCTACAGGCGAGTTGGGTCAGTTGTGGGCGCTGATGGCTGTCATGAGCTGCATGTCGATCTGGCAGAAGGCGGCGAGAGATGCTGCCGGGTCATCGAGCTCAGCACCAGCACCAGTATGTTGAGGAGGAGGATGTTAGTCGATGCCTCGGCCTGTATTACTTGTGTTGTCCCTTGCCAGCGAGTGTCTCTTTGTTCAGAGAGGGTCCTATGATATCCATGTTGCAATAGTGTCTTTTCCACGATAGAAATTGAAGTACCTTATATTCATTGTGTCACAAGATCATGCCACAGAGTGAATTTGTTAATGTGCTTTCTCAATGGTAAAGGAATCAAGCATTTCCCCATAAGTATCCGAGCTGTACCTGCCCCGTGCACTGCCGACTGCTCCAGCCGCCCCCACCTCGAACCCATAGTAAAAAAGTAGTCTCACGATAGCTTCATCGAAAGGCAAAAGACATACAACAGCGGGGATTCGCTGGTCGTCACCGACCCAACTACTAATCCGCCCCTTACCAGCTTGACCATGGGAGAGCGGACGGGATCCCGTATTTTCTGGTAGGTATGGTCGTATGTGTTGTCTTGGTCGCCAAATGCAGATTAGATGCTGACCTTGTTCAGGGTTCAGGGTTCAGGGGTGTCTTGCCCTCTCAACTAGACGCTCAGCACACATGCCGATTTGTTGTTGACCCTCATTTGAACTCATATAGGCCTCGGCCAGACATTCAATCTCATCCATTCGTTCCACAGCGGCGAGGTCAATGGCTCCGAGTTCAAGCGTCCCGTTGAGTCGAAAGTACCCTTCCTTCCTGATATCTGCGAATCTCGGGTCTTCAAGAACAGCTCTGTGATGCTTCTCTGTGCTCGTGGCCATGTTGATCATGTAGTTCATGAAACCTGCAAGCCCTGCGCTTGCGTCTGAGGCTCGGTATGCACCAGTACCAACACTAATCACGGTGGAAATCTTGTCATCCGGGAACTCCTGTTTCGCTTCTTCGATTACTTCTATGACGGGGTTGTTGCTCTCAAGTCCACCGTCGAAGTAAGAAACGCCGCCGGCTTCTATGTGTGGGAAGTACATTGGCGCTGCCGAGGTTGCTCGTGCGGCTTCCCAGATCTTGAACCTTTCAGTGGGAGCATTTGTTTGTTGGTCTAGGGGTTCATATGATCGTATTCTCTTCACCTTTTCCTCGTACTTGGGCACGGCGCAGACGAAAGAGTACGTAGCAGACTTCATGTCGGTGATGAGAGTCAGGTCCTCCACTGTGCAGCCGCTTTGCCTCAGCATAGCCGAGTCACTGGGAAGAAGGTTTTCTTTTACGGTACGACAAACGGCTTCTTTGAGTTTATCGCCATCAAACCATGACCAGCTTAGAGCGACATTGCTAGCTTTGCGGAAGCTTTCCAGGAAGGGGACCTTGAATTTCCTAGAGAACACTTCCTTGGACAGTGACTTGTAAGCTTGAATACAGAGCTGAGTGTCCATCTGGAGCCGACCGAGCATGATTGCCAGTAAGCCTCCTGTACTTGTGCCGCCAATGAGGTCGAAATAGTCGCAGGGCTTTTTGTGTTCTGCACCAGGGCCTTCAAGGCGACGTGTCTCCTGCATCAGCCGGTCAATGATGATGATGCTAAACAACCCCTTGACACCGCCTCCATCAAGTGACAAGAGACACAGACCCCGAGATACAGGCGCAATAGGCCTATGCAGTCGAGTTTCGACGTCCATTGCTCGAGTCATGAACGAATCAAGAGCGCCGAGTACACGAGCGAGGTTTTCATCTCGTGGACTTTTGAAGCAGACGAGAGACTGGTGGTCGAGATCCAAGGGCATGGTAGGAGCAGGACGGGAGACCAGAGTTGATTCTTCCTGAGTAATGAGAACACGTCTCTGGGCTCATATTAGCTTCAGACCTCGAATATGAGTGACAAGATTCACCGACACTCAGTCCGCCGGGTCCCTTGGTTTCATAAAAGCAGTTGATGAGAAGGTTCTCTCCACCGAGACGACGAAAGGCATGATTCACACGAAAAGTGGTATACATTGCCTTTTCCAACTCATGGGAATGACCACCCAATGTGCCTGAAGCTCCACGACTCAAAGCTCTCCAAAATTCTGGGACTTCAAGCTTAGCCCGACTCATGTCTCTGTCTTTATGGATTGTTCCAAAGAACACATAACCACGAATCTGGCTATGAAGTGCTTTGTACTCTGGATCATCTGTATTGGAGGGGTGGGTAGCAACATACATCTGTTTGAGAACAGTGCCACCAAAGCTATGACCGAGGAAGATAATGGGTGACTTTGAGCGGTTCTCTTGACGGCGGTCTCTGATGATATCGTGAATGAGACCATTTATGTCAGGAGGGTGTGCTGACAAAATAGAGAGCATATCTGGAAAGTTGAGAGATAGGATTCTGCATGATGGGAACTTGGGTACGAGGGCGTGCTTGAGCCAGCAGTATCCGAAGGAGCTCCAGGTACGATTCCAGTCGCCTCCTAGACCATGAAGAGCTATGATACTGAGAACACTTTGTTAGTGTTGTTTTGATAGCATTGGGTGCTGCTTACTCTGCAGATGCTTGATCCGTTGCGTTGGTCCCGCCTGTAAGAGAATGGATCGTCCGACTACTATACGATGCCATTCTGCGTTTGGTAACGCAATTTTGCGACTGATGGACAGTTCAGCACCGAATTAAAGTCCGATTTAAGTCTTGCATGCTCTTGTGCCAAGTTTCCTATTTTTGGTTATTGGCCCTTTATGAGGGCCAGCATGCAGTTATTGCCTCGAAGATGCTGGCGACATGCATATGTAGTGGCATTTCAAAGACAACCAACGGCTTGGCTAAAAAAGCAGGCTGGCGCTTCAAAGACCTCGTGAGACCGATAGACCAATCTAAGCCGAGTTTAGATACAAACATGGGTATTGTGCAAGCACCCACGCGAGGTACAAGATGCTACTTTTCCAATAGGGTATCATTTGTGCCGATCAGGCAGACAGACATATGTACACAAACACGAACGTTAAGAAAGCCTCCGGTTTCACTTAAGTCCCTCACGAGAAGTGCAATTGATAAGAGTCTAGAATCAGGCAATTCATTGTCTCACTCCCCCACAATGGCCATAACCTCAGCCGTTGCTTCGGAAATAGCACGTATCCCACCCGTAGCCTGCTCAATGAGCTTCTGGTCAATAGCCTTCAACTTTGCCTTTGCAGGAAATTGCAGAATATTCTTCAGGATCCCATCCAATCTTGCCGCCATCCCACGCCTGGTCTTCTCGTATTGACATTCCTGCAGTTCCTGTGATATCTCAAAGATGTTGAGCCTCGCCTTCTCTAGCGCCATCTGCACTTCACACAAAGTTTTGAACGCTCTGCTTGATTCTTGACGAATAGTCAAGTTTGCGGTTTGGATCTGCTTGATCTGATCCATGTAATGGGCGCAACTGTCATGGTGATGACCTGATTGTGCCATTTGTAGTTGAAGCGACTTCAATTCTGAGTCGTGGCTTTGGACGAGAAGCTCGTGCTGTTCTTTCTGAACTCTGAGGGCTTCTTGTTGCTCGGAATTCATACTAGGAGAGGTAACAGTTTGTCAATGAGGGCCCTAGAGAGATTTGGATGACTTACAGAGTTTTGACACCGGCTACTATTCCTACCGAAATACCGACAACTGGCATTGCAAAAGCTCCCGCCGCCGCAAGTACCGTAACCTGAAGATTGAGGAGTAAGAAAAAGATCGAGTGGTTCTTGCACGGGGTGGCGATCTCACCGCTCCCCATGTGTTTTTCCAGGCTCTTGCAGAGTCATGATCTGCTGTGAGCTTCTCAAGCCGTTGAATCTGCAGCGTCAGCTCAGCCATTGCCCCAGAACACTCTACATCCTGATTCTGGATCTGATATTTGAGGTCTTCCAGTTCCTGCTTCAGCTCGGCTTCAGCAGCTCTCATAGCTTGAAGATTCTCCTCAACTCCAGAGTGACTAATTTGCGAAAAGTCCTTCTGGAAGCGTGTGGTATCATCGATGCTCTCTCCTATGACCTGCCCGGCGTATTCAAACTGGGTCTCGACTTTATGCACGCCATTCTTGAGTTTCGCCGTAGTCTTGTTCACAGTATGTTCTGTTCGTCGATCAATGCCGATTAGACGAAGAGCCGATTTGAGATGTGGACTGCGGTCGTGCCATGCAACTAGACGTTTGTCGTGTTTGCGAACGAGAGTTATGACTTGGAATAGACTCTTGACGGCTTTATCGAGTGAAGAACGGCATCGCTCGGATTGTGTTGCTCGCATTTCCAAGTCGGCTGCTTTGAGGGATTGATGCTGCTTTTGCAGCACAGTCAAGCGAGCATGGAAATGGTCCAGCGAGATTCCTCCCGGGGCTGACATTTTATTTATTGGGCCCAAATTTTGTAATTGTACACGATGGTCGGGTTGAATCCAATGCCAGGATTGAGGGTAGGAGTTCAAACTACTCGGCTATTATTGAACTGCGATGCCGAGCCTGATAAACCCATCCACTCACTATTTAGACTCGGTAGGCTCTCTCCTACAGTAACCAAGACAATACTGCATGCATGCTGTCGTTGTATAACCTATCATGTACTCCTTTGGGAAGAGCTGAAAACTAAAATGCGGGCGCCTAACCATGCATATGTCGACCCCCTGTCTCTGAACGAGGCTTTGGCTTTTATCGTGAGGGGGGCCTCAGGGAGCAAGAAAACACAAGACCTAAGTTTAGGGTGATAAAATAAACTCTATAAAAGATATCCTAAACTTAGACTAAATTGCCTAAGTCTTTTCATCAGTTAGTATAAAGGTCTCAAGTTTTCTTTACTCCCCTAGCGGGGATAGGGTTGAAACTGCCCTTAGTTTGCATAAGGAATCAATCCCCTAGTGAAGAAGAGGTGCAGATGAAACGTTGGCACATATACATTGAGGTACTTCCTGGACATGGGTAACCCCTCTCACAAGTAACATCAGTTGGCGCGTTGCTTCTGGGATATGATGTTTCTTTTACTTTGACATTCTATCGACGGTCAGTTAATCGCCTCTTTAAGTTCTGTCTATTGTACTCAGTCCCTTAGGAACATCTGAAATCGCCAGCTTCATCATGGGTAGCTTAGTTCGGTTCCCAGCCGATATGTCTCAAGGACCTCGTGATAACCTGTTAGAGCCTTTGATCAGAGCCGAGTTGCTCACTCAGAAACTTCAGTTGTGTCTCTATATCTCTACTACAAGCAATGCCACGTCTGTCTTTCTAGTAGACGCAGACGGCTTCCCAGGGTAAGGGAATTTCTTCTTTTATGTCACTCAGCACTTTGGTCTTGGGAAACTGGAATACTAACTGACGCTGTTATTAGGAGCGACAATTTGTCTACAGCCCTGACCGAGCATTGCCATATGGGACTCGACAAACTGGTGGAAACACATGGAGCTTTCTACAATATCTACATGAAGACCAAATCCATGATACAGGACACGGGAACGGTAAATATAACGAACCAGCTCATGGCGTATTAATAATAACTTGCTGGTTTCCAGTTGAACGCACTTCAAAGTACATTTGGCGTTCCCGGCGAGAAAGCATCTTTCGATAGGCATCTCAGGAAGCTCACAAACGCAACGGAAGTATGTAGAACACAATGCGATGAACTTGACAAAAGTCTTCAAGCCTGGCGTGCTTCAGTCGACGAGTTTAGTCGTCGTATCAGCAAGACCAAGGGTTAGTTGCTACTGGACTCCTACAAGTCTTACAGACTAATTAAGGATGATAGACATCATGAACCAGCAAGAGAACGCAACCAACAAAGAGATTGGTACCTTGAAGACCGAGATAGACGATCAGATATTCAACCAAAATAGAGCTCAAGAAAACGAAGATGCCGCTCGAGCCAGGCGAGAGGATCTTTCCCGGCAAAAGAACAAATTAGCCAACCAAATTGGAACTATCATACAGTCTGCTGGTTCCGCAGGCATTGGTGGAAAGATGCTTGTGGCTGGAGGTCAGATGGCTGCTACCTGGATACTCAACCTCTGGGCGAACAACGATCTCCAATCTGCGCAGAGTAACATGCAAGATCAGCTTGAGAGGGGCCAGGAGTATAGAAGACGTAAGGAGGAGGCTGAGATAGACATTCAGAAGCTTTCGACGCAAGCTTATGAACTGGTAAAATGCCCTCGTGCCCATCTAAGTTACACCATACTGACTAACCGGTACAGAAACAATGCATTGAAGTCTTGCAGCCTGTTCAATTGCTGCTTCATGGGATTATAGATTGTCTCCGTAATGCTGCCATTCATCACAACGAGATGCTCGCCAAAATGCAGTCGTTTCTGGAGAGTTGTTCCGAGTCCAAGGATATAGCCAAGGGAATTCCTGATGGTCTATCCTTTGGAGATACTCTAGTAAATCACCCCCTATGCTATTTGACGGCATACAGTACTGATATTTATAGGATTTTCTAAACGAAATTCAACTCATGCGCCAAGGTGCTCTCGAGATCGGGCACTGGTCACTCATCTACTCCAAGGTGATCCAACAGACAATGATGAAAGGCTTCCAGCAAAATGAAACAAACTTCTCACATGAACATATACTTTTCACCATCCAACAGTCTCGTCAACAGGCGATCGAATCTGGAAGTGCAAAGCTTATTGCAGGCCAGGTACCACTCGCTGTCTTTCTGAGCTCGTCAGGTAGACTAACGTCTTGTCTAGTTGAAGCAACAGCATGAGGCCGAGTTAGAAGCCATCAAGAAGGACCACGATGAGGTCGTTGGGAAGCTGAAGAGGAAGAATGAAAAAGAGCTCAAGAAAGTGGCGAGGAGTGGAAAGATGAGAAAACTACTCCCCTTTTCCAAGGCGTCATAGTCCTTTTCCAGTTTGGCCTCTGAGTTTCGTTGCAGATAGAGCAACCGGTTTTCAAGCAGTCAACCGCACTAATATGTAAGAGAAAGCCTCAGAATGGTGTATAAGCTTAGATCTCTCTCAGATAAGAGCTACTGATTATAAACTAGTTTCTGGTTTGCGTAAATGAACCTCCGCCGCCACTGCCCACCAAACCGGTCGCCCCTTTTATATATCTGCTATCTTTATCGTCCACATTGTGCATGTCTTCGATATCAGCATATGCTTCAGTATTCATAGATATAATTGAGATTCATCCCCAGTACCAAGACCTTAGAAGGTCTCGTCCAATAGACAGTCGTAAGGCGGTTACCACGTTCGCTCTAATTTAATCGCCGGCTCTGGGAGGAAGCGATCGTCGATTTTGTGATTCTCGCGCAAGACGATGCCCCCATCTTCGTCTGATTCAAATACGGCAAACTCTCCATTCTTGATTGTGCCAATAACTGCACTGGTGATCAAGGGCAGAAACTAGGTACCCTCCATAAGAGCTCCCAAGTCGAAAGAACCAGCGTCTGAATCGCTATCAGAACACCTGTTCAAATCTTCAAGCCATTGAAGTTCGTTATCAATGATATCATCTGGGACATGAATTTTGATGTTGTAGCCGTTGTCCCGCATTCGGTTCTCAATAACTTCAAGATGCTCCTTGAAGGAAGTTGGAATGTCGAGTTCTATGTAACTACAGCTATAATCCGCTATATCACGTCTGTCAACGAAGCTATCAACAATGTTGACTTTTTTGAGCTGATACTTGGTACGAGCCTCGGTGAAAGTTTCAGATGGAAATGCCTGTGCATCCACATATTTGATTGTTTGTTGTCGAAGCGGATTGCCATCCGAACCTTGTGGAGTTCATACTGCCCGTATTCATAGAACTTGGCTAGAATATCTCTCTCTGACGGGGAAGGGAAAAGGCTCGCCATCTGATGGGCTATGGAGGGTGACAGAGGCTGCATCATCAACTGTAGCTTCAACAGCACTAGCTTTTATTATATAGCCGGCGGTCCATCCCCTTTTTTGTGAACTAGGCAGAAGAGGCTGCCGTGGTAATTGGAGCCTGGTCACAAAAAAGAAGTGCGCTGTTACATCAGGTCGGTCGAGAATGGTCATCCCTAGCACTGAAACCTGGAAGTAGCACATGTCAGGTATCGAATATCGGTAAGAGGGTCCATGACTTACCTTAGAATAGAACTTGAAGTACTCAGAACACGACCATGTGATGTGTAGTAGAACTATACGGTATATGTAGGAACTGGTTCAGACATACATTCTCATGCTATCTTGAGGAAATCCATATCCTCCAAGCTGCGCACGCTCCAGAGACTTCCCAATAATTGAGAGGGGAAGTCTGCTTTATAGATGTAGGTAGATGGGCCATTTAATGTATTGTTGACCCAACTTGACACTGAAGCACTAGTGTAAGGCTCACCTAAGTTTTGGAGACTACTCTTGTATTAGTGTGGTCCAAAGGAGTTATAAGATAGACTCACGGCCTTGAAAAGTACATCGAGGCCCAGGTGATTGCTTGAGTCCCTGCTCTGAAGATATAGCGATGTAATACTTTCGCTTGCAATATATAAATTCACTTTAAATCGAGATTTTGAAAATCAAAGCACTAAGTGATCCTTAAGCTGCTATATTGAATAGGGGCTGTGTGGTTTAGAAGAGTTGAATTCAAGATGGAAATTTAGCATCTAATTTATACCCGTATCTGAGATGTTTGCTTCTTGCAGTTTTATGTTTTACCTTTGCTTGTTCTTGATCCTTCATTTGCTAGGCGCTGAGACAATTCCATGTTGACCTTTTAACCGTCCAACCCCAGCTGCCTATCTCTCAAGGACCAAAAGTCTATACCTGGACAAACTCAAGATAAACAATCGCCGGACAAGCAAACGCAAAGCTAGGGAGAAAGATCCTAAACTCATGTTTTCGCAATTGCTATCTTCATTACTCATTCTCTTTACTCCCCGAACCCGATGTCTCATTCATACGCTTTCTATGACGGACCTCATTGTAAGCTATAGGATCACAATCAAGCCTCGGGCCAAGAAGTGTGGGCTTAGACTCGAATGATCCAAGTCCATAATACTAAGTATACAATTTTCCAGTATCTCTTGAGCCCAAGGATCGGGTAATTCAACCACGAGACCTGTCGTTAGTTCTTGTAGTCTAAGTACTAACAAAAAGCAGATTGCTAAAGTGCAATGGACATGCTTGAGCTTTGTTCTTTTATATTCTGATGGATGACTATACAGTCATATTTGTCTCAAATACAAAACAAGAGTTTACTCTATGTGGAGGCACTTGCAGCCTTCTTCTCCTCCAGAACCTTTTCCAGAGCCTCAACCCGCTTATCAATCTTCTGGAAGGACCAGCCTTGGAATGCAGGTGGGTAGAACAAAGGACGAAGGTCAAATCTGTGGTCGTCGGGCGAGTAATTTTCCCTGGGTAAAAGTCAACATCTTCAACACAACACAAGATTCGAGAGGCCCGCTTACACATGAACAGCTGGGGTTGCCACAGCTTGTTTGTGACTACATTTTGTTAGTAAAAAGCCATTTGTACATAGGAGTGTTACTTACCGGTTGATGTAATGGAAGTGGTAGAAACGCTTCACCTTGGTGGCGATTTCTCGTGGGGTCAGTTTGCCCTCTCCACCCCATTCTTCGACAAGTCGTAGGAACATGCCGTAGGGCCCTAACTTGCTCTCTTTACGTAGTCGCTGCAACAAGGCGTCAGCTTCATCGCAATATTGGCTTTCATCCGTAGCTGGTTCACTTACTCCAAAACGAGCTAGTTCGTCATAGGTCATGCCCATATCAACTGCGGACATTAATGAGTGAACTTTCGATAGGAGATGATCACTTACCTTCGTCTGACTGAACATAATTTTCAGTGATAGGCTCTAGCTCAGCCGTGGCTATGTTGGTGTTAGTCGTCTCATGGCTAAACCAGGGTGATAGATATCGTACGTGTAGCATGAATGAACTCTTCCAAAATCGGCATGTCGAAGTTCTTGGCTGCCCATGAAATAAAACTCTTGAGATCTCTTTTGCTAATAGCACCTATAGGGTTGAGATCGGCGGAAGAACAACTGCGTCGTCTATTAGCATGATTCGCATCAGTGGTACGCGGGAGAAGCACTTACTCGTACTTGGTGAGGTCTGGAAGATATCGTTAGTAAAACATCGTGGTACGCTTTTCAAGGCACACTCACATCCTCGGAGACATTCATCAACATTGCTGGATCCTAGAACAAGCAAGCTTCCTCCTCCTGGTCGCTGACGAACTGTTGGTAGCATCTGAGCGTAGTAATAAGCGATGACCATGCGGCTGCGTGCCTGGATATTCTGAAGGGCCACTGCGAGAGTTAGTATATCACGTAAGAGGGGTTTAGCATACATTGTGTGGAATAAAAGAACGTACAGTTTTCAGTCGCTGATCCACCATGAACCTTGAATTTAGGCTCGAATCCCGTGCCTTGAGTGAGCAAGTTCTTAGTAGCGTGGAAGGTATCGTCAATGTTCATGTCAGTGTGGTAACTACCGATACGCTCGGCAAGGTCCTTGGCACGCTGTCGAGTCTCCTTACTGCTCTGCTTCTCCATACCCATGTACACCGTGTGGAAGATCTGGTTGCAGAACTCCTCGGGGGTTTCGGGGAGCTTATCCGAGAACACAGCAATTCTCTTGACGTCTTCGATGACCTCCTCGTTACCAGCCTTGATGGCCTCAACGACGAGCCTGCACATGCTGAATACAATGGTAGCGGTTGCGCAGGAGTCGATACCTCCTGAGAGGGGGACCAAATAACCAGATGCCCTGCTTCTTCGGACTGCTCGATAGTTAGTATTTTCAGTTCTTTCGAGGCCAAGCTCCGACCGCCAGGGAGACAATGGCAGACTTACGGTAATCCCAAAGCCAGCACGCTGGGCCAAGAGCCTATATGTCATCAAGTCAGTCGAATTACCCCACCGGAGTTCTGTCTGACGGATGGACGTACAATTTCTTCCTCGGGGACATGATAACGGGCTGGTTGAGGAGCTGTAGGGGCACGAAGGAGGTCAAGGTCCTCATGGCCCAGGCTGAAATCAACCTCGATTCTCTCATACACAGGTGCTTGCACAGCCTGAAAGTTGCGAGATGGTGCGAATCTATAAGCGCGGACTTCCTCGAGATCAACGGTCGCGGTAATAACTTCGACATCGTCCAAGTTGAACTGGGAGCCTTGAGCCACGATCGAGCCATTGACCATGATGAGAGATGCACCATCGTAGAGAAGCCTGTCTCCATCAGAGCCTAGAGAATCGTCAGATCAAGCAAGATTGAGGCGATTGTTGGAGAAAAATACCAGACTGATTTGCATAAAGGTACACACCACCACTCTTGCGAGTCGCTTCAGAAATGAGAGCAATACGCTCATCAAGCTTTCTTAGTGTGTGATGAGAGCCGGAGGAGTTGGTGAAGATTTCCACGCCGTTCAGAGCCCTGTTGAAAGTCAGTCATAAGCCAGAGGTTTAATAGCACAGTCTTTTTCCACCAGCATCATTTGAGTCATTGGATGATCAAAACATACATGTTAATGTGAGGGGCCTGGGGGGTAAAGAGCTCCTCGCATGTCTCGGCGGCGACAGTTGTATCATTGAGGGACAGAACAACATCACCAATGGGAACTTGTCGAACGCCCTGGTGTTTCTGAAGAGCAGGAGGAAGATTGAACTTCTCAACATATCTCGGCCTGTTCCAAGGGGTGAAGAATCGGTTCTCCCTGAAGTTTCTATAAAACCATGTCAGCCAGACAATCTAGCCTAGGTATGGACAGCAAAACGTACCCATCGTTGGCAAGATAGATTTTGGGGCGAAGGCAGAGCAGTTTTCCATCCAAGATAATAGCACGGCAGTTGTATCGACAGCCTCTGTGCATGAGAGGAAGACCAACGTCGATGAGAATGCCATGGAGTTCGGTGTCAGTCAAGATTGCGAGGAGTGACTCCAAGGAATGCTCGTAAACATCAGCCTCAAGGAAATGGTCAAGACTATTCAATTTATTAGTAACGCCTCGCTATAAAGTATCAACCTGGGCCAGAATCTGACATACCAACCATAGCCTGTAATCTCGAGCTCAGGACCCGTTCTAAGCGTAGCTCCAGCTTCCTTGGCGAGAATGATACTCTTTCGAATTCTCTTCAAGTTACCCTCCCAATCCAACACCCACTGATTGAGAGAACACGTCGCCAAAGTGATCAGGTCCGCCATCTTGAACTGAAGATGTCCAAGGAATTGCTTTCGAGGGAAGTGAAGGTTGATGACTAGTATGAAGAGATCGAGGTGGGCCTTCAGTTTATGTATTCGCGCGGGGTAGAAGCTTGCGATAGCGGCATAACTTACTTTGTTTTATGTGCAACAAGCTTCCGTCAGTCTTTTTCCCCGAGTCAGTTTTATAAACTATATTTTGTGCACCGAGAGATATCTATGGTCTTTCTTAAAGTCTCTTCAGTCCAAATACTCTATTCCTTAGATAGGCCTTACGATCCAAATAGCTCATCATGACTCCCATTGCCCCACCAGATCTAGACTCATGAACTCAAGATACCGGTTCATCTCCGATCGTCCGAATCATAATGACTTGAAGGATGTAACAAGACATTTAGATACGCAGACAAGTTTGGCCCTGCCTACAGCCTTTCGATGAGTATATGAGTTGTCAAATTAGCTTCTACAATAATTGAAGTGAGTACTCTGTATCAAACATTGTTATCATGAAATCCCGTTTCTATTCCCGTCCCTCGACCGTTTTATCATCTAAATAATGTTACACATGAGATTATATGGTTCATAATTACACTTGACTCTCCGTCACTCTCACCTACTATATCCCCCCTTGGCAAGCGCATCCTCAAACATGGACTTGCAAGGAACCTTGCTACCCAATTTGGCGCACAGGAGGAACGCACCGCTGAGCTTTCGGTGAAGACTGTATGTCTCTTCTGGTGGAGGTGCCAGTCGCTCGTGGAGCATGACAGGGATGAGAGCCTTGACACGCTCCGTGATCGTCTGGTCTTTGAAATCATAGATATCAGGTGCGTTGGCAAGGAAAGGCTCCGCAAGTGTAAGAACAGACTTTGTGTGTGCTTCAACCATGGTGCGACTCTCATGGCCTGTCAGGTAGCCCAAGCTCTCTGACAACTCCTTGACAGCGGCCTTGTCGGATCGAGAGGCCGCAGCGAGAAGCTGCACATATTGTGTGACAAACTCATCAGGATATTCGCGAGATGCGCCAAAGTCGAGCAGCTCGAGCTTGTTGACATCCGCGTTGTAGAGAAAGTTTGTCCAATTTGGATCTGTCTGCATAAAACGAAACTCTGTGATCTCACGGAGACAGAGACGAAGAATCTGGGTGCCGATCCAGTCGCGTTGCTCCTGGGTGAAAGAGGTGATGCGAGTCACGCCAATACCATCCATGAAGTCCATAGTTAGTACTTGCTTACCCGATGCCTCGGGATAAACATTTGGCACCATAAAAACATCCTTCTCGCTTGAACCGAGAAGCTCTCTGTAGCGTTGAGCGCACTGAAGCTCTCGCTCATAGTCACATTCCCAACCGAGCTCCAATCGTGCATTGTCGATGGTTTTGTTGAGGTACAAACCCTTAGGGAGTAGCTTGGTAGCTGTGAGAAGAATGCTCAGGTTGTCGAGGTCCGAGTTGATCGAGTCAGCGACACCAGGGAATTGGATCTTGACAGCGACTCGCTTGCCGTTCTTTAGTGTGGCCTTGTGAACCTGACCGATAGAAGCAGCGGCGATGGGCTTCTCCTCAAAATCGCTAAAGAGCTCTCTCCATTCAGGACCGAGGTTTGCTACCAATACACGATCACGCTGCCAGGCAGGCATGTAATCAGCGCGATCCTGAACACGCTGGAGCACCTGTTGAATGGGCGCAGGCAGCATCTTGGTGTCCTGGAAACTCATCATCTGGCCAAGCTTCAAAGCAGCACCACGCATGCGCGAGAGCTTTGCTACCAGACGTTCCATGTTCTTCTCGCTCAGGAGGACAGATCCCTCGCCACCACCGCCAAAGGCTCGACTGAAGCCTTCGGTCATGGCGCCTCCCAACATACCTGCTGCAAGACCACTATAGTTCCAGATTCGGCTGATACGAGACGAGGGGACCTTGGATTCTCGTAAAGCATAGGGCGTCTCTGATGGCGTTGCTGTTTCCTCAGCAATCTCTCTGGCGGCTTGAATGACATCCTCGTCGATCTCTTTGTCGGCTGTAGGGGCTAACGGAGTGGCCTTTTCTGGCTCAGGTACGGGGGTTGCTTCCACCGGTTTCTGCTCAATGGGCTTCTCCTCCAACTGTTCCTTCTGCACAAACTTCTCAACCAAGGGCTCTTTCTCGGCTGGCTCTACAGGCTCTACAGGCTTTACGGGCTCCACTGGCTTGGACACTAGCTCTTGAGGTTTTACGGTCTCCTCTTCAAAGCTCTCTTCGAGGGGTGGTGGGCGCGGAGGCCAGTCTCGCATGGGATGTGGCTTCACAGGACCCCCAACTCCGGGGCGTGCAGGAGGTGCTCCGGGCCGACCTTGCTTTCGTAGAGAGTCGAGGACTTTGGAACCTCTCGCGGTATGGAAGATATTGACATCGATTCCAGGCGGTAGATCAAGGTCATCCTCTTTCGCCGGTTCCGATGTAACCTGTTGCTGTAGGCTCGGCCTGAAACTGGGTGTCGGGCTATTGAAGGGTGCTCTTTCGGTTCTCGTCACTTCAGGCGGAGCATTTTGTTTCGGAGTCTCGACTATAGGTTTCGTCTCTCGTGCTGCCGGTGCAGCTTGCTCGTATATGACCCCATCGCTTGCCGCCGTAGCATTCTGTGCTTTCTCCCCCGCCGGTGAGCTCCTTTGAGCATTTCGCTTCCTCAATGCCGCGGCAACGCTCGAAGTTCGACTGTAGGTATCGATTTGACGACCTCGGAGCGCGACATGCTTAGCGGCGACACCTCGAGAGGCATTGAGCACTGCTGCAAGGTCGATGGCGAAGTCGACGAACCTCATCAGGCTTAGACGGCCTACTTGGGCCAGAAGCACATTGAATGGAGGTGATTGATATTGTCTGGCTTGCTGGCGTTGGCTGCCAGCTCGGTTTGGTGGGTTGGTAGTTCCAAGGTCCAACGAAAAAAGTCTATGATCTAATCGATGGGTCATGCAACTAACGGGTTCCTTGTAAATGGCCTTTTCTGAGAGCTGTAGGAACCAGACACATAATTAAGCCATTAAAAATAATTGTCTGAATTTCAATTCTATTTGCTTTAACCTGTAAATAACCCAGGATGGTTGCGCTTCTTTATTGAGCCGCTGGAGGTATCGTGAAAAGTATGTAGCGCCAACACAACGCCATGCTATTAAAAAGTTTGACGAGGATAGTGACTGGTCATGTGAAAACAACCTGATGGAACATTGGAGTAATCTTCAGTCCATGAATGCACTTTGGGAGACATGGAAGATGTGGGAAGCAAGAGAAGCCCCGAATCTTATCACCACGGTATCTCATTTCAACCGTTACTTCTTTCCAGATATTGAGCCAGGTCTCTTCACTGATCTCAAAAGTGATCCTCTGGGAGTCATGGGCTTGGAATTTCCAAATGAGCTCCCACTTGATCCACGTCCAGGGGTGCCAACCTTACTCCAAAGCCTTTGCGCTGCAGGTGTAAGTCCACCATTGACCCGAGGACTACTAGGAAACTTTGGAACCGGCGTCTTGTCAACTCTCCCTGTAAGTCCATTCCTTGAAGATTCCTTCTTCGACTGGGATATCCTCTCCACCATGCGTTCGTGTAGACTTTCTCTGTCGCGTTGCTCTTGCAAGCGGAAGGGGTTTGGAGCTGCATCTCCCGGGCCTAGGTTGATAATAGGAGCAGGAAGGATTGGCTCATCATCATCATCATCCTCGTCGTCCACAAAAGCATACCCATTAACTCTTGGTGTCTCGCCTCCGCTAACAATGCTAGAGTCTCGATCATCTTTCCGAGGCTTGCCGGCAATGGCGTCTCGCACCGCTGACATGGTTGGAGATGGCGGTCTTGGTGTAATGCGCGGTTGTGGCATTCTCGTGTTCTCGTAGACTATCGACTTCGGTGCCATCCTTGAGGATTCTTCGGCCTTCTGAGAAACGGTGAGGACACCATCGTCTAACCCGTCAGGTCTGAACATCAAACTGTTTCGAGGGTTGGCATTCCAGGAATCCGGGCGAGCCGGACGGTCATCTTTGTCCTTGATGGCCAGCAAGTCTTTCTTGAATCCGTCATCGATGAGGCTTCGGGTTTGGCTCAGTCGATCCTCAACCTCTTTCTGTTTGATCATTTGCTTTGATGGTAGTTTGTTACCGCGCCAAAGCCAGGCATATTTGTCTGCCTTTTTCTGATTCTGTTTGTCGACAAGCTTGTAAAAGCTTTCATTATCCTCACTTGTGTAAGTATCTTGAAATTTTGTCAGGCTCATGTTGGCTCCTAGCCGTGGCTGCGGATCCGGAACATTCGAGGTAACTGAAGCTGGCGTATCACCGCCATACGTTGAAGGTGTGCGATCACCAGCAGTGAAGGAATTCGGTTGTGACGAGAGAGGTGCATTTCGGCGTCCCGGTGTCATAACATGCTGAAGTCTTCGGCCCGCACTTGAGATCCAGGCAGCATCCTTTGACTCCAGTGCATCCAGATACTCTTGCTGTATCTCAGTTTGAAGGAGTCCTGGGAAGAAGTCCCGGGCGATGATTTGGGATAATGCTTCCGTGTAGGTGTCTTCGTCAAGTACCTTCTTGGGTCGTTTTATCTTTTTGGCTTGAGGAGGCGGGGGCATCAAGTCCGTATCTGTCCGCTTGCGTACCAGCGCATTTGAGGTTCCTGACCCTGATGAGTCCATGATGGGCCAACCCTGGGCGCAAGGCGCGCACCAGCCGCGGAAAGTTCACTATCAGTGATGGATCGTGTTTTCTAGTTGCGATATGTCGCTAGGTACGGTTCAGATATTCAGAGTCGAGTCTTTTGGATATGAGTTTGGTTTGTTTCTGTTGGCTGTGACAACTTTGTCTGAGGTTCCAACAATGAAGCAGTGGGGCCGAGATCTTGATATGCAACTAACCGATCTCCGATTCGGCCAAGGCAGTCCAGGTACTCAAGGTAAGGTAACTTTGAAGTTTGAACAACCTGAAGCCACAGGTTAACTTCTTGAGTACCTTAGTAAGTCAGCGGCATTACTCTGAGTAGGCTTTATGAGTACCACAATAGCTTGGTGATTGAAAGTAGGAAAACTTGCGCTTGGGCTGTATAAACGTAGCTCAATAAAGAGACGATCTATTCCTTTTCGCATCTGAGGCTAGGCTCCAATGCAGCAAATACACACAAGACACACAAATCGGTGTCGGTGGCGATTGATAAAGATTCCCCAACTTTAGGCGCGTGGCCACGCTAGGCATTGCTGACTTGCGCCCAGCTGCGATCGCTTACAGGGGCATTCTAACCTATCACAAAGGTTGAAAGCCCTGAAGCCTTGCCCGTTAAGCTCGCCCCGCCAGGCGTTCTAGGTTCGTCTTCATGACGCCGCCAGCGGGGAGAAACTCCACCGAAAAGCCGCCCTCCATCAACGTCCATCCAAAACTTCTTTCCCCTTCCTCACATTGTGGAACCAAGCCGCTTTGGCAGATTGTCTCGCTTCTTTAGCATTCCACAAGCTTATTTCTGAATCCTTCCTTTCACAATCCACTTCTTCTCTCTTTGCGACTGACTTGAGCGGTTGTAGCTGCGCTCGGCGCAAACCAACGACAGAACCCCTCCCCCTCCTCCCTCTTCGATATCCTTCTGTGCAGCCAACTTCTTCGCCGAACAAACGCTCACTTCGCAAAATGGCTGTCGAACTCAAGAACAAGGGCAACAAGGCCTTCCAAGCGGGTGATTATCCCAGTGCTGTAGACTTTTACAGCCAGGCCATTAAGTTGAACGACAAGGAGCCTACATTCTTCACCAACCGAGCCCAGGTGCGTCAATATATCACACGACCTCAACCCCCAGAACCTTTCCTGACTTGGTACTCTAGGCATATATCAAGACCGAGGCCTACGGTTACGCCATTGCCGACGCTACAAAGGCCATCGAGCTCAACCCCAAACTTGTCAAGGTTCGCCACAAGACTACCAACGACCCGGAGGAAGAGGCTTTGAAATGTTGACCGTGCTAGGCGTACTACCGACGAGGACTGGCCAAGACTGCGATCCTCCGACCCAAGGAAGCCATTGACGACTTCAAGACATGTGTGTCCCTCGATCCCAGCAACAAAGATGCCAGGCTCAAGCTGGAGGAGTGCAAAAAGATCGTCCGTCAGCTAGCCTTCTTTGCGGCAATCGAGGTCGGCGATGAGCCTTCAGCGGCCGAGGGTCTTGATCTGGACTCCATGGTGGTCGAGCCAGGATACGATGGTGTGCGATTAGGCGATGAGATGACACAAGAGTTCATCGACGATATGATTGAACGTTTCAAGACGGGCAAGAAGATCCACCGAAAATACGTTTACCAAATCATCATCGCGGTCAAGAAGCTTGTATACGACGAGCCCACCATGGTCGAGGTCGAGATCCCCAGCGACGTGAAGCTCACTGTCTGTGGTGACACTCACGGTAAGAACACTTGTCGTCTGATGTTTACCAAGCTAATTCGCCACTTCAGGTCAATACTTTGATCTTATGGAGTTGTTCCGCCGCAACGGAACCCCCGACGAGAAGCACTGGTATCTTTTCAACGGTGATTTCGTGGACCGAGGTTCTTGGTCAACTGAGATCGCTCTGCTCCTCTATGCTTACAAGTGGCTGCGTCCTAACCAGTTCTTCTTGAATCGCGGTAACCACGAAACGGATGACATGAACCGTGTGTACGGTTTCGAGGGCGAGTGCAAAGCCAAGTATAACGAGCGGTAAGTCCTGCGAGCCATTCACATATCCGTGTGACGGTACTGATTGAGTATGAAGGGTGTTCAAGCTGTTCTCTGAGAGCTTCTCTGCTCTTGCTCTGGCCACTCTCATTGGCAAGAAGTACCTTGTCCTTCACGGAGGTCTTTTCTCTGATGACAGCGTCACTCTTGACGATATTCGAAAACTCAACCGACACAACCAGCGACAACCGGGTCAGGCTGGTTTGATGATGGAGATGCTGTGGACCGACCCCCAGGAAGAGAACGGCCGAGGTCCCAGCAAGCGTGGTGTCGGTATGCAGTTCGGTCCCGACATCACCAAGAAGTTCTGTGAGAAGAACGGTCTTGAAGCTGTTATTCGAAGTCACGAGGTTCGCATGGACGGTTATGAGGTGCAGCATGATGGCCGCTGTATTACCGGTAAGTTATTCTGGTATCTTTGTTGAACTTTTGCTGACCTTCCCTCAGTCTTCTCTGCCCCTCGATACTGTGACTCAACAGAAAACAGGGGTGCCTACATCAACATTGGCCCCGACTACAAACTCCAGTACGAGCAATTTGATGCTGTGCCTCATCCCGACATCAAGCCAATGGTGAGTGGCTCTCGATGCCCAATCTCGTAACCCCCAATACTGATCAACTGCCAGGCATATGCGCAAAGCTCTCTCATGTCTTCCCTGATGTAGAAAAAACGGAGAGCCTTTAGAAAGCGAAACAGGCGGCGATTTCACAATGTATTCAGGTCCCGGGCGTCTGGAAACGGTGCATATGCAGGGTAGGCCGATGGGCGATGTACATGCATACATTTATACCCCCATCTTCGGATAGATGAGATGATAAAATGAGGTTCCAGTTGAATGATGACAAATATGACAAAATGCCACTCTTCAAGCATTCCATACTCGATCTTGTCCGTCCGCTCCAACCATGGCGCCTAGCCAGTCTGAGCATTGTCGTAGTTGTAGGCTCACTTGCTCGCCATCATCCGTTGTGCCCTGCCATGCTGTGATTGCCGTTGCAAAGGAGCCAAGGTCTGGTCTTGGAATACGGACCCATGCATGGTCGTTGTCGATTTTCAGAATATCCATCGAAATTGCGGTTCCTACCATTCCCAGACATCGACGGAGGGCAGTTGTACAGTAGCTTTTCAGCGAAAGATTGTCAAGTGTGACAGTTGATGAGCCGCTGAGGCTGACAAGCTGCAGGTGTACATATGAGAATGGTGGCTCCTTGATTGTGCACGTGAGAAGATTATGAGACTTTTCGAGGTCTTTCTGTTGAAATATTGATTTTTGACTGCCTTGGCTTGAATTTTGCGTCATTTTGAATAGAAGCAAAAAGATGGTTTGTTAATGGTCCAGCTGATCTATCTTGAATGAAAGATTGAAGTTTGAGTGGATATTGCAGTTCTTGCATATGCCGCTTAAATGCATAATGGCTCTTCATCCGCCGCCTTTGTCGCGAACTTGTTCAACCTTTCAACAACCACTCTTCACGCCCCAGACCGATCGCCGAAACAAAATACCATCGACGGTGTCTCCCACGAAACACGAACCATGTCGTCTTCCAACTACGTCTCTACCGGCCAAGCGCGCTACCTACGAGCATGCATGGTCTGCTCTGTTGTCATGACCTACGCAGTACGTCCTCTCCGTCGCGAAGACCAGCACGAGCCCGAGACTAACATGTTGCGATCCTAGCGCTTCCGCGACGAAGGCTGCCCGAACTGCGAAGAGTTTCTGCATCTCCAGCACTCCCAAGACCAGATTGAGAGCTGCACCTCCCAAGTCTTCGAAGGAGTTATCACCCTCGCGAACCCGGCCAAATCATGGATCGCAAAGTACCAGCGCCTTGACAACTATGTCCCTGGCATGTACGCCATCAAAGTGTCAGGTCAACTCCCCGACGAAATTCGGTCGACGTTGGAAGACGAGTATAGAATACAGTACATTCCGTAAGTCGAACTTGGACACGGGTAGCATGGACTGAACTGACTTGGTTTATAGACGTGACGGCACAGAGGCGGAGAACGATGCTTAGGGTGCCAAGTTTTGACTGGCTTGGAATAATTTCTTCTACTGGTTCTGGCGAAACTGGCGTTGGAGGGACTGGCATGGCAGTAAATATGATGAAAATCGCGTGTGATTATTTAAAAGCGGCCGTTGTGGTATCGATGGTAGATTAAAGCAAAAACGCCCCATCCAATTCTTGTGCTGAACATAATTTTACCCATGCCATTTGCTATAATTCTTGTAACCCAGTCCAAGCTGTAAGACAATCCGTAATATTCTCAGTTGTTTCTCTGCTTCTTACCAGAGCCCATACCAAAGCTAAATCCAGCAGACTCTCTTGATCGTTTCTTCTCCATCTCCTCCTTCATTATACGTTCAGCCTCACTCATTTTCTTTGGCTGTTCAATCTTGGCTGGTTTCTTCGATCCTGAAGCGAGGGCGTTCTTCTTGGCCTGGGCGAAAACGTTCTTGGTCTGGGGCTTTCCGCCAAGCTTCATTGAAAGACCTCCAAATCCACCGGGCTTTGCTGGTGCTACTTCCGGCTCTTTCCCTTTGTCCGTAGTTGTGTCTGCTGTCTTCGAAGATTCTGCTTCAGGGGCTGTCATGTCAAGCGCGGGGCTTTCTGATGACTTCGTTTCAGAAGCAGCTGGCTTCGCTCCAAATGAGAGCTTGATCTTCTCGCCTTCTTGTCGCTTTAGCTCTCGAGCTTCATTGTCCTCTTCTTTCTCCTCTTCCCGACTGCCGGCGGTGGCTTGTGCTCGCTTAATCTGCTCCCGAATCATTCGTTGTTCTATCTCCTCGTTGCCTTGATCCTGGGCCTCTTTGCGCCTTAATGCTTCCTGTCGTCTTAGGGCTTCTGGAGATCGGTCTATCCACGCTATGTGAATACCCTTATCGTTTTCTTCAACGCGGCAGATTCCCTCGCGACCAAGATGTTTTGCGAATTCCGTTAAGCTGGCAAAAGAGGTGGCATTCATATGTATGTGTTCTTTGTTTCGTATGTACTCCTGATAAAATTGGTTGATATGGACCTGTTTTTCACCGTGACCGGTCCTGAGAAGCTGGAGAAAGTCTGACTGAAACTGCTGCGTGTAGGATTTTATGTATTTCTTGGGGTCTTCGCCGACAAGCAACATTTGTCGAACGTGAGATTCGGACATCTACCATGATAGTTAGTAATTTTCTCGCTTCATGACTCAGGGGGCCACAAACTGTGTGCTGACGGAAGCCATTCGCGTCTCTGCATTGCTTTTCTGTGAAATAGTTAGTATTTGTTATGAGACTCAGATGTGAGATGAAGAGGAGTTGAAACCACAATGATGAGACAGCGCAGCGTTTACTTACCGCAAACTTGACAGTACCATCTTAAACGCTGAAGGCCCTTGGCCTTCATGCGGTTTGCGACGTATTTCGTTGAACCGACCTCGGCCTTTGGCATATTGGCGATGATGTTTGAAGAAGGAAGATTCTCATGTAAAGAGCTAGTGGACGGAGAGGATGTTAAGAGTGTGGAGCCGCCTAGAAATAGTGGGGCCTTCTGTGCAGACCTCGAGATACCTAAGGTAGGGAGCAAGAAAGTATCAGACCTTAATAAAAGGTGTCAAAATATGTTAAGCAAAAGGTATCCTACTATAAACCTATATCAATATTATATGAAACTTATACTATGTTACTTAAGTCTTTTTATTATTTAGGATCGAGGTCCTCAGTTTTCGATCCTCCTCTAATCGGATTATTAAAGCAAGCTTACTTGCACAGCGCACTATGCTTACCAAAGGTATCCATAAAACCATCCATGATATCAATATCTTCGCTCGCTAAGAGGTATTTCTAGTACATTAGGAGATTCGAGAAACTGAAGGCCTCAGCCCTGAGTGACAAAATGAATCACAACAGCTTGCGATGACTTTGAATGACTTCCTTACCTTTGGGAACCGCTGAATCGCGACACGAGCTGATTGGTTGGCTGTGAATTATTCAGCCGAATCGCCCCACTATCATCTTCTATGCTTGGCGACTGCTCAACTCCAAAACTGCAATCTTCACGATCGATCATTCACATAGCACGAATCTGACCCTGCCACCAGCATCTGCTTTAATCTACAAGCGCGCATCCACGTATAACTAAGCCTTGCTAGAAATACCTACTCTTCGAGTTCGCCTACGATGTCGGAACGCAAAGTACTACAGAAATACTATCCTCCCGACTTTGATCCGAGCGCTCTTCAGCGTCGCCGTGGTCCCAAGAACGCTGGACCTCGCATTCAGCAGGTTCGCATCATGTGTCCAGTATGCATTGACCCATCAAACTCCTGTAAGATTGTAACCAAAGCTAACACCCATCTCTAGTTTACTATGCGATGCACGCGATGTGGCGCTTTCTCGAATCGCGGTTTGAAGAAGAACGCTCGCAAGGAGACTCCACCGGACGAAAAGTACCTAGGAATACAGATCGTTAAGCTCAGTTTTCGATGCTCGTCCTGCAGCTCAGAAATCATCATCAAGACCGACCCGAAGAACCAAGACTACGTTGTAGTCAGTGGAGCGGTGAGGAACAATGAGCCGTGGAGGAATCGCGCGGCTGAGGAAGAAAACGTCGAACAGCGTCTGGACAGGTTGGAAAGAGAAGAGGCAGAAGCCGCAGGCGAGGAAGAGTTGGACAAGATGGAAGAGCTGGAAGCCAAGAACCAGGATGCTCAACGAGAGATGGCCGCCGCTGATGCCTTGGATGAAATCCGCCACAGAAACGCTCGCATCAACCGATCCGAGAAAGAAGGTGTGGATTTCGTAGATACTATCGTACGAACAGAGGACGAAGAGAGAAAACAACAGGAAAAGGAGGACGAAGAAGCTGCCAAGGCGGCATTCGCTGCGGCACGAGCCCAGGTGGAGAGTTCTGCAAAGATTGCTGAGCCAGAAGATGCTCCTGTCGAGCCGCAAGCCCCAGCACCTACCTTCAAGAGGGCGGTTAAAAAGAAGAAGGATCATGCAGCTGCTCTGGGACTGAAAAAGAAATCGTCATAAGGGAATGGCAATGGTCAAGAGAGACTAGATTATTACTCGTATAATGATGGTGTATTTTGGCGCAAGCGTGGGGCTTCATTATATTCAGTTCACCATCAATGGGAGAATTTTGATGACATAATTCGTTCATATATCATTTCGCTAATCGCAGCAAATAGCTATAGAGCTATATCCTTTTCCTCCACTAACATTTGTGTGTCCCTGTTCCTGCTATGTTACAGTGCTACTCTCGCAGCTCATAAACCCTCGACCATAAACGCCTTGCATATCGTGTTTGCTTGTAAAGAAAAGAAACTTTGAAAATAGGCCATGTCGTCATATAAAAATGAACCTTTTTAGGCACCAGTACGCCGTAGATAATGTGTTCCATGAGAGAAGTGTGATAATGAGATGAAGCCTGGCTTAGAAGGGGCTGGGGTTGCTTCGCCACCATTGACGTCGCGATTGATGTCACGCCCCAACAGCCAAGGCAGAACGACAAAAAAAATGAGAAGTAGAACTCATGGTGAGAGTGGAGTTCTAGAATTGTCGTATTCTCGTCATGATTTATGAGTAGTTGGGGCTTGTGTGGCCGTTTGTCATGCCAGACGAACGGGCGCGCTGAGCCGTAGCGTTGGTTGGGGGTGGGCTAGCACCGGAAGCCTCCATCTGACGCTTTGTGTGGTCGTGCATGAAGCGGGAATAGCTTGAGAGGTTTGTAGGAGGAGGGGGAGACATGGACATGGAGACGGAGCCGTAGTCTGATCGAGCAGGCATGATGAAGGTGTTTTGTGGTATTTGTGTAAGTGATTTGTTTGAGATGAGGTTGAGTTATGAATTATCGACTGAAGCAAGTGAGTCGAATTGAGAAACTGAATAGGCTAGTGGTAAACGCCGGCTTGAAAGGGGAGAGAATTTATAAATGAGGCTGGAGAGTAGCTGAAGTTGTTTGTGATTGTTGTTGTTGTGTTGATTGATGATGAGAAGTAAAATCGAAGGGGGGGATGTCAGGGTCTTATTATACCACAAACTCTACAGCCTGAGCTCGAATGCACATCAGCAGTGCCGAGAAGGAGAGGAGCGGAGCGGGCTGGGTACCTGCAAGCCCAAGCCCAAGCCCAAAAGTCCAAGCCCACCAGACCTGAAGCCTCCACCCCCAGGTCCCTTGAAAATGCAGTCACAGTGGATTCAGCTTGTGTAATGGGGTGTGGCACCCGATGTTAGCGCGTGTAAGTGGGTGTGTGGTGGTGAGTGGCACCGTAGCCCATCATCATCATGGATGGACCCTTCTTTTGCCTCTGTGTCCGTCTCTCACACACACACACACACTTCACAGTCCGGATGTCGTACCCGTCACTAGGAAAGCCAAAAGACTTGAGACCTCTGGTGAGGTTGCGAAAACAATAGAGGTCAGCTTATACAAGAGCGGTAAATATTGGTGAATTATCATAAGCTATCACAAATTTGCCCGAGTATTCTAGCATCTGGGCCAAGGTCTCGAGTACTCCTTACATCTCCCAACCGTGATACCATCAATAAGAACAATTCAAACTCAATAACATCTCCTCTCCTCTCAAAGCGGGAAATGTCCCTAGAGCACAACAGAAAAGAGGGGCTCAACAGTCCGCTCAGGCCAATGTAATGCCATCATGAGCGACTGATCGTCAGAGATAGATGTCCTCTAGCGCATGTCAATGGCGTAGCTTGACGACTGCCTACTGGAGGCTCGCTGTAAGCTTCGGAGAGATCGTCGGTTTATCCCTGCACCCTGACGAAGTCTTTTGTGATTCGCTATAGTCCGGAGCTCAGGGTCCTGTCCCCATCGCCACTTTTTTCCATTCAGAGCTTCCGAGAGGTGAGGCTACGTGCAGGAATGAGATAATTTACAGTACGACCGTTACTGTATTCCACTCCGCTCTTTGTTGATCAGCAAAATCCCTGCACCATTGCAAAGAGCTTAACTCACATCAATCGCGAGTCGCATGGGGCACAGCGCAGATACAGAAAGACCCTGCTGATCCGGTCCCGGTAGTGAAGTCATCTCGTGCATCATTGCTCGACTATGGTGGTGGGCGATTGGAAGTCATGTCTCGAAGCTCAAGCCAAAAGACGGGGCAATGATGCATGCGGAGGCATCATGGCCTGAGAAATATGTGTTCTTACGACAAATAACACCTCTTACGAAGAAGAGACAACGCGAAATGGAAGCCTATGCCATTGAGGAAACATACTTTACCGCAAACTGCGCCCGCCTGTTACCCAAAAGTCCGCTGAATGATTGTTCAGCTCCGAGACCATGAATGATGAGACCACGCCAGGGACCACGAGCTTCTTAGAACGGGTCACGCGGCTGTTTGAAAGCAGCAACGGTTCGCCCAGGCCCTGGACTCTTTTGCCAAGACAAGGACCCTTAAGAGCCAGATTGCAGGGATCATCACTACAGCTCTCGGGCTGGCATTCTTCCGACTCTGGTGCCTCTCTCTAGTTGACTTAGTCCCAAGGATCAGAGCGGGATTACTCCAAATTGACAAAAGCCTCAAGCAAAGTGCCTGAGATCTCGAGGTCGACAAGCACTGGCGTATATCGAGAGCCACAAGTTTCAGATTTCATTGGGCCTCATGGCAGAAGATAATCTTTGAGGCTCAAACATTGTAGCATCAACGTGGGGAGAGCTCGATATGCTCTCGGGAGGCGCACATCACTGGATCCATTCTGAGTGAGGGAATTTAGACGGGAGGGGGAAATCGGCCCCAACACTATGGGAAATCTGCGACAATCCCATGGTCCAAAACCCAATTTCCCTCTTGGCGGCTGATTTCCCCATACCTGGTTGATCACGCACCGAAAAGCTTAGAAAGGCGTTGCTCTGTTGATGACCAGCAGATGCTACTCTACGCATGAACAAAGTTTTTGCAGCGAGGCTATTCCCACTTTCCCCGATCTTATCTCGGTGCACATCATACCGAATGTTGTAAGTTATGATTGCACATGAAAGACCCTGAATTCTCAAGAGGTTGCAGAACACGCCCCGGTATGAATCATCTGTTGACGTCGGCAGTCAACAGGAGTGCAACCCCTTGTGCATCACTGCATTCTAGCACTCTCCTTTTCCCACCACGGAAACGGTCTAAGTCGTGTAGAAACGGAGAGAAATCTGCTATTGCGTCGGATTGTCACCACAGTATCAAGTCATCATGGCGAGCATTTCAAAACTGTGTGCTGCGCCGCTCAACCAGTAGGCAAAGGGGAAATTGTAGTCGAGAGTCAAGTGGGCCACTGACGGCATGCATGGACGTCTACGTGCGCCAATGAGGTCACTCAGCCGCCACGCTAAAGAGTCGCTTGCTGATGTCACCTCTTACAGGGATTATCTTGATCTTCCTCCGCAACAGGAAAGGGAAAAATAGGAAAACGGAGGCCCTGAGAGAAAGATGCAGGATGCTACCGTACACCGTCATATCTCGCCTCAGCACCGTTTCGCCTCTGTTATACGCTGCACGTCCCGGGAGAAAGCAGCGTCATGAGCAGACCACGGCGGCGGGCTGCAGAGATTATCCTTAACCCACGAGGCTAGAGATATCACCGACATTGCATGACATCTGCGTCATTGGCCAACCAGGGACAGCCAAACGAAAAGGCTGCGTTCAAGTCTCGGACGTCAATCTTTTCTGTTGGTTCCTTGCCTTGCCTGAAGCTACCTTCAGCTTGTCACAGACGTCAAAACTCTCTTAGAGCCTCACTTTATGCCCCACAAGCTTGTGCTGCCAGACAGCTTCTTGGCTTTGGTTTTGGACCAAACAGAAGCCTATGATCTCGAGGTCCGGACGGCACTCTCCAAATCTCAGCCTTTTTGACCCCTTACAGCAGAGTCGATACTCAAAAGGGCATCTCCTAATGCTGTCGTCTCTGATCAGCCGGCGTGACACGTGATGACGACATTGCTTTTCCAACTCTGTTTGTCGATACGAAAATCATCCATGCCACCTACGAAAGAACCTCTGTCACTTAGAGAGATTCCTTCGCCGTTCTAAACCCTGGCCTATCGATGTTTTCCTAGCTTGAATAACAAGATGGGTCCCCTAGCCCTTGTCTAGAGCCCGCACCGCATCCTTGCTTTTTGATGTTTGTTTTGACGTCGTCTGAGAAGATGACATAAGGTTCTACGTGATGCAAGATGGGTCCGCTTCAAGCTGGTGACCTGAGATGGCCCCTGATGAAACAGTCTGGAATACTACCAATTGCACGTTTCGATGTTAGCCCGCTAGCCTGAGCAACTCCTCGAGCCATCAATTGCAACTGAGTGGACTGTGCGCATAGCAGTGGCCACAAAAGTCGCGAATGGAAGTCATTCACATGAGTTGTAACTTGTTGGTCACCAAAGTTGGGAATTCTCTCGAAATCCTCTACCAATCCCTCCCACCTCCTCGATATGGAGTAATCAACAGCAATCTCAACAAGCAATAATTTGATATCCCTTCTCCTGTCAATTCTCACGTCGGTGAGTTGCTTACGATCCCTGGTCAAAGCGATGGTGGAGTGGTTGCCTTGCGGCGAAGTTTTGCATCATATTACAGCGCCTCTCAGGGTATGACGTTTGAGCCGTACCACCACCCCTGGGGTTTTTTTTCTTCCCGACAAAGCTTCAGTGTTCCCTGTCGACCAGTTCATGACGGCAGAAGGACAAGGGATATGTCACCGTGGTCTCGACTCGGTTCGCTTTTACGACGTGATCTCAGCTGGCATTACGTTGAGGGTTACCCATGCTAGCCATGCAACCTGAGATGGCTCACATCGAACAGAGTCAGCAACCCATCGTCACCACACACGGCCGTTGTACAAGATCTCGATAACGTTATCTCCATTCGGATATTTGTTTTCGGGCCGCTTTACTAGGTTGGTGACGCTGTAGGGTATGACAAGTCAGTGTGTAGCATCGAGATCATGTACCTAACGGCTGTTGTCATAGGGGGGTATCATAACGAAAACCATTTGGATGAACAGCTAGAGCGAACTTCTCGGCACCTCCATTTTACCCACAGTGACTGGCAATGCCAGATCAGCATATCGTCAACAGTTCATCGTCAGCGTCAGGCCAAGAAACGATATGACGACAATTGAAATTGGCGAGTGAGGAGATCACGATCATGACGTGCAATTTTGTTCGGTGATCTTATCAAGGCTGATAGCTTCATGAAGAAGTATTTCTCCTCTTGGCTCGATCTAGAATCCATTACATTATAACATATTTCGTATCTTTGACTGGATATTCGCTGAGCTTTCACGAGAGTTGCTCAAGTTTGTTGGCCTGGAGGAAATTAAAGCCACGATACGAGAAGAGCCATGCACTGTTTATCATAGCTATATGACTGAACCAAAGACTGTATGTTAAAAGCATGTGTTGCATGTATCCAACACGGTGATGTTGTTGATAAGTGATATTTTGAGTTGATACCAAGAAGATGGTGCAAACTCGGCTCGCCTAACCTAGAGCAACGATGATGTAGATGTTGGCATTTGGGATCCAGAAACTGGGTTACTAGTAATACAGTGATTCCCAGGGTTATGATATACACTTCCCTATTGGGTAAACTTAGCCTGGACGATATGATTCCCATCATTGTATCACGAATTGTTGTATTGCTATTATTCGTCTGTTAGTTTAAAGTTGTTGGTATGAGGTGGGCCACGAGCCAAGTTTCCCTGTTCAGCGGCCAGGGTCCTTGGCTTTGGCCTTCATTGGCTGTGCACCAGCTGTCAACCGATTCGAACTTAGCGTGCAGGGTCTAGCATTAGATCTCATTGATGAAGAACTCTCAATTCTCTGTACTTGGCAAGGTACTGCTTGTGTTCTGAACGCTCTATGCCAATTACTCTCACTTGAACTGATAGCTCACTTGAACTGATAGAGACTTTGTCAACTGTGTGATTATCAGACCAGACTTAAAGCGACACATGCAAATTATCTGATTGTCGTGATAGAACCCGTTGCCGAGTTATCTAATCCACTGACAAAGCCAAAGCCACAGCGCATTTCAAGTCTCCGAACCCCCCGGCGGCAGAGAGGAGGACCGGCGTTAAGCAATACTATTGGTCAGTTATCTCTAATTATGGGGCCATGGACCATTCCGCAACATCTGCCGCGCGCGCGGCGGCATTTGATCTTTCTAATCTAAACAGGGGGTAGAAATGCAATGCCCTTTGAAACTTTATTGCTTCTCCACGGGGCTTGTGGGCACGGTAACTGGTAATTTATTGGTTTCTAATCGGCTGAGAAAGCAAGGGATGGACGGTAGATGAATTTGAATTGCATTGTGTATATAGGTAGAGAGTTACGGCCTGTTCTGAATCAAGCATCTTCACTCACATTACGACTACTACGCTCAAGCAGGATTACAATTACCTCTCATACTATCTTAACAACTAATTCTCTACGATAAGTACTCAACTACTACCACAATGGCAGACGTCAAGACCATCGTGGTCCTCGGTGCTGGCCCTGCCGCACTTCCCGTGATCCGTCAAACAATGGTCAACCAAGTCATGAAGCGCAAAGATCTCAAGATGGTCGTCGTTTCACCCAATACTCACTTCCACTGGCCTGTCGCCATGCCTCGTGTCGTTGTCCCCGGCCAAATCTCAGACGACAAGGTTATCATCCCACTGGAACCTACCTTCAGCACCTATCCTACCGACAAGTTTGAGTGGATTCAGGGCAAAGCTATCTCTCTTGATACTACTTCCAACCTCGTCAGTGTTGAGCTTAACAGCAGTGCTACTGTTCGTGAAGTCAACTACCACACTCTGATTATTGCTACTGGCTCGAGAACGAGGGATGGCCTGATCTGGAAGGATATCGGATCTACTGAGGCTACCAAGGCCAAGTTACACGAGATCCAAGATCAGATCAGCAAGGCCAAGACTATTGTTGTTTCTGGTGGTGGTCTCACCGGCTCCGAGACTGCCGGTGAACTCGGCTTCGAGTACTCTCAGCACGGGACCAAGGAGGTCATCTTCATCTACTCTGACGATCTCCCTCTTGCACCACCCGCGACGGATGGGGTTCGCAAGCAGACTCTCAAGGAGCTCAAGAAGCTCAAGGTCAAGACAATGCCCAAGACAACTGTCATCAGCGCAACACCTTCCGGATCAGATACCATCCTCGAGGTGCGCTCTGCCGACGGAACGACCAAGAAGATCACCGCAAATGCTTATCTCCCTGCTACTGGCATTATCCCCAATACCGAGTTTGTTCCCAAGAACCTTCTCGACAGCAACGGCTACGTCAAGCAGACCACCCATCTCAAAGCCGAGGGTCAGAAGAACATCTTCGTCATCGGAGACGCTGGCAACCTTGAAAACTCACAGCTCGGCATGGCAGACAAGCAGGCACAGCACCTTTTCAAGAATCTTCCCGCTCATCTCGATGGCGGCGAAATTCCTGAGTACACCCCTGCCGCTAAGCCAATGTTTGCCGTGACACTTGGCCGAAGCCGAGCTACTGGCCAGATGGGTACCATGAAGCTGTTTAGCATCATGATCTGGTGGGTCAAAGGACGATATCTGGGTACTGATTATGCTGATGGTTGGGCGGCTGGTAAGAGGACTATGATGACGGTTTTTGAGAAGTAGGGTTGCTACTTGAGACACTGAGATATCCTGGTGTTTGTTTAGCGTTGAGATTCCCCTGTGTTTTTGTCATTCCATAAATTTTATAATTAATTAATAATCACTGAAAAGAAATGTAGCTCATATATGGATTGCCAGTGATGAAGCCTTCATTCAGTCAAGAATCGCTGAGCCTCAAAGCGTCATCTTTCGAGCTCATATTATTCATAGAGCAAGGTATGACAGGCCTGTAGTACTCAAATATACTTCGTTTTCAGCTCCCGGAATAGTATAAGCTGTTCAACAATGTATAACAGAATAAATCATGTTCAGTGAGTGGTTATGTACAGACAGGGGACCAATGCAACCATCTTCGGCTTAAATTGACCCGTTGCACAATTCGTCAGCAGCAATAACATCTGAACCTCACTTACTACTTCATCTTCTCATTTGACAGAACGATCCGTCATACCTACAGACACGGCTCTAGTTCCAACCAATTGAACTACACGCTCATTTTGCTTTGTCTTGGCGTTCGCTTCGATCGCCGCTCATTAATCAAGATGTCGTTCTTATTGAATATGATCTATGGCAAATTCACCACAATACCGCCGCAAGAGGAAGATTGCACAGGCAAAGTAGTCATCATCACTGGCGGAAACGGCGGTATTTAAATTCTCACACCACTAATTCCTTAGCAACTGACCATTTCCAAGGTATTGCTCTCGAGGCAGCGCGACACTTTACCCAATTCAACGCTGCCAGAGTAATCCTGGCATGCCGCAGTCTTGAGAAAGGTGAACACGCAAAGAAAGACATCGAAGAGACTACTGGGAAACACAACGTCGTCGAGGTCTGGCACCTAGATCTCGCATCGCATGATAGTATTCGCGAGTTTGCAGACCGTGTCAATAAGTTAGACCGGTTAGATGTCTTGATCAATAATGCAGGTCTTCTTGTCTTTAAGCGTGAACTTCTCGAGGGTCATGAGTCCATGCTGAGCATCAATGTCATCTCGACGGCTCTACTTACACTTCTTGTCCTCCCCGCTTTAAGACAGACGTCGACGAGGTTTAACATTGTCCCACATGTTGTGATTGTGTCCCCGGGCGCTGCATTTGAGGTGAGTCTTCCCTGAACGACCACGAACCTATGCTGACGATACTAGGGTTGGCTTCCTGTACAAGAGTCAAATATCATCAAAGCTCT
The DNA here is from genome assembly GCF_000149555.1 of Fusarium verticillioides 7600. Lineage (NCBI taxonomy): Eukaryota > Fungi > Ascomycota > Sordariomycetes > Hypocreales > Nectriaceae > Fusarium > Fusarium verticillioides. The sequence continues at coordinate 1,111,701 of NC_031677.1, read as the reverse complement.
TGATGAGCAGCCAAGTGTCCTTGAACACTACAACAAGACAAAACTCGTTCAACTCATATTCATGACCCAGCTCGCCAAAGCTATCGAACCATCTGGGAAAGGCTATATCATCGTCAACGGCGTACATCCTGGTTTCTGCAGCACACCACTTTTCGATAACACGCCCTGGCCATTCAATCTTATATTTAAAGGCCTCCTTGCACTTTTTGGACGAACTCCGGAGGTGGGATCCCGCGCCTTGCTGGCTGGAGCGTTTGCAGATGAAAGTTTGAACGGAAAGTTCATGTCTAATGGTGCTTTTCATGAACTGCCCAAGATTATGCAGGGAGATGAAGGAGAGAAGATGTGTAGCAAGATCTGGGAGGAGTTGGGTGGGATTTTGGAGGGAATTGAGCCCGGAGTAACAAAGAAAATCTAGTATCAGAATTAGCCGCCAGCTGGAGGGACTCTGGGTAGCTCAATATGTGGTATATGAACTACGGATTTCAACCACGATGAAGTGTAATCGTTCCATCAATGTGCAATTCACCTTTCAGCGACTGTTAGGCTTTCAGGCCGCGGTATTTAGAGGTAAGGTAGTCAGAAGTAATAATGTAAGATGAACGACTTATTAATACTGGAATTTCCATTATTTTGGTAGCTTATGGCGGGCTTTGTCTATGTTAATAGATCTGGCGGTCTTATACAACGCGGAACAAATCCGCGCCACAGCGAGTCCCACCAAAGTCAACACCAAGCCCAGGCCATCGACTCCGCGACAGCTCAAGCTTTACATCCACCAAAGTCTATGCGCCGACGCTGGGAGAGTAAATCTCCGCCACTATAATATATTTTTCTTGGATTGTCTTGGTATATTGAAGCCCAATTGAATAGACGGGCGTACTTCCTGAAGGATCACCGTATGGACGCGATTAAAAGCTCCTTTGTTCATCGATCCATCTCGCGACCAACCGTTTAAATAATCATCGATTCGAATATCATCCCTTCGCCATGGACTCTCGCGCAGCAGCCGCAGAAGGGATGCGCTCGGCCATAGAATATTGGTCTCAATTTGTCGCACGCTCCATCTCTCATCGTCTCGATACAGAGAAGTTCGAGAACTACGTTCGACTCGTCCATGACCAACATCCTCTCCCTCCCGCCCTCGTCGCTGACTTCTTCCTTCGCCCTCAACCATCAAACGACAATAGTCTCGACCCTCGAATCCCTCCATACTTACAAGTACTCACAAGACTCGGCTACGTCGATGCGCCATCAATACTAAAAGCGCTGTACAAATACTCGTCTCTACATGCGTATGCACAACAACCGAACGCCAATGAGGGCAAGGACAAAGAAAAGGAGAACGAAAAAAGCGATGATAAAGAGAAGGATGAAAAGAAACAGAAGATTACTCGATGGAAGAGCTCGTACTGGGCTGAAGAGGTACTTTTCTACGGGATTACCAAGTCCGTAGTAGAAGGCAAAGCCATACGAGATTCAAAAACGGCATTGGAGATGACAAGGATCATTTCCAAATTAATGGTCCTTTTCACGACCGCATTTGCGGCCGATATGATTGAGCAATTGCACACAACCCAGGTACGGGATGAAATGGAATCGTCGAGGGCAGCTCTGGTCGCACTCTTACTACGGATGTGCGAGAATGACATCCTTGTTGGAGCCGTGAGCAAACCAATTGCCAAAGGTAATACAATTGCGCCTCAAATACACTTATGCTGACTAGGACAGACGTCCGGAAAGAAATGTCTGCTGGCTTGGCAAGCTTTGTGCCAACGTTACAGCTCGTGCCGCAAATAACAGACAAGCTCGAGCAGTTTCGAACGGAAATTCTTGCTAGCTCTGATCCCGCTGATAAAAAGAAGCAAGCTACTAATGCTGCTATGGACGAACTTCTTGATTCTGCTGTTGGCCTGGACAATTTTGTTGTGGCAGATATTCCAATCAGCAACACTCGGACAGGATTGTACATCTATCTAAACGCTGCAGTAAGTTTGATATCTCTGGGTTAATGACTAGACTAACTTGCTAGCTTATTGCACGCCCTCTTTTGGATGATCATGCTTTGTTTTCATACATGAGTAACAAGTATCAAGGAGATATTCAATCAAGTGCCATCGACCTAATTCTCGCGTCTTTTGATATCTTGGCCAATGCGGTTTTCCGCAATGAGGGACAGAAAGACGCCCACCTTCTAAGGTCATTCTTGATCAACAAAGTTCCTATACTTCTCTATCAACTGTTACCCCCTGGCTTCCCAGGCACATCGGCTGAATTCTGTATTACGGAGGCACTAAGCCACGTAGATACAAGTTTATTTCCTACAGCATCACTCATGTTTGACGAGTCGAGAAACAATAATCCCTACACGGAAAGTGTTAGGGAAGAGTTTTGCGCTGCGTGTGTGCTGCATGGTCTCGTGCAACGAGAGCATGTGGAGAGGATTCTGGGAGAAATATCGCTTTCCTATGAACCATCTTTACAGAAACATTCCAAGGATAAGCTTGTGCAAGACTGCTTGTCTGACACGGAAAAGATTCAGGGGCTTGTTCGGGAACTCGACAAGATGGACGGCAATGTCGGCGCGGTTTGCCAGGCACTTGTTGAGGTAAGTAACTCCGTTCGTTGACATTCTATGCCTAACAGTCGTAGGTGCTCCGACAATCATGCCATAATAAGGAAACGATGTCGTTGAAAGTATTATGCAGCCAACTTGCTGCAAAACCACAGTCTTTAGACGTCATTCTTCTGTTTGAGAAGCTGCCAAATATTCTTGAACCTTTGTGCCAACTTCTTGATAACTGGCGTTATGAAGATGACCAAGAAGAGTATCAGCCCGTGTACGAGGAGTTTGGAGCCGTTCTACTGCTTGTTTTGGCTTTCACATATCGATATAACCTGAACGCAGTGGAAATTGGCATCGCTAGCCCTGACTCTTGGGTCGCTAGGATTATTGGCAGGGGGCATATTGGACGACAATGCAATGAGCTCACTCAGAGGGAGAATGACCACCTCAACGGGTGGATTCATGGGCTTTTCGATACTGAGGCCGGTGGTCTCGGCGATGAGTTGATGTCATCTTGCCCACCGCAAGAGTTTTATCTTGTTGTGGCACCTCTATTCCAGAGCATTGTCGTTGCATACACACATGGCTATCTCAACGACGAGAGCCTCAAGGGAGGCATAGAATGTGAGTACCATTGCCAATTAGATGATTTCATACTGACCAGGCAGACCTTGTGGATACCTTCTTATTGCCATCTCTTGTTCCGGCGATTCGATTCCTGGCAGACTATCTCTGGATCGACCAAAAAGAACAAAAGTCCATTATCAAGATTCTGCAACTCATCCTCCTCCCAAGTTCCATTTCGGGGGAAGCAAGCACAATGCTTTCATCCGTAAAAAACCTCATCGCAAAGCCTTTGGAGCATGCTTTACGGACATATCAACGTCGAGATCCCAATAATCAAGACATTGAACCTCTTTTGCGGACTCTTAAGGATAGCATCCCCTTGTCACGCCGCACAGGGGGGACTGACCTCAACGAGCTCGAGTCTTGGACTACTACACTTCCTACTGGTCTCTCTAGTGCTATCAAACTTACCATCCAAGGTCTTGTCCACTGGAGCATTCATCCTGCCATGAACAGTATGCCGACTTCTTATACTCATCGGCAAATATTGGCTGCTCTGAAGATCATGGGCCCCAAACGAGTATTGCATGTCATCTTGGAAGAGATTCGACAACACACAGAGGCTGGAAGTGCCAGTATTGTCTACGACGTTGCTATCTCGTTGATCTGTGCACCTGACGCCGCGAAAGATGCCCCTGCAGTTGTCGATGCAAACGGAAACATGCTGCCACCGGTCCAGCGGCAGCGTAGTCTCCGGGACCTTCTCAAAGTCGAGGCTGAAGGCTGTAGGAAACTCCAGAAGAAAGACCCAGCACTGGCTGAGATCGTTGTACGTCTACATCGTCGTGTCGAAGCACAGATGATCATCCCTCAACCCCCAGGAATGCTTCAAACTGCAGAGATGTCTCTTAATCTCGATGGTGACACCGCTGGACTTGGAGACGCCATGGCTGCTGCGGCTTCAGGTGTTCAGGGTGACAATATGTCAGTCGATAACTTGACTCTTGATGTCAGTATGGGTGGTGTACCATCTGATCTGGGACTTGGATCTGCCAATGACGGAGGAAGCTTGGATCCTTCAGGGGATGCTGCCATGTTTGAAGGATTCGATACACAGGACATGGATAACTTTGATTGGGATGACATTAGTAACTCGTTTCAGTGAGACGAGAGGCGTCTTATATCATGGGCAGGCGTACGGCACGGGTACGAATAGACGTATATTGCTTCAACACTGTCTCAGTGACTGTTTTACCAGGTGAACAAATTGGTCAGTCCGTCTATTTTCTTGTGATGACTCGTGGTTCCGAGAACTTGGAGCCCAATAGCGAGATCCCGACCAGCAATCACCAAGAGAAATCTCGATGATCACAGGTTCCGTGGTCTAGTTGGTTATGGCATCTCGTTAACACCGAGAAGGTCCCCGGTTCGATCCCGGGCGGAACCACATTTTTGCTTGTTCTGTTTATCATTTTGCATCAAGTGCAAAAAGAGACATCTCTTCTTCTCTATAGGAGGAGAGAAGTGCAAAAAGAAGTGGATCAGCTATGTCAATCGACCACGCCAGGAGTCGAACCTGGAATCTCTAGAGGGATCAGTTGCTGAAGACCGAAATCTAGCGCCTTAGCCATTAGGCCACGCGGCCTGATCTTGTTGATGTCTGAGTCGGTTCTGTTACCATTCTCATTCCCCACACGAGCAGGATAGTATCCAGGCGAGGACGAGTTGGCGGTAGATACTGCTTGGATATGACTAGAGAGGAAACAACAGATGGCATATAATAAATCTCTTTTCTTCCGTTCTGTTTAATACCAGCTTTTTCTATTTCCTGCAGATCTCTGACATAAAACAAATCTATGACCACCCATAGAACTATGGCTCGCCACGAAATTGCTTCATAATTCCAGTAGCACTCCAAAACATAGAAATCATTGCCAAAACAACAGTCATCGGAACAGATGCGCTCTGTATATCATCAGGATGCCTGATCATCCACCATCCCCACAGCACAAAGGGAGGAATGAGAATAAGCAAGTGGTATACAATAACATGAAAGCACGAGATGCAATGCCGGGCTTCGAGACCCCAGATAGGAATATCAATGCTTCCTGGTGAAAGTGGTGTCTTCTTCTTCGGAATTCTCTTTATGTAAGTCGTTTCTTCGAACTCATAGCAGTTGTGAAAAGGAGAGAGGTTTCGGCATTTGCCACCAGTGCAGCTATTGAATGCAGCTTCAAAGATATGTGGATGAACAGGTGGTATTGATGCTTGGGGTGGTTTTGGCGTGTAATCGTAGTCCAAGTCGCTAGCCTTTGGCAGATCTTGACCGCACGCGACAACAATGTTGCGGGCAATGCTTTCAAACTAACAAACCATTAGTGTCACCGACAGGCGATGGGAGATCAATCTAAGGCATTCGACATATGAGAGTGTAAATTTATAGGGACATGCACTCACCTTGACAAAATTGCAGTGACTGAGCTGCCAGAAAGAGAACCAAGCTCTCCATCGGCCACGCATTCTTCTATACTCAGCCTTCAGTTGTGGAAAAACGTTGCTGTCTGGTTGATTGACCGGGATCGGGATCACATGTAGCGTCTTAAGTCCCATGGGTACTCCAAATAAGATCCTCAGATCATCAATAGTCACAGGCGGGATGTTGTTCTGCTCTGCAATAGCCACCCCCTGTTGAACTCGGTTGTTGCCACCCACACCAGACGACTGTTGACTACCTTGGGATGTTGGCGTCGAGACAGGTAAAATGGCTCCAGAGTTCCATTTAAACCATGCTGTGACCCTTTGGAAGGCATTACGCTTGGTATGGGTGACTTTGTGGTGGTCTTCAGCAAACGTGGTAGGGTTCTGGGTCATTCTCTTAATAATTCGTGCTTGAGAGGGAGTAATGTCTACCCAAAACGGCTTGCCGCAATGCTATTTCTGGTCAGGAGGTTGCATTGAAAGTCATGTATGCTCGTTATAACTCACACAAGCCCAGTTCATTCGTACGTATCCCCTTCGCAAAGGTACCTCCGGCGGTCTGAGTGGCCACCAATCCCAGGGGCTGCCGGTCAGCTTTTCCACAGAAGTCTTGATTTGATCAGAAAGTGAGACTTCTGCCGGAGTATCAATCAGCTCAATGGTATCCCACGTAGCTAATTGCATGACCTGCTTGAGAGCATCAGGTAACAATGAGAGTCCAAGGTGTCCCAAGAACGCCTGGAAAGGAGGACCCTTCATGAGAAATTCTTCTGCGACTTGAACTGCATGAAATTCTTCAGAATCACTCTGTATTTCTTCACTAATATCGTCATCGCTTTCTGCCAGCTTAGTATGGTCAGTCTCATCTGCTGGCTGCTGAGGCTTCTCATCTGGCCTTGGAGCCAGTTCCGTTTTTAATATCCAATTGTTTAGATAAGCTCGATCTTTTCGAAAGCTTGGGCGTATTTCTTCCTCTTCTTCATTGCTATTCACTGGAGGTAGGGATGCTAACTCGCCATCGACAGTTCTTTTTGAGATTCTAGTCCTTGAACCTCGCCCCTTAAGCATTCGAGTTGTCCAAACCTGGATTTCGATGTGCTTTTCCGCGTGCTCTCTGAGTTTAAGATACAAAAGCTTGAGTGATCTCCGAATGTTGCGCTCGAGCCTCTCCTTTGGCATGAGTTCTGAGGATATATCAATGATAAAGCGGAGATCCGGATGCTGGGAAAGCAAGTCGCCAATGTGGCGCTCAGCCGCGATGGTGCCTAGAGTCCGTGCAATGCTGCTGTTGTTTGACTGAATGTCCTCGCCAATCGACTGAATTGAGCCAACTTCATCAACGAATGCATCCGACTCTGCTCTCGCACTATTGCACACTGCACCGTCTTTAGGAGATTCAACCTCTATACCTTCTGGAAGCTCAATTGAAGTCACAGCCGTAGAATTTAGACCCTCAATGCTCTCTGTGTTTCCGTCCCGCGTGACTGAGGTGATTGTTGTGAAACCTATCGTCCTGGAGTCGCTTCCGGGAATGAGCATCAATATTTGTCTACTAAGCTCCGGGTAGTCTGGGAGGAAGTAACTCGAGAGGTATTTTCGAGACCTTTCAGACATTTCCAAGTTATCCAGATTCTTTTCACAAACTCCTGTAAATACCCTGAATACAAAATCAGCATCAGATGGGCTAGAATCGGACACATTAGGCAGTGCAAAATTGTCAGCACATATTGCCCATAATGGAAAAGGAATCCATTCATATGTTTCGCCATAGGATTTAAGTTCCAGTAAAGCTCTGGAATCAGGGATATCTGGGGCCCTCTCTAACATCATACTGAAAACACGTTTGGACATGGCCTGTTGAAAAGTCGGTACCCAATGGGCCAGCATGAGGAACTTGAACCAAATTGGAACTTTCCACGTTCTCGATTTCTTGTCCAGCAGTTCCACATAGTCTCCTGGCCTGGCCCCATGCTCAAGCATGAGAATGGATATCTCATTTATCAGATTGATGTTTATCTTGTCGAGCCTCGGGGGTGAATTGGACAATGTGTTAGGAACATAGGTATTCACAAAGGACACCCAAGGTGTCTGCCCTGTATGGTGAAACTTGTTTGGCTTATGCCCAAGAGCAAGAAGTGATTTAAAGAGCGATATATCGACAGACTCTGGACTGAGATGCGGGGGATGAAGCCTATGTGGTGCTGCTCCAAGCGCAGAACAAAGAGCTGACCGGTAGTTCTGTGAATATTTGTTGTCAAAATATCCTGGATCAACCCAGAGTTTGTTCGCGATGTATCTCTGGATACCAGATTCAATCACAAGATGACGATAAATACCCCTTGTCATAGACAAGTCTGATATGTTGAATTGATTTCTCGCAGTCATCGACAACAGAGATTCTTCAATATTGTCAAGGAGCGCCCAAGTTGTGGCAACAATATTTTCCTTCTGATCGCAACGTCGTGCATATTCAAGGCATTTCCTCAAGCTCTCAACAAGGTCTTCAATATCTTTCATAGGGTCGTGATCTTCTAGCTTCTTTTGGTGCAGATGCTCTTCGTACGGATGAAGCCATCGCTTATACAGCTTCTTGAGTGGATCTGAAACTGATAGTGCAGTATCGTCGCTATATCCCAAGTCTTTGACAACATCCAGCCATCTTTCGTGCTTGCATACGTTGTGAAAGCCTCCTCGGATGTTGACAGCCTTTGTCATCCAGTAAACGTAGACTGGCTTATTAAATGTATCCTGAAAATCGGGCAAGGTACTTCCTAATTTCCTATGGAACTTTGAAAGACTCTTGACATATGCTAGAGTGACCGCCGCCGGCTCGGGCTGTAAGTCGACGAATTCGCCGCTCCTGAAACATTTGCGCTTGAACCAAGAAACTGATGCTTTGAAGACCGAGAGGTCAGAATCGAACCCTTTCCGAGCTTTGGTAAGTAAGTAGTTGTGAAACTCTTCAGAATGCATCAATTCCAAAACAGCTCGATGCACGAAGACAACTTGTCCATCGACAACTTCCAGTAGTCCCCCACACGTCTGTATGATGTCACGATAAATCCGGTGATGTAGTTCTTTTGTTTTCTCGACACGTGTCGATAAAAGTTCCTTCGGTGTCATGAAAGCGTACATATCATTGGCAAAGTCGAAGTTGTGAAAGTAGAGGATTTCGGCAGCTAGGTACCGTTTTGCTTCGCGAGCCATTGTCAGATACTCAGCAGCTTTTCCACAAGACAAAGATTCTGTCACAAGCTTCGCTAGGCCTGGTAAATTGTTGGGGATGCCTGCAACACTATCTGCTCCGTTGTAGGCATCAAGCACGAGAGGCGGATCCTCAAGGAGAAAACGAGTTACCAAAACAGCCCAGAGGAAGTCTCCCTCTGCTTTAGCACTGATATCCTTGTACTTCGAACGGTTCATATAGCTTTGTACCTGGCTTCCCTCCAAGTGAAAAGTGATGTATCTGCTGATATCGCTCCAATTGACCTCTTCCATAAATAGTTTGGCTTCAGAGGAAATATTGAGTGAAGTATCAAACACAGCCAGTCGTCTGCTAGAGACAATGACCTTGACATGAGGGAGAGATGATAAATCTTCTATCAGTTGACACAGCTTAGCATGATCTCCCTCATATTCATCCAGCCCATCGATAAAGAAACAAATGTTGACTGAAACTTCGTTCGTTGCTATGGAGCTCAATATGTCTCCTAATTTGAAAGTTGCCGGCAGGGTGCTCGTTGCTGAGCCAAGATTCGACGGCGAGTTCTTCAAGATACTTGGCTTTGCACTGAGAATTCCAAATACGAGGGATCTCAGGAGTCCCTCAAACGATCTCTGGATTGGTAGACCCGTGGCATCAAAGTAGTGATTGACGATCAATAGCTCCCTATGCCCAGCCCATTTCTGCAGTAAATTCCGGGTATCTTGGTGTTCGGAAACAAATTTCATCAATGTCGATTTCCCTGAACATGATTTTCCTGTGATCCAGAAAAGGCTGTGATCTGAAGTGAGCCAGCGACGCAACGAATATTGAGCATGGGTAGCGTCGTCTCTTTGTTCTCGAAAGACCCAGGAGAACGTTCCCTCGAGAGCTTTCGAGACCCTACTCCAGCGAAAAGATCTCTCGCTATGGTTGAGGGCGCATAACATTGGGAGTGCCGTCTGTAGGTGGTGAAGGTTGGATAATATGTGTTGCAGACTGTCACAGATTTCGTCCCAAGCCTCTGTTCCGCAAGAAATTTGGCCGAGTTGAACGTTAACAAGGCCTGTAGACCTTTGGAGCTCTTCAAAAGCCTCGCATCCTGGAGAGATATTGAACCGGGTTTCAATCTCTTCCAATTGGCCATGCAAATGGCATATGATGGTGCTATCAATGTTAGTATGGATCAATACAATGAACACTTGTTTGACTCACTTCGCCGAGTAGCGAGTACTTGGTCGAGTGTACTCATTGACCGCGCCTTGGAGACTCCTAATATATGGAGGCACGAATAGCTGATCAACTAAACGCAGGAACTGTCCCCCTTGCCCATCTTGAGTCTCTCTCTCAAGATTTGTCTTGGCAGCCTTAAGAAGAGTGTTACAGTCCCTTACACACGCTCTCGCACAATTCAGTATGGCAGTAAAGTTTTCGTCATCCAAAAGGGGCTTTTCTTTCTGCAAGGACAAGAGGCCATCTATCAGCTCCGGCTGGATCGCAAGGAGTTGATCGTGTATATACCGCAACGGGGGACTCCCTGGCGGAACTTGAGCTGCTGAAGAGATAGCTATGAGATTTGCGACGAGACCAGAATAGCGGAAAATTATGCTGGATATGTTAAGTACTTGTAAAGAACTCATTTTTGTTATGTTGTAGATGCAGACTCGGGTGTTGAGGTGAGGTTGGAGAGTGTGAACAAGTCTTTCAGCTGGAGGTTCTAGGTATCCTGTTCAGCAGGTTCGGCTGTGTAAGGCGCTTTCCAATAACAGCCCATGATTTTGTTTCCATAGGGAAACAGATGCCGATAATAACACCTTCTGTAATTCGTCAAATACATTCATTGTAAGGCGGCAAGCGGTTTTTATCCAACTAAACCACCTGCAGCCAATACCCCGGCTAAGTGTATTTTTAGGACAGCAGTACCTAAATAACAGTGGTCACAATGTAGGCAGACCTTAAAAATTTGCGCTCTTGTCTTGTTAAAAAAGGCGTTGTACAAAACTCAGGTTCTTTGCGTGACCAAACTGCAAAGCTGTGTACACTGGGCCCCAGTGACCATCTTCTTCACATTACGCAACCTAGGAAATCAGCCTCGCTAGCAGGCTATAGTAATAAGTGTCGTCATTCTTCCAAAGCAGGCATTCTTGTCTGATTTATCGAGGACCCTGGGCTGGGGCTGGGGCTGAGCAAGAAGTCGATATCAGCTGGGCGGTTAGAAGTGGAGAGCGGCAGCGGTCGCTAACGGCTCTACGGCGAACCATAAAGCTCATTGTCTCACGCTTGGCTTGACTATGGGAGAACGGACGGAGTGTCTCTCATTCTCGTAGAATAGAAGACACTCGGTCAAGTTCTTTTATAGTCAAGCTCGTGGATTAAAAGCGATATCGGAGCTCACATAAATTTCAAGGATAAACTTCATCTCATCCTATTGCATGTTCCACTCCACCGACTTACAACATTTTGGCATTAATAAAGTACCATGAGCTCTGTTTAAGCCATGTCTCCATTTAGTAAGAATATTCGAAGCTCGTAAGACTGTTCGGTTTCGGCCGAGTCAGGTGGGCAGTGAGACGCCCGACTTGGCTGAAGATGAAGATGATGGCACCACAGACACCATTTTTGTTAGTTAGTTTAGCACCAACACAGCCGAGGCGGTCTTGTAAGTGAGTCTCAAACAGATATAAAGGGCAACGTCACGCCCAAATTCATAAGATATTTTGGCCCTCAATAACTACATTCCTACCGCAATGTCTCCCAAAGATCTTTTTACCAAGTATTTCCCAAGACGGAAGAAGCAAAGAGACACTGAAAAGTCAAAGCCAATACCTGACGAAGCTCTACCAAAGCGCGCTTATACAGCTCCAGCACATACACAGAAAACATCTTCAAACAAGGCGGGCTCTGCTGGGCCTCCATGGGGAAGATACCATGCCCCAGCTACCACCGATGGTGGAAATTATCCCGTTGGAATCATGTATGGAGGAGTCTCGGATGATACAGTTGGCAACAGTCACGGTCATGGGCACAGGGATAGAGGGCATTGGGGATGGGGAGGAGTAGAAGATGGATCAGGCGGCGGCGGTCATAGTTATTGGGGTCATGGAGACCATGCAGGCAGCAGTAGCGGAGGAGGATGCAGTGATTCTGGCGGAGGAAGTGGTGGAAGCAGTGGTGGTGATGGTGGAGGAGGAGGAGGAGGAGGCGGTGGTGGAGGAGGTGATTAGGCTGCCGACTTCGTATTCCTTCTGATTTGTCATAGCGTTTGTGAGAGCATGGGGTTTCGGTTGTTGGTTCTGAGTATCATGGAGTGTTGGTATAGAATTTAAATGAAGAGTGGATCGATCCAGTAATCTTGACATCCGACCAACAACCAACAATGCATTGACCTCACATAAGAGATCTCGTTCTCGGCAGAATTCCCTCTTCTTTCTTACATGTCAACTGTCCTCCTTATTCCTCGATTACTCGTAACCATGCGACTCCCAATCTTCACGTCCATAGTCTTGACTTTCACAACTCACTCAGCTACCGCTTTCAAGCCATGGAACAGCACAATCCCCGGGTCCTTCAACGAAGAATGTCGCAAAGTCCTCTCAACAGAAATTGACTGCCCGTTCATGGCCTTTCGAGAGTGGGTGAATGACGGGTATTACTTGAAAAACGAAGTGGATTCATACTGTTCATCATCATGCTGGTCTTCTCTTGGGCAGTACAGCGCTGACCTCACGGCGGCCTGCGTGGATGAAGACATTTGGGGGGGTAGTACAGGGCCACAAGCAGCCATGGATTTCAGCATGTCATTATTGGCGACACATATAATTCTTTGTGTTGCTGATGAGTCAGTAGCCACTTGTTTCAGTGTGTGTTCGCGGAGCTGACTTCTTTACAGGGAAGGGTCTTGCCTAGAAGCGTTGTATAAACGGAAACGTGATCTATGCTCGGAATGCGGACTCAAAGTGGCATATCTGGGCGCTATGTTCGAGTTTAAGAAGCCTCTAAATATCAGCTCCAAACAGTTCATGCGTTTGCATGAAAACTGTGCACAAGAGCCAGATAGTTTCGTGTCCAACGACGATGGGAAGGCCAAGTTGGAGAAATTCTTCAAAGAATTAATATAAGAGCCCGTGGGTAGTATTAAACCTTGTTACATCTAATGATTGCTATAATAGTACTTACCTGTTCAAGCAACGTTTTTGAATTTGCTAAAAACCCGTTCTAAACTTAGAAAGCATTGTTTCTTGCCGACCTTTCCTCATCCTATATACGATATGTTCTTTGTTCGGCCACTCCCAGCAAGTGCCTGCATCTGGCGTCTTAAGGCTCGTTTGCTCTGCGGTGTGGCACCGCTTAAACATAATGACAGCTCAGATAAACTACTATTGCAAACTATTTCATACCTCTCATCTTCTTCCTGGATCTGTTTTCTTTTCACATTCACCGTGACAACACCAAGAATACCCAAACTGCATTAGCCGATACTCTGCTTCTTGCACAACAACTCTTTGAACAGGACCAAACACAACCTTTGGCTTGCTTTCATTCAGATCTCTGATCGTGAAGTTTCATAAAACATGGCTCCCGATCCCCCTGCTACAGAATCTGGCTCCGGCTCAGACAATGACGAAGACAAGCAGAGTGTTGTAAGCAACTCAAGCACGATGGCGACTACAGATGACTTCAAAGTCGATCTTCTCAAGGCAATCAAAGACATCAAGACCGTGGAGAAGTTTGCATTCGATCAAGAAATTGAGATTCCCGAGGATTTCAACATCTCTGTTCAAGGTGTTGGCGATATCAAACCTCCGCTCAAGAAGGCACAAGCAGTGAAGATTATCACTCAGGCACGACAAGCGCCTTTTGGAAGAGGAAGTGATACTATCGTCGACACTTCAGTCCGAAAAAACCTGGGAACTCGATCCTGAGCAGTTCACTATCGGCGGAGAAGAATGGTCCAATTCCGAAGTGTCGTGCCTCTTTTCGAGAATTGTCATCTGGCCCCAGGCTTCCGTTTCATGATCTTGGCACGAGTGATGGCTCTGATTGAAGAGGGCAAACTTCCTCAGCAAGAGGGCATGGATCTCTATCGAACTATGGCAGGCTTATTGATCGAATATAAGGACTTTGCTTCACTACAGCATCCAACAACAATCCATGAGCAGTCAAAAAGGATGAAACTCCCGCCTTGGCTGACTTCCAAGATGTGGGCTCAGCGTAGGCTGGGGAATGCACTCACGCACAATGACATGGGAAACTTCTTCTCGGGACTTTTGAAGGCCAGCACAAAGTCGAACACTGCTTCAGGTCAATTCATGTCCAAGATCATCAAACAGGTTGGCAGAATTTCAGAGGCCAGTTTCCAGTTGACGTGGCTTCCTTTTCTGCGTTCCACCATCCCCCTTCTCGAAAACGAAGGCATTTCCTTGAGTACACCACCCTACAAGAAGTTTTTCTCCGTTGTCACTCGGAGTATTCTTGACAACTTTCTTGGGCCGGAGCCCCGTGAGCCTTGGACCTGGGCCCTCGCCGGCGTTCCCTGTGACTGCAGCGACTGCGAGCGTGTCAGCGCCTTTCTCCGCCACCACACAAAGATGTCTGAAGAATACCCAATGAACAAGCCCCGGCGTACCCATGTCCAGTAGGTCCTTGAGAAAGCAGGTGTCGGTTGCACCATTCAGACCCGCCGTGACACGAGCCCCTATCCACTCGTGGTCACCAAGACCTCTCGACCTCAGGGGGTGAAGTTGAAAGCATGGAAGAAACGACGGGATCAGGTCCTAAAGGAGTTTGATCAGATTCAGCCACATCATCTCAAAAAACTTCTCGGTAAGGGTTACAAGACAATTAAGCAACTCCGTACCGGTCAGAAGGGTCAGGAAAGCCTACCACAGGGGCCTCAGTCAGGAGAGAAGCGTGGGGTCGACGAGTGATCGACATATAACGCCGTGATTTACCTCCCGTTCTGTTTTTCTTGGGTTTACTATTATTTGCCCAAAGGGTTTTGGTCATATGGGAAACCAAGTCTGACATTAGACTGATGTCCACATCCAGGATGCTTAGCATGAAATCAAGGCGTCGTTGGATGTACAATTGCTGGAAACATGGAGGAGCATAACGCCTGTTCTAGCTGCATTTGGAGAGAGGGAAATCCCCACGCAAGACAGGCACATGATTTCACAGTCACAAACTTTCCTTCTGTCGTAAAACTATAAGAGTAGTTTGAGCAACGTCCCCGCGGTTAGTCGAAGTGGTTCAGAGAGTTGGATATAAACTTGGTAGGAAGTGAGTGGGAAACAATGTAAGAGTATCAGGCAACAGAGTTTGTGTGAATTAAAACAATGATGAAAAGTTAACTGAGAGCTGTCAGAAGGAACACCGTCATGGATAGACTTTGGTTGATGCACAATATGGCCATTGAGTCACATTAAAAGCTCATCCTGCGTGACTGATTCTATCACCTTCAAGTCACTTGTTCCTTGGACATCAACTCTGCCAAGATTAATGTACTGAATAGTTTCCCAGACACAAGAAAACCTAACATTCTTCAAAGCCTCAAGTCCCTCCCAGGTGGCATATCACTTTTTCTTGGAGATCGCCTTCTCAAGAACCCTATTGAATAACTTGGCTCTTTTCTCATAACATTCCTGAATGACAGCAGAGCAGCAGGATTGAGCTAACTGAGGTGTATATTGTTCGGGAACTGGTCAAACCCCAGCCCAATGCAAAGAACTACGAATACATCTTTTTTTTTCTTGTTGATGTGGGTTTCAGTGGCCCAGTGGAGAGATATTTACACGGCGCCTAATGGACATTCTTGGCTAGAGCTGGACAGCCATCAGTCTCCTCAGGAATTGTTCACCATATGAAGACAAAAGGAATAGCCAAATGGTTCTTTGGTCCATCAAGACATTTTCGATACTAATACTAACACATACGATGTCAGATTCACTCAAGCGGAGTGTTTTGTACATCCTGAAAGATCTTACGAAGCTTCTTCATGACATCCCCTCCTGGCTTATAGCCAAGATGTTTTCCCTCCCCCCGACCACCATCTGACATTACGCGATTCACAAACTCATCCGCCGTACTAACTTCGGACCGTCTCAGATGCTGAATCGTGGTCAACAGCTTTCTGGCTGCCGTCGTCTCTAGACTCTTGAGTCTATTAGTACCGCCGGTCGTGGCTGCGATGATCTTATTCGGAGTTGTAAGCACGTTGAATGCCAATCTTCGCAACATCTCGTCAGATGAAAAATACTCTGGCGTGTCA
This sequence comes from Fusarium verticillioides 7600, assembly GCF_000149555.1. Classification (NCBI taxonomy): domain Eukaryota; kingdom Fungi; phylum Ascomycota; class Sordariomycetes; order Hypocreales; family Nectriaceae; genus Fusarium; species Fusarium verticillioides. The sequence continues at coordinate 1,095,621 of NC_031677.1, read as the reverse complement.
CAGATGCTTGACACATGTCCCGTTTCGTCCAAAGGAGGTCCAGACTCTGCAGCTTGGCTAGCAAATTCAAATGTTACTAGAAGTCTTCGGTGAAGGGGAATCTCAAAGTCGATCAGGATTCTTTCTGCTTCCATCACAGAGCGGAAAATTGAGACGACTTTTTTTATTTTCGAGGACTCAGCGCTGTGAGCAAATATCATTAGATCGATGTTCGACAGTATAGCGTTATTTTGAAGCGCGGAAGAGCCGTAGATAACAGCTACAAAGTCATTGTTGTCGAATAAATCATACAGCTTCTGAGTTAGCTTTCTTTCAGCTCTTTGTAGACGATTTGTTGGCGAGCTAGCAGTGTCTCCCATACATATGTACTGGCGATCTATGAGAAGAAACCGTCCCAAGTTTTCGATTCTGTCCAGCAGTCCTCTCACATTATCTATGGTTGATTGAGGATTCCCATTCAAGGTCCGTAGGACAAAGACTCTCTTTCCCGGCTCGATGAAGCGGCTATGCGGGCAGTGTTGCAGAGGAAACCCATGGATATAGTAAACACGTTCTCGGTGGATTATATCTTGGATGTGTAGATTCAGCTGGTTGACTTTCTCCAAGTCTGCGTCTGAGAGACAAATGTTTTGTTCAAGACAGTATCGCTGCACACTCGCAGGGACGTATATTAACATGCAGGAGTTGATGTCGGTTCTGCCCAGAAGTAGGAGGTTTGGCCGGTGTTGAACTTCCAACTGGATCGCGTTGGTGAGTTCAAGTCTGTCATCAATCATCCGTCCCATGCTGTTCTTTCCATGACTTTTGATCGAGGACCAAATCTTCAATGAATTAAAAGCTCTAGATCCAGTGAAGGGTCCAGTACCCCCAAACGACCACTGCGCGTTGGAGACTGAGTCTCGGTCGGTTGACAAGGCGGCTTGGGTACTGGGCTCTCGAAAAAGGACCAAAGAGCAGTCGTAGGGAATTAGCATTGCTTGCTGCGGATCAACCGTGATCGAATCTGCTTTTTTCAATGCCTCGCAGCTTATAACGATGTCGTTCTGAAAAAACAAGTTGGCTGCCGTGAGAGGCGTCAACATGGAACCAGATATCTTTCTCTTGGAGGATCTGCGATAGACCATGTAAATCGTCGATCCTCATAAACGTTGGATCACCTGCATATGCAACACAGGCCATGACGATATTCCCCAATTTCCCCTCTTGGTCGATAATCCGTTTTAAAGCTTCTTGATCCATATGACACTCAGCATTGACGGGAACGGGTGTGGCATTCTCTTCTCCAAGGGACATCATCGCAATGGCTGAGCGTATTGAGTGATTCTCTGTGATATCTGGTACCAACACACGGATCTTGCTCGGCAGCACTGGAATACCGATCAAGCGTGATCCGGGGAAACACTTTTCTCTCGCAGCCAAAAGCGCGACAGTATTTGAGAGACATCCGCCAGGCGTAAAGATTCCGCCGACATCCATGGCTCTGGTGTAAGCTCCAAGTACAGGATATCCAAGCGCCACACGTAGCCAGTGTATGACTTCCATCTCAACAAACGTCGCTCTTGGTGGACAAGTCTCTGGGTCCGCCATGTTTTGGTTCAGAAGTGGTATCAAGAGGGCTGCCCCCATTGCAGCAGGGCACATTGCAGCATCAGAAGATCCCAAAAAGTTTGGAGAATTCGATTTAGTACTCTCCGCAATGATGGATATGAATTCATGGATAAGTTGGTGGTCTGTGAGGCCAGACTCTGGCAAGGAGGAGAAGCTGACTTGGCGTGGCACAATGATCTGGGCTTCTGGATGTTTGGGTCTTTCGGCATTGAAAAGGACGCCACGTCTAATGACCTCGTCAAAAAACAGTCTGGTCCTGCCCTCGCCTTCGTCTTTGGTAGGTCTGGGGTGTTCATTCAGAGGTGGGGGAGAAGATGTTGTCATGCCGGGCATGGAGAGGGGGGAACAAAGCTGCTAATAAGAAGTTTGAACAGGGGGTGAATAGACCGCGGAGAGGTTAAGTGGTATCCTGCAGTATTTTATACATGGCATCACGCTTTGGCTCGTAGTAGCAGCAGAACGATCATTGACTGTTGCAAACAAAAGGCCATGCATGGTAAGACAAACAGCATATGTACCCGGTTGAGGCTCAACTTGAAGAGGCGTCATGATAAGTAAGTTTGCAAAAGAGTCATGTTCAACTTCCAACCTACACAGCACACGCTAGACTGTGGAAGGGAGCACGAGACACAGCGTAACTCGGGAGGGATTGATCACAAACATTCATCATATTCCATTTGCGTCCATGAAGCATTACTGTATCATTGCAACCTGTGTGAGCGTTGCAGTAGGCTGGCGGCTCTGCACAGTCGTGATGAGTCGCTATTATCAGATACAGTAGGAAGCATAGGATTCTGCCCGGTTTACAATACATGGAAAAAGGATGGAAGGTTTTTATGGAATCTGCTGACTTCAGGGCTGTGATACTATCGGAACATAACATATGCTTTGGTTCATGTGTGATGAGCTATGGCATGACATGGCCAAAAACATATACGTGCTTGACGTCCCTAATTAAGCTTGCAAGAGCATAATTAGCATACATAAGATCGATATGCGTGCAAGGATGCAGAGTGAGTCTCTACTACTGAAAGACTCATTGTAGAGAACATAGAAGAGTTGACATGTCCAAGTTAGCCTCTCTGTTTTACCAGCAACAATAAAAATAGATCGCTAAGACATGCAGAAAGATCAGCTGATGAACGATACTGTATGCTCGGATAGTCTCATGTCAGTATGAATGACAATGCAGTGTCTTTTATGACAGCGCTTAGACAGAAAAGCAAACATGTGATTAGCTCACAAACACGCAATCCTCATCTGAGACAACAAATAAACTACATTAGAAGAAACTTAAGCCATGTCCATATATCTTAAGCTAAAGTACTTTTATAGGTCAAGCTTATACTTTAGATATAGAGATAATGTTCTCCGTTGAATGGACAATATTAGGACGTCTTGATCGTCGGAACACGGCAGATGAAAACAACGACTAGGGGACCCAAGAGCTTCCTCCGATTGGCAAATCGTATATTATCTCTTGTTGCGACTAGGCTAGTTCAAGTAGGTATCGCAAATCATGCAGGGTTGATACATACCTATCTAAGCGCCTGGTCCAAAAGTATCTTTGCAGAGGGTCTTTGCTTAATTAAGTGGCACGCCGCAGTATTCATTTCATTCCTTCTGTTGGACAGCAGTTGTTAGTTGGCTTCTGAATTTCACTCGCATTCTTACTTCCTTCTTCATCTTCTTTTTCCATTTTCCTCTGAATCGTTCAGTACCTAGACTTCAGCTTATGTCTGCCTGACAATACTGTATAATCACACAAGGATAGACTCCTTAACCACTCTCTTATCTAGATACATAGGCTCATCGCACTCACCACTCGCTCACTATTTCCGCAATCCAGTTGCTAGATCACCTAAATTCCCTCGCTGAAAGCCTCGAGATCAGCATCTATAACTCAGATATTGTGCCCCACGAAACAAATGGCAAAGCTACTATCTGAACTGACGCCTTCATTCCCGCCGAGCTTGATGGCGCCAAAACGATATCGATGGGCTGCGGGAGTCATTTTTGTCGTCTTTTTGTTCTACTTCTTCTCAATTAATGGATTTCTCTACCAGGAGCCCTTGAAATACCGTGGCTCGATAGAGGTCGATTGGTCGCGCTTCGCCTACACCCAATATGTCACCAACAGCGACTATCTCTGTAACTCGGTCATGCTCTTTGAGTCATTGCACCGTTTTTCCAGTCGTGCCGACAGAGTGATGATGTATCCTTCTCACATGTTCGAGGCAAATAACGGCAGTTCTGTGGATACCCAATTGCTTATCAAGGCTCGCGATGAATATCGAGTCAAGCTCGTTCCCATTACAGTCCAGCACAAGGATAATAAAGATAGTAAACAGTACCCTCATCACTTCATCTAGGCCCAATTCTTATCCAGGAACCAGGCTAACTAATGCCGTCTTTAGATACCTGGGCTGATTCATACACAAAGCTCCTCGCTTTTAATCAGACCCAATACAGCCGCGTGCTTTCTATCGATTCTGATTCCACGCTCTTGCAAAACATGGATGAACTATTCCTTTCGCCCCCAGCACCAGTAGCTATGCCAAGAGCTTACTGGCTGTTTCCTGAGAAGGAGATCCTCTCATCTCAGGTAATACTTCTCCAACCTTCAGAAAAGGAATTTGCTCGCATTATGGCCAAGGTGGACTCTGCCTCTGAGAACGACTTTGATATGGAGATTGTGAACTACCTGTATCGCGAGAGTGCTCTTGTCCTCCCGCATCGTCCCTATGACTTGCTAACGGGCGAGTTCCGTGCAAACGATCACAAGAGGTATCTCGGCTCTGACACTGAGCCTTGGGATCCCGTCACTGTCTACAACGAAGCCAAACTCGTCCATTTTTCGGACTGGCCGGTTTCCAAGCCATGGATACAAACGGATGAGGAACTTCGCCTCCAGTCACAACCCAACTGCACGACTTTGGCAGATGGTGCAGAGGACTGTGCGGCAAGGATAATATGGAACTCTTTCTATACAGATTTCAAACGAAAGCGGAAGGTAAATATACGTCTCGGTCGTCTTCTGCTTGACTGGAAGCTAACAAGATGTAGGAAATTTGCGGACTGGATGAGGTAGTGATATTGCCCGAGGAAGAATACGAGGAATAATCTCCTGGCAAAGGCAGGCTATTCAATATCAGAGCAATGACTATAAGGCTCGAAATGTATTGTGAGTAAAGGCGTACATGTTGATTCCTTGTGGAATGTACATTTGATGTGATACCTGCAGGCGTGTTATTCGAGACGAACGCGAGATGATTTGGCATGAGCAAAGTGTTTGTTTACTATCAAGAGAAAACACGACACGGCAATAGACAATATCCCTAGACTTCTGTTCAGCAATTAGGTACCTAGCCAGGCCGTATGATTACAATCTGTACGACACACTTACACACAATCGGGCCAATCACGGATTTTAACGGCAGACCAGACCCATAGTTACCCGTTAATTGACGTTGTAGCTGCGTTGCCCCCACATCCATTTGTGTGCCTGTGATGTCTTGGGTTGTCCTTCGTGAGTACAAACATTACGACAATCAAGAATGGCGTACCAAGTATGAGATACCCAGGGTAAGTAGTGGAGCAGTGTCCCAATTCACACAGGTGGCCACTTGTCAGTTGCATTGGTGGCAGCTCACGACTACACACTGTTGTGTATTTCTTTAGTGTCGACCGATACCTATGCATCTTTTACCTGATCGGTAAACTTCTATTGTCTCGGACATCTCGCCCACTAGCATATACTATTTTTGTATACGATGGTGGTCCTTCTGGTTTGTCCCGCTAAAATGGTCGTATGGTATGCCGACAGCTCCAACAGACTCTCTTTATAAATTGATACTGCAGCCATGACGATCACATACGACCATACCTATCAGAGAACTCGGGATCCCGTCCGCTCTCCCATAGATAAGCTGGTAAGGGGCGGATTAGTAGTTGGGTCGGTGACGACCAGCGAATCCCCGCTGTTGTATGTTTTCCCTTTTGCTGTTTCTGCCCCTTTTTGCCGAAGGGGATGAAGGTTGGATCATTGGAGAGAGGGACACTGGGAAGCGATTGTGGGCTAAACTGGATCACGAGTGGCGTGTATAGACCAAGATGATTGTTCTGAAATGCAATTTCGCTATGTCTGATGTATGCGTAGGTGGGCAAATGGAGCCAGAACGATAGTGCGAACGGCTCTTCGAGATCATCGAACGACATCTCCTAGGATGCAACTCGTACAAGTCCAACCGCTTGACTGATCTCCAGTTTGCTGTAAAATTCCGACCTTGAACTCGACTATCCTCGTGGTCGAGATCCCCGTTGCAAAAAGTCCAACTCCTTCTTCTCCTTACCAGCAACCTTCTTCCTCTTCCTCTCAATCGCCCTATCAACCTGTCCCTTACTCATGCCCTCATATCTATTCACAAGCAGCTGCTTCTTCTGCTCGCTCTTCTTGAGGTAAAACGGCGTCTTGCCCTGCGCCACAAGCTCCTTCTCCTTCTGGCGATGCTCCTTCAGCAACCTCTCTTCCTCCTGTCTTCGCATGTTGGCCTTCTTGCGAGATTCCATGGATTGGAGTTGGCGCTTTAGATTGTCCTTCTCGTAGGAGTCTTTAGTCTTCTTGATCTGTGCGCGAAGGTCGGCCATCTCCTTGTCGCGGTATTCGTCTAGGAAGGCGTAGGCTTTGCTAGCTTTCTCTTCGTCGACGCGGCCTACTAGAGGGTCGAAGCGAGGATCGCGGTATTGGCGCCGGTTATCTGGGAGGATCTCACGGCGGCGAGATACGGGCTTCTTGGAGGTTTGTTCTTGCGGGGCGTGTTTGGAAGATCGTTTGGGCTTGGGGTCGTCCTTTGATTTGGTGGATTTCCTGGGCGCCGGTGTTTCTGTTTTTGGGGCCTCTTCATCGGCAGATTTCTTCGATTTTGATTTGCGACCAGCAGATGGCAATGATGCTTGTGCTTTTGCGAGAGCTCCAAATGAGACTGATGAGAGGTCTATTTTTGGCGTGTCTTGCTCGGGCTGTGGTATAGTCAGCACTGTGTTTTCGAGGAGAGACGTAATGGGCTTACCTCTGATTCATCTTCCGAACCTTCTTCAGATTCTTGATCTTCCTCTTCATCCTCGTCAGAAGATGCGCCTCGAATACCCTGCTCCTCCACCTCATCACCATCATCATCGTCCTCACTTGAGGAACCTTGGCTCTCTGGCTCTTCTACCCACTCATCCTCTCTCCTCGGTCGCACTCTTCTCTCCAGTCCAAATGAAGATGACGTTTTGCGCTTGAAAGCCATGTTGTGCTGCTGTATGCAATTGAATAACTGCTGTTCAATGTTTGATCATGGCGGCGCTGGGAACTTTTTTATTTTCCAGCTTTGATAAGCCCCACGAAGAAGCCTTATCTTAGCGCCCCGGTAAGTGAATCTGCATTGAACGTATCCTGACATGGTTACTGGTCAAACTTTTGGCACCTCAAGATCAAGACTTTTTAGAAAATGGAGTATTATGGTCGCTACATAATAGAGTCTACTAGGCCCTGCAGTCTCAAGCAGCCTCTTATAGCGCAGTGACACAGTACGTGAACAGCCTAAAAGTGCTGTTATGGTCCCTCTATTTAATGATTTGCATAAATGGGTCTAGGCCCACCCCCTGCTGCCCCGCGATTTCGGCCGCTAAAGTTAAGAAAAGCCAAATGTTTGTATCGCAAATCGTATTCTTCTTTGGTTAATGCGCCTCTCTTCCTCCTTTCCCCATGCTGGGCACCGTTCGCCATTTGGTGAAGAATCGTAATTTTATATTCTTTGGTACATCCCGTACTCCTTAATTCTTTGACTTTAGCTTTACTTCTCCACTGCCATTCAACTCGACAGCACCAAAGACTTCACCAACACAGGATGCTTCTTTTCTTCTCCCAGCTTCAGCCATGACAGGATATAAAGAACTCGTCGTGCCGAATGGGTCGTCATCCAGGCCGATTAAAATACCAGGCCTCACTTTGGCGCAACCCAGACAGGGTGATGCGCCCAAGAATGCGCCCAAAGGCCCCAAGAAGAAGAATAAAGCTGGTGCAGATGCAAAGTACGTTCAAGAGATCTATCTCAAATATTCCATGAGGCTCCTGGAGGCATTCCAACGCTCCGAAAGACTTTGGGAATGTATAGTCTATCAGTTGGGACTTTTGTCTGGAACAAGACTGAATTCGCCTGTGGACGTATCGAGAGCCTCTGAAACTCATAAGGTAGCATAGAATCTTTCCATACCAGGTCACTAACTCCTCTTAGAATCCCCAAAGGCCCCAGGGCAATGATCCAGGCCCTTCCAGTTCAACGTCGCTCTTCGTCACCCCACAAGATCCCAAGCAAAGCCTCTGGAGGTGTTCCCAACCCTACGCCCGAATATATGGCCCAAGCGAACCTCAGCCCCGAAAAACTCCCTCAACCGCGTCGCATTCTCATCATAATGGACCTCAACGGTACTCTCCTCTATCGGCCCAACAAGCGCCGGCCCTTCGACTTCGTCGAGCGACCTCATGCAAAGACCTTCATGAAATACTGCCTCGACACTTTCCATGTTGCGATTTGGTCCTCAGCCCGCCCTGAAAACGTCAACAAGATGGTTGAACAGCTCCTCACACCTGAACAGCGCGAACGGGTTCTTGTCGTTTGGGGTCGTGATTCTTTTGGTCTGTCAGAGGGTGATTATAACGCAAAAGTGCAAGTATACAAACGCCTCACGACCGTATGGACTAATCCGCGGGTGAGGGCTGCTCATCCCCAGGCTCATAAGGGAGGCCTTTGGAATCAGAGCAACACTATTTTGGTTGACGACTCGTTAGAGAAGGGCCGGAGTGAACCATTCAACACGCTTACTCTTCCTGAGTTCTCCGGTCTGTCCACGGAGATGCCCAATGTCTTACCTCAGGTTCACGATTATCTGAATGAACTGGCCTACCAGGCGGATATCAGCCGCTTTGTAAGACAGTCACCTTTCAAGCTTGATCCAGTCTATGTCTTGCCAGAGCATGCAGCCTAGTCAGGTTTGACCATGCGCCAACTTGGGAAGTATCAGGAAGAAGATGAATCGCAGGATATCATAGACGGTTTAGATTCATTTAGAGATACCCGAGGCCCGAGGCCTCATGAGATACAACTTCATAGCGTGTTGATGATAGAACATAAATGGTCATTGCCAAAGGCGACACATAAAACTTGATCTCAAAAAAAAAAAGTTCCTTTCAATTGTCTATAAGTAACAGACAGCTCTTCGTTCTTTTGGGTACTACATAGGGAATTGCCAGCCGGCAGGGCCTTCATGAGGCATAAAGTATCATAAACTCATTTACCCTCCCAACCATTTAACCATAAGCCATTATCATCATCGCTCTTGTTTTCTTTTTCCTTTTTTTGATTTGTTTATTTGAAGACCTTGCCGTCAGCAAGCTTGTACTCCTTGCCGTTCACGGTGATGGGCTTCTCCCAGCCCCAGGCATCCGAGACGAACTGCCGGTGCTCGGGGTTGGAGGGGTCGAGCTTCTCGAAGTTGTAGCTCTCCCAATCGGGGGCGACATCGAAGGCGGGAACGTGCTCCTGGCCTCGGATGACGAAAGCACCCTGGATGACGGAGTCGTTGTTCTCGCCGTAGACGGCAGCACATCCGAAGATGTACTTGCGGGAACCCTCAAGACGGTTGTTGAAGCCACCAATCAGGTTGTTTGACATGAAGGTGAGGGTAAGCTCCTCGTTGTACTTGTAGTCAACCTTCCAGATGGAGTACTCCTCGAAGTTCAGGTTCTCCCAGAAGTACTTCATGGCCTCGTTGTGGTCCTTGATGTTGGAGTACTGGCGCTTCCACTCATCGAGAGGGAAAGAGGGGCGACCGAGAGCCTCGAGAGGGTGCTTGGCCTTGGGGGCAGCAGGAGCCTCCTCAGCAGCGGGAGCAGCCTCAGCGGCGGGGGCGGCCTCCTTCTTGGCCTCTTTCTTGGGCTGCTCAGGCTTCTTGGGGGGAGTGTTGGTAAGAGCGGGAGTCTCGAGGAGCTCAACCTTCTCAGCAACCTCGGCGAAGATGGGCTGAGCGCGGACAGTCTCGAACCATCGAGTGACGGCAGGGTTCTCCTCACGCCACTGCTTGTCGAAGAAGTACTGGAAGCCACGGACGGCGATGCCAGCAGCGAAGAGGTCGGCAAGGGTGATGCGCTCGCCAACAAGGAAGGTGTTGCGGATGAGGTGCTCCTCGACAACGGAGAAAGCCTTCAGGGAAGCCTTGGAGGCATCATCGACGTTCTTCTTGTTGTAGGGAGCGTCGCCCTTGAGGGGACCGAACCAAGCGATGAGGCTGGGAAGGATCTCGGAGTTGAAGAAGGACATCCACTTCAGGATAGAAGCATAGCTTTGGATAGTTAGCGAGAGAACTTCTCAAGGGCCGTTGACATGAACATACTCCTGCTTGGTCTTGCCGAGAAGAGTGGTCTTCTCGTTCTGGGAGGTGACTATAGCGGGGTTAGCAAAGATCCCGACAAAGCTGACAACATAGACAAGGAATTGGGTTGCAGGGTCAGAAGTTAGGCGATATCCACACAATAGCTCTTGAAAAAGACATTTCAGACAGGGATAACTGTATAATAATGCTAGGTCATCACTCGCAAGGGAGGGGTAAGAAGGAAGAAAAGTGGTGCCAGATTAGGCACGCATCGCGCACAGCTTCACTTACTGTAGATGGCAATGGCAATGCACTCAGAGAGAGCGAAACCATCCTCGCCAATGAAGGCAGGGATCTTGCCGAGACCGTTGGCCTTGAGGTGCTCAACGGTAGCGTTGCCCTTCTCGGCCTCAACGATGTTGAGCTCGATGTCGTTGGCCTTAGCGACCGCGCGGATGGCGGTAGAACGGCAGTTGTTCTGGAAGAACCAAGACCAGTCAGTAACGACGCTCTTTGTTTGAACTTGCAGCAAATTCAGATTCAATTTCAATGCTCGAGAGTATGTACCTCGCGGGTGAAGAGAGTTCCGAAAGCCATCTTGATTGCTTTGCTGAGGCAGCTGAGAACGAACCAGTTGACAGACAAAGAGACGAAGGAGGAATGAGGAGGAGAAAAAAGAGGAGGGGAAGTTTTTTTCTAATAAGTGTGTCAAATTGCTTGCCCCGCGCTAGTGGGGTCCTGCCTTACTGCCCGAGCAACGAGCAATACCCAGTAAACTGCGAAAGACGTGGCTGTGATGCAGTGTGGCGGGTGAAATCTGTGGCGCATAGATAAGTCTATCTGTACCTATTCGAACATCCGTCCTCTCCACGTGACCTCACCGACTCAGCTAGCCCGTGATGGACCTTGAATTCCCGTGAAGTTTTTTGGACCGTCAGTGAACCTCGTGGTCCAATACGATACCGACGGGGCCTTCCTCCGAATTGGCCATCATGTCGACGTTTACACATAGCCTACGGCAGCTGAGATGTCAAGGCCAACTTTTCCGAGCACCATGGCCTCAACCTGCCTTGCAAAGAGCGACTTTTCCCCTCGGTGTGCGAAGCATCGCCAGTGAAACATCTTCAACGATCGTCGAACCGAAGCCCGATCCCTTCGCCGTGATAGATTCTAGTTCCAAGATTTCTCTGCCATTCCAGGATGTCCAGCATGCGAGAGCCGTTCCCATCTCGGCTTCGTACTTCTCTCGGGAACCTCAATTCAATGAGATGTACCTACGAATCGCTCGTCTTCTCACCAAATACCACACTCTTCCGACACTACCCCCAAGCGCTGCTCCTCCGACAGCTTGGATAAAGCTCGACGAAATGCGATCGAAACTTGGTGAACCAATTAAGGCCTCCCACTACGCCAAGGTCATTCGAGTTGCCAAGCGGCTGAATCAGATTGAGACCTCACTCTTCCCTGAGGAAGTCCGGGTTGCTCTTGAGGATTTCAAGCGAGACATCAACCCATTCATGAACGTACCTCACGAGGTGACAGTCGACAAGTTTGGACGAGCTGTTGGTGTCGGCAAGCGAAAAGAATCTACTGCTCGGGCTTGGGTTGTGGAGGGTACAGGAGAAGTGCTGATCAATGGCAAGACCCTCAGCCAAGCTTTCGGTCGTGTCCATGATCGTGAGAGTGCGGTCTGGGCTCTCCAGGCCACTGAGAGATTAGACAAGTACAATGTCTGGGCATTGGTGGAAGGTGGTGGAACAACCGGTCAGGCCGAGGCTCTTACGTTGGCAGTTGCCAAAGCTCTGATCGTCCACGAGCCAGCGCTCAAGACTGCTCTTCGAAAAGGTACGTGCTTGATAATCACCGTCGCTATTGATTTTGTTGCAGTGACTAATGCTCGTATCTACAGCTGGGTGTATCACCAGAGACCCAAGGACAGTGGAGAGGAAGAAGCACGGCCATGTCAAGGCACGCAAGATGCCCGCCTGGGTCAAGCGGTAAGCAAATTTTGCAAAAAGCTGGCATTTCACGACTTAGGATCGAGCATGTTGCTGTGATCATGATGAGAAAGGTGGTGAGCGGGGCGCTCATCCAACCTCCATGTATAAACAATACTTTTGTAGTTCTAGAAACCCATGCCCGGCCTTGGAAAAAAAAAATGTGATTTTTGGCTTGTGATCATGTGGACGAGCAATTATGGCTGGAACCCGTCACAAAAGGCACTCCTGTTCCTTGGTGGTTCAGATCGTGTCTATTCGAAATAACAGTTGGTGCACTCAGACGAATGTAACCATAGATCTCAGATGAGCTGATGCGGCATTACGTCTCCGGTTTCTCGGGTTCCTTCACGCGCCCTGGAGAGTATCTAATGACATGCAGGGGGTCAACGAACCTTGAGAACCCCAGCCTTCTTCATGTGTGTATAAGACATTTTCTGACGTGCTAAACATGTCAAGCACCTACCGGCCGAACCGGATTGCAGCAATTATGTACGGGCCATCCCATCGAACCCTGAAGGGTGCTCCTTGACGGTAATTAGCAAGCCACCAAGGCGCTGATAGCTCCCGTTATCCGCTCGTGTCATGATTTTATACCGCAATCGGCTATATTGCCGTTAAGTAAAGTCGAATAATCGTATCGTTAGCGCTAATGCAAGACGAACGTTGGAGTAATACTAATAGTACATGAGCCCTGGACCTTGATATAACAACGAACTTTTATCAAGTTTGAATCGGGACGGAGCGGATGGCAATCGGCGAAGTACTGAACATCCCTGGCACTATTAGCTCCATGGCAATTGAATAACGAGTGCACTCCGGTTGGCCAAGCCGGGGAGGAAGTTCGTATTTAGCTGTAGTAATTGTAATTGCGGTCCTTCTTCCGCAGCCCGCTGGTCGCAGCGTCCCAGCGAGGGACGTTGCTTTGGCGCGCAATACATATGGCATTAAAGGCGTGGATATAGGGGCCGATCCATGATGCTTTGTGCTAGTGACTCTTGAGGTAAGCAGCTCGTTGATATGAACAAGCGGATAGCTCTATAGAGTAATCACCTCAAGCCATTGCATCAGCTGTTAAGCTGGAGAGTGGATTGCTGAAGAATAAGAAGATTTCTAGAATCAGTTTCAGTGGGGTGGCTTGAAGTGTTTCAGCTCATGCATGTTCAGGAAGAAAAGCGGTTGGTTCAATTTTTAAGATCCAACGGCACAACGGTGTGGCGGGATGGAGAATCTTCCGAAAATGATGTTCAGTTACCCCCCGGGGAGGATCGGTACCTGATAATGTTGAAACTGATGTTGACTCAAATAAAGCAATTCTGGGTACCTAATCAGCATAATGATCACAACAAACGCGACTCGTACAAAATGGGAATTGGAGCCGTTGGAATCATGTCAAGCCCTATGGTAAGAATCCACAAATGCTGCGAAAGTTAAGATAAACTTACAATGGCGATGCGCTAGGCGAACCTCCAATAATTGTTGGATCTTAGCATAATGACGGCATAGGAGATTCAGAGTTCTCGGTGTAGTGATAACCAACATCACGCGGTGTCCTCGTCGAACTCAGGATTGAGGCCGCCACTTAGCCCGTGCCAACGCGGATCCAGCTAGAGTTAGTACTGATGAATAATATCCAGAAATCGCTCTCATCATGGTAGAGGTGGAGAGCTTAAGCATGGGCAGACGGCGGTTTGAGGTCGGAGGCTTTGGGGCGGACGCAGCCACGAGTGGATAGCGACCCCTGTTGCCTGAGAATCGGTGCCATTGCGGCACTCTGTACTGGATACTCCGTACATGCGGTGTATCTGGACAATCTCCAATCTCATCTCGTTCCAAGAGTTGAGGAAAAGTTAACGGCCAACGGCTTTTAGGCGAGGCTGAGATCGTCTTTAGTTCTTCGATCAAACTAATTTGGCGTGCATACGGAGTATATGTATGTGTGTTGATCAGCATAACACAATAGTAGCAGCATATGCACAACATTCATAAGAAGGCTCCGAATGCCTTTCTCGAACTTTTGGTTGCTATGCTTGGATAGTGAACATGCAAGGCGAGCAGGGCTGTGATCAACGGAGCGAGGTACCTTTGTTAGTCAATTGGTGTCTGGGCAGTATTATGATTGGGCTTCGAGTTCAGCATCACTATCGTCGCCCCTCGAACCCCAGCTGCCCAGCCAAACTAAAGGCATATTCTCATGCGTGGCTGATGCGCGTTGCCTTTTGCAGTTCTAGACGCGTGAAACATGATCCGATATGCGCGTCAACTAGTGCGCTTCAGCAAGTATCCTGGTCATTCAGGTACCGGTACTTGATGTGGGGTCGGCTGGATGGTGGGAGATCTCGGTGATGACCCTTGGTTGACACTTTTATCAAAGCACCTGCAGCCGTTGAAGATGTTGATGCAGGGTAGCTAACGCAGCAAGCCCATTGAACGCGAAGAAGAGGCGATTGTTCGCTTGTAAACTCACGGGTAATGCGTGTTTCTGAGGGGGGAATGAATATGTTGCATTATATGTGTTCAAGTGCCATCATCTACCTGTTAATGAAGTTAATGACGCTGTTGATGCTGAAATATGTAATTAGAACTAAAATGCAACGGAGTACGGAAACAGGTAAAATCGAAGTTGCCATTTAAAGTGTGGCTGGATAAGGCAGTCCGAACCGCTCTAAGTTTACCTGGTACTAAAAAGGCAAGATCCTCCCGTGGTTGTACAGAGGTTGCAGGAATCAAGGCAACGAATATGAGGCTGACCTTCTATCACTACCTTTCAGCCAAAAGTGAAGATCACATGCACTTTCCCCTCAAACACCACAACTGGAATCGCCACTTCCACGAAGCAAACTCGACCACTAAGATGGTATGTGATTACCAGCCTCATTGCGGTCTTGCTCGTGACACAGACGATCTCAATGGGAGAGTCTAGTATCTACAGTAGACCCTTAGATCGTGCTGACGAAGCCTATTTTTGTCCCATTTCCAAAATGTTGGCATTTACCCACTCAAGTTCACCTGCCTTACCCACTGTATCCAAAGCATCGGTCGCTGGCAGGTGCCCTGACCAACGCCTACCCCAGTCCTCGTGAGAAAATTTCCGCTTTCCTCTCGAGCCATTGACCAACCACGGAAACGCCCTGACTTCGTCACGACATCGCTGGACTGTTATCTTCCTCACGCAAGCCAACCAGGATCAAGGTCCGAAGAGCTCCTCACGACATATGCCATTCTAAAACCCGATCTAAGTCCGCATCATTAAACTTTCAAAGTATACTCAAAACTGAGTGTTTTCCCGACAGCGTGAGCGCCTCCGAAAATCCGGATAATTCGCCAGCCCCTATTAGCAACATGGCATGCCCACCAGGGGCTCGCATTCATGCTGGGAGGCCTGAAGCATTAGATTGAATCCGAGCAAGCTGAGCTCAAGCATTGTTGGCACGTTCCATAACAATATCGCCTTCTCCGGACGGCTGGCGCGAGGGTCGAGCTACCTCCAATCTAAGCAACAAGCGCGTTGTGTCCGAAGCACGAGCATCTCAACTCCAACAAGGATTTTAGTTGATATCGCCCTCCTCTGTCGATTGGCCAGCGTTTCTTTCCGGCTTCCTCACCTGGAACCACCTCCATATGTGGACTGTGGACCAGCGCCATGGCTCGATTTGGATCTGCGTTGCTTTTCTTTTCTTTTCCTGCGACTTTAGCCATCGCAATAATCTGTCGTTGCTTTTCTTGTCACCTCAAATCCCTGGTCCATGATTGCTACAGACACGTAAGTGTCAAATCGATCTACTGACGTTGATTTGTACAGGGCGGGCAAAAATGGGAAGAAACCCCAGCAGGCAGCTAATATTGCTCAGGTCTAAAAGTAAAGGTCAATATGAAAACATTGCGTCTTCTTTTGGTTATTTTTGCGAATTATCCCCTGCAAACCGCACGATAATCGGCATCTTACAAGACAATAATCGATGCACCAACTTAGCTGACATTTGTCCTGCATTGTTGGGGAGGCAGCCTTCAATACTTGACAGACAGGCTTTGTCAACCGCTTGGCCTTGTTTGGCTATAGTGGTCATTTTTCACAAGATCAGATCTGTTTGATTATTTCTGAGCCACTTAACCAATATGCAGAGCTTGAGAATTACCCACACACATCTAAGCCATGGTATTTTACGAAGTATATGGACTGAGATATGAGGTTCCCAGAACTAACAGTGGCAAGTACCTCAAACAAGAGAGCTTGAGCGTCTTGCAATTTACGAAAATATCACCATGTGTGTTCAAGTAGGTTGCGGTAGGCGGGTCTCGTGTCAAGTTTTTCCTGGCATTAGCCCACTTAACCCTTCTGTCAAAGAATGAGCCAAAAAAAAATCTCGATTGAGCACTGGTACTTGCACCGGAGCTTCAAGAGGTACAGCCCTAAAACGCAAGGCGTGAAACTATTTTTGGAGGCTATCTGACTCTAGAGATACAGTATGAAGGCCAACGCAAGGTGCCTGATGGCGATGGGATGGAGAAAGCAGCCACAGCAGTCTTAGGACCACCACTTTTCTTATCTAATGCATTGATACCCAGCTTCTGACGACGAAAAAAGCAGAACAGGATTCCAACATTTAGTCACCACTGGATGGAAAGGAGGAGAAGCCGCTGTTCAGCGCCCAGCATGAGCAATTGCAATGACTACCGGATGTTTACTAGGGCCACGGCTCAAAAAGCGGTCCGGTACTTGCGCAAAGCACCCATGGCGCCCCAGGATCCGAGACGCTACACCCTCCATCCGCTCAATTCACGCCCAGGCAAGCCACTTCGATATGTATCATTCCCCTCCAATCTTCCTGGCGCCTCTTACCAAGGTACTGGGCCAGGGGTGGTGCCCTAGGCTGGTTACGTGGTGGATGGAGAAGGACGACGCCGATCCTTCCACAATTTCCAAACCCGTTCTCATGAGCCCTCTTTGTTGAATGGATCTCTTGCTTCCAGGCTACGTACTATTGAAGCCGCAATAGCTGGTGTTTCTTCCTGGGCTTCGTTTTTTTTAGAGTGTTTTGGACCACTCAGTTCCGTTTCCCACCTTGCCTCATATCTACATTGGATCATCTCCCCTTCGGGAGATGAAGCTGAAGCATACAATGCTTGTTGCCCATTCAATTCAATGATCGGGTTACACACGAGTTCATTCATCTTGCCTCAATCTTGGATTTCTCCATGGGCTTAACATGTATGTCGGCTGCCCTGACGCCATTCACACAGCGTCTTTAGCCAGTAGTCTAAAACGATACGCCTCACTTGGTTTTGCTTGTCCCTCACATCTGGCCTACTGTCACACCCCCTCCCTTCTCATCGAAACCCCTTCTGAGTCCACAGTGAGTCTCATCAGTCACATTGCCCCTGCCTCCGATGGTGGACCCTAGGTAAATCATAGTGCCCTCCAGCGAGTGCAATGCTTTTCTCTGTGAGTATGCTATATAGATCCCGTGGCTATCCTCTGTTTGCTATTGATGAATTTCGTCATCTCCGCGACTCACGTCTATTCCCGTGCCCCACTGTTGACCCTTCGATCATACATCCTCGTTTTTGTTAGTTGCTCTCAAGTCATATCCTCCTCAACGTGACCAAGAGACTGTCACCACACCGATTCGGCGGAATCGTACGCCCGTACCGGCTTAGTGAAAGCTTTTTTCTTAGAACATTTACTTGGTCCCTCATAGAGACCCTGGTGCATTGTAGTGGCCCCAGCAGATCGCAGTGGGCTCGAGCTTGTCATGCTCAAGGTCTCTTACATGGGGTCTTGGCCAGGATCCTCCTAGTTGACGGCGAGACAACCGTTTGACAACTCATCCGCAAATCAGCCCTGGGCCCCAAAGCCCCAGACAAGCTACTTAGACCTAACTAACGCCTTGTTCTTCGTCATCTTTTCGACGTCCAGCCTCTACCGGGCATGAACGCGCTAGGCTTTAGCTTACGATTGGGAGTCGACTTGATAAACTACGTTGCTACCCAGATCCCCGGCTGAGCCATCAGCTCTCTTGCCTGATCAGTAAACCGCTGGGTTTCGTTTGCGAATAATAGGCCAGCGGCACCCTGCTTGCAGAGCCGTTTGATCTCTCAACTCGACTACTATCTTCCCCAGCTAGCCATCCATTCCCTGCCTCACCACACCCCCCGACTATCGATCATCGCGACTACTCCCACTGTGGACTTCACCTCTTCAGCAACCCCGCGGTGACCCCTCTAGCACCATCAACAACACTGTTCCGTCACATATTCGCAACCACATCATTTTGGTTTAAAAGGATACCCTTTCCTCCCCGTTGATACAGCACCGTGTATTGTGTAACTATCCGGATCATCGAAACTGGCTGCTCTACAGTCACCAGCGTTGCTGACCACCCTTCAGCTGGGACCGACAGCAGGGTCGTGTGGCATTGAAGGTCTTCGGGGCATGGACGACTCGAACCGTATGAGGAGGCAGAATGAACCGCCGGTCCATTCGAACCCCAACCAAAGATACTCACTCAACGATCCGTCACAACAGCGCCGTTCGCTCGCTGGAATTTCCAACGACAGGTATCGCCCTGCATCCCTTGCTGGCCCTTCATCGTCAGGGCGAGGCATGGGGGCTCCGGGTAACTACAGTAGCTACTATTCAGAACCTAGTGCATCATTCTCGACGGCAAATATGCCTGGCACAGCTATAGCTTATGGCTCTGAGTACGGCCACGACTCCCGCCAAACGCAAGGTTTTGGCGGCTACAGTACCGCAGCTACGATGATGTATAACGTTGGCCAACCGAGCACGCAAAACACAGTTTACGATGCGCAGCAATTCAGCTCGCGGCAACCTGCAGCTATGCAAATGATGCCACCAGACGTCGCCTCGAGCTACTTTGGGTCCGAAACTGGAGCCTCAGCTGGCCCGAGTCTACAGCAACCGGCGCAGGGCTCAAGCGGATCCGCGAATGTTTACCAGCAAAGCAATGCCATGAATTACGCGAGCAACAGCATGTCCAGTGTGAGCGCAATGCCGCAGGCAACAAACACCGCCGATGTTTCAATGACAGACGACCACGAGTATGCGGAAGGCGCCCTCGAAGAGAAATGGGTCAGTTACCAGAGGCAGCTAGGGAGCATATTTCAGGAAATAGTGAATGGGTCTCTTGAGAGTGCATCTGAGACATTGCTTAGCGTCACTAGCTGGCTCTTGTCTCAGGTCGCAGATCTAGGTATGTATTACACTGTCTATGGAACAGAAGAAAGCCAGAGCTAACTACTGTGCTTGCCCAGGTCTTAATCTTGACGATACCAACCTCCATTCTGATCGGATTCAGCTGTGGAACGACTTCAACCACGCTTGGCTCGGATTGGGCCAACGCCAAATTGACCTAATGACTTCATCCCAACAACTTTCGAGAACGCAAAGTCTGGTTTCAAAGGCCATGATTAAAAAGATGGGAAACGAACTAATAAGGCTATGTGACGGTATAGAGCGCCATGGCCTGGTGGACTATCAATATGGAGTATGGGAGGATCAAATAACTGCTGGTGAGCAACTGCAATCCCGCCCCAAGAGTCTGACCGGATTCGCTAACATGTGCATACAGTTCTTGAAGACTGTCTAAACTTATATGATGCTTCAGAAGAAGACAGCGACAGTGGCAACCGATAACGTACACAGTTAAGACTGCACAAGCACTCAAACACATGTCACACATACATGTCCCCCCTTTTGACACCGAAATTTGCGTTCAAAATCAGGCATCACGGCCCAATGTCTGCATGGCGTCACTATGTTGAGCGCCAGCTGCAACAAGGAACCCGCTGTCTTCGTTGCGCTTCGCAACTGCTTTCTTTTTACACATCGATATATCGATGGTTTTGTTGCGTATTATGCTTACCCCCTTGTCACTCGCATTTTACGACTTGGGTTGATGTCATGTATGGTAAGCCCAACGGGCTGTTCACGAGTTTCCTTTTATGTTGTGATTTTTGCCAGATTTTCTCCCACCATTTGCTGGCAGTGTACAAAGGCATAGGATTGCTACAATCATGATTGCATCGCGGGGTTCCATGGAAAAGAGGGTATAGTCAATACTCCATGTATTATACGGTTATGGGATACATTGCTGGTCATTGCAGAGGCCAATGGATATGGGTTTGACACCGAAGGGCGCGTGGGTAATGATTTCGGGGGAAAGGCGTTCAGACTTGCATCAAGTTGCCTTGCTGTGGTTGGAGCAAAGGTCAGGTCAGGTCAGGTCAGGGTTGGGTAAGGTTGGGCAGGGTTTCATATTGTCTCTTTCTCTTCTTCTTTTCTCGTCAGGCTTCCAAGATAGACTTGGCAGCACTGTACTATTATTACCGAGCCTTGCTTTGAGTTAGAGAAAGGCTGCGGTCATGGGTTTACAGCATTAGGAGGGTGGGCGAAAAGAGTGGAACTGGAAGAACCTCGCGGGCTTGCCAGCTATGTTAGATGAATGGGAATACCAGGATGAGACGCATGTTTGGATAGAAGCTGATAGAATTGTACAGTTACTGAGGAGTGCTTTGATCAGGCATTAAAATTGTGAAGGTGAGTGAAATGGCATGGCTATAGCAGGAGAACTTTACGGTGTGATGATTTCTGCCCAATGTTACCAGCTTACAATTGGCTCCAATAGAATGGGTGTAGATAGGTCGGTGAGGTATGTAGACTCTAGAAGCTTGGCCCCCGCAATGTTATTAACTAACTAAGGAGGGGATTGACAAGCAGATCGATAAATGGATATGGGAACGGATGTGATGGCGCCTCGTTTAGAAAAGTGACAAGATACCCATGTAAGTGAGAGGGAGGGGCCGCCTTAAGAATTTGAAGGACAGGACAGGACGGGACCTGACAAGACAGGACAAGCGACAAAAACAGGGGGGATCAATACCAGGCCAGGGGTCGATTAATTAGTTACCTACCTTACCTCACTCTAGGTACTGTGGAATCCGTCAGTAGTTGAAGAAACGGGAGTTGCCATCGGGGTTATTCCTGAAGGGTATTGCTTGCGAGAGAAAGCGGGCTGAGTTTGATCCCTGCGGATATTATACCTAGGCTGGCTATTCTTCAGTGACAACATTGAAGGTACAAGGGGGGAAAATGATGATGGCTGAGGTTTAGATGGACGGACGGTTAGGCGAGTGCTTTTCGGTACCTGAGCTTCTGTTCCAAGTGGGCTATCGACAGATTTATCGTGAATAGTGAAGCGCAGCTTTACTGAATGTGGTTTTCTTGGGCAAGTCTCCGACTGTGGATGTTGTTATCTGACTGAGGTATCCGTATGTCCCCTGTTGTTGATGTTGTTGATGTACGCACGGGAGTGGCTGACGCGCTGTGGAGGTTGACTTGACTTCATATGGCGTATTCAAAAGCTAAATAATTACGGTGTCAATCCGACAGCTCCTTTCACTGAATATACCATACTGTAGCTGACAGCCTTTAACTCGCCGTTATTTATTTTATGTTGAGCTTGTTTCTTCAAGACAATGCGTGTAGAATTGTCAACAAACACATCGACTCACCGATAGATAACTCGGTGACTTTGTTGAGTTCACCGACATGTCCCGTGCGTCTCTGTTAATTATAGGCCGCATTTATGAAGGACGAGGTTGATTACACAGAAGAGGCACAGCCTAATGCATCTCACACACACACATATGCACTCATGCATGGCGACTTTCCTCTTCAGTCCCTGAAACAAAGGAAGAAACATTGTCAGCCAGCCAAGTCCAGTTTTCTCTGCTGGCAAAAGAAATTCTCTCAGGCCTGTCTAGCCTGTCAAAGTTGGGCGCTTTGTGAAGCTGAGCCGAGCTTTGCTGCAAGAGAGAGGCGCATTCGCATTTGCATTCTCATGTGCATAAGGTAAATGCAACAGTGTCATAGCGAAACGAAAGGAATACGTACCAGGTACAAAGTCGAGTCGGTTGTCTTCCCGCAAAAGTGGCTTCTTATGCAGGTACAAGCACCTCAAAACAAGAGGCGTCTGCCCTACCCGGTCGCTGTGAGCCAATGGACAGCGTGTGGCTTTTAGGGGGCGTGAGGTGTGAGTTGTGAAAGATTGCGCGAGTCAAGTGGGGGGTTATGTACCAGGTTGTGCTTGACAGGACAGGATAGGTACGGAGTATCGACAAGGAGTATGTAATCCACCGTGGCTGAGAAAGACAAGAAGTCAAAAAAGAAAGAAAGTGACATAAAAAGCAAACAACACAGCATCATCATCATCATCATCATCATCATCATCATTGGGCTTGGGAAGGGATAACATTATTTATTGCTCAGTTACATTCGGGAGATTCCCGGAGATCTAGACTTTGCTCTGTTTTGGTGATCATCATTCAATGGAGGGCGTAGTAGTCTGTCTAACACGGCACAGCATATCCTCTCTGAATGTTACTGAGGAGTCGCTTTATCGCTCTGCTAACAAAAGATATCAAGCATATCCTTGCCAGGACAGAGCCACGAATTCCACAGGGGGTTTCGATTTAAGCATGCGAGAGATGGACGATTGGTAACAACGGTACCGAGTATTTCGACTAACGTATGTAGGTAGTCCTTAGCATCCAATGTAGTCAGTTGGTTGTAGTTACAATGATAGATGACTGGTCAGCTGCAACACAGTCCTCAGCAGTTGTGTTTTACCAACCAAATAAACCTCTTGTTTCGAAATCTACTAGTTGATTGAGTTGAGTCCAGTCTATCTCCAGTGAACTCTTTATCTGGCAACACTAATAATAGTGACGTGAACAGTCAAAGAAAGGCAGGATCAGATGATGATCCTGATTCTACTGACGTGTCCTCGAAACCTAGTGACTTTGTTAGACTGGGTAATAGTCGCGAACGGACTCTTCACTTACACTCAATTGTGTCTCTTAAGGTTCCTTTGGACCTAATTCGAGTTGTCCAAACTCAGCCGGGTTTAGCGAGGAAAGAACGAGGCGGACCGAACTGAGCTGGATGGACCCCTCCTACCTAAGGTATACTTGCCCTCTTAAGAGCGGGGATACCCTCGCTTCTCTTTTCTTCTTTACATCCAACTTTTCTTCTTCTCTTACGGATCAGCTTTATATACTCTACAGTGCAGTAACGCAATCGACTCTAGTAGACCAAAAGCGTGGAGGCGCATCCGCATTGGCAACCATGATTCGTTTCTTTTTGTCATTGTCACGATTTAGCTGCATTTCTGCTTCATCCGAATTCTCCAGCCAATTACGGCGCCCCGCCTGACTTGCTCGTGAACCATCACCAACAATTACCCCTCCAGCATCGAGCTCGACTTGGCCGATGCCTAACATAGCATCAAAAGGGCGCAAGATTATCGCTTTTTTCCCGTCGCCCTACCCAATATCAGCCCAATCGCTCGATCATGTAGTCACTCGCCACAATCATGGTAGGATTTGGGGCTTGAGCCTTGAGGTCCAACGGCTGTGAACGCCCCAACGTCGATCACGTTGCCCCTCGCTGATGCGATGCAACGCAGACCAAATGAGGCTGAAACATTATTGTCGAATCGCAGCTGACGCTCTGACACGGCAACTTCTTCTAATGGGGAAACAGATCGCAGCAACAGGAGACATCTCGAGAGATGCATAAATGCCCTCACGTTTGAGCCCAATGACATCGACGCCTAATTGAAACACCGCCCTTTTGACGTTGACTTTACACGCAGTAATATTGCTTGCAGGAGGCGAGAATTGGGCCGTTTACTGTCTGTCATCCATCCGTCTCTCAGACCGCCCCAGTTCAGCATATCAAGTATCATGCATCGGGCATCAACTCGCCTCCATCATTCGCGTCATCTGACTTCTCGATGCATCCATTACCAAGTAGCTATACTTGGCTGGGCCTAACCTAATTGACCCCTTCTGGACCGCGGCGCTTCCAAGTCTCGCCGTGTCTTCCAGCTGTTGTGGTCTTTCTGTTCCGTCTGTTCCGCTGCAGGCAGCGGCTGAAAGCAACCGACACTCTCTATCAAGCTCAACTCCACATACTTCGCCTGACCGCTGAATCGTTGGGCATTAGTTCACCCTCTGGTCTCCCTCAAGCAGCTCTCTTTTCTTGGCCACCGATGCCTGAAGTCAGCTGGACAATTGACGAACAAAAGAAAAACACCATAAACACTATCCATGTAATTCATTGACTGCGCTGTATTACTGGCGTGCCTGCGCCGCAATTTGTGGGGGTTGGTTGTGTTTGGTGTTCCAGCTGAGCGGATGCTGGTAACCAATAGGCGAATTTGACAGACTGTTCAACAGAGTGATTCCTCAGCTGCTTTGGGGTTTGTCTCGAGAGCTGAGACCACGGCTGAGCTATGCATACACAATACAATCCTGACGTGCGCCATTCTTCAAGAATGGAGACGCAAAAGTGTCAAAAGACATGATTAAGATGCCTCCCTCGTCGATCACGCCAATAATGTCATCTAGTGTGGCGCGACTATTGTCGCTAACTAACCAGCGGTATCAGATCTGATCGGCTCAATACTTACACGCCGTCTACATTTGGCGACAAATTACGAATCAAATCCCGGCATTTGTCTCCCGCGATTCGTCTATCGGATTTCTAACGCCCCCTAACACAAACAGGGACGTCTGTTCGCCGTCCCAGCCAGCCGGAAATTCAACGACACTAAAATCCGAATATGACAGGTCATTTCATACCAACCTCGACTTACACCCCTCTGCTTCCTGGAGATAATAAAGGGAGATTTGACGAGGGAACAAACGAAACCAAACTAGACAATTGCCCAACTAGTCCAATAAAACAAAACGACCGAGCCCACTTTGAATATCCAAGATATATCCATGTTCCTCTAGAGATAGGGTTACATCCTGATCGACAACCGAGACTAATCCCCAGCGAAACAATTTTGTTTCGATAGCCTCATCATTATGACAACCCAATACCTGAGCAACTCGCATTGAAAGGCTGCATGCTGTTCGAGACATGCAGCCAAGGTTTCGTGCAACGTCGAGTCAGCTGCCGAGGGCTTGTTTGTGCGCCCGTATTCTGAGGTGTGATGAGCTTGTCAAGGATGCAAGCAAGCCTCCAGACATGGATCCTCATGCCCCGGATCTTCACCAGCCGTGCTACAATACCGATTCTCCGGTCACCCCGGTCCCGGTATCCTGATAGCTCCCGAGATTTCTGGGGGCGTTGTGAGACATAGAATCCTTTTCTTGGAAAGGGGTTGTTACAACAAGCCATCTATAGCATTCTTGACACTTTTGAGGCCAGACACATCAGCAAGTGAAACGCGAAACCCGACAATTATCGGCATATATGTTGGATTCCATCCCATCGACGTCCGAGACGTGGGGGCGCTGCTGCGATTCATGATGCAGCCCCGACCCGACGCCGGGGATCGACCGGCAACGACCGCTATGACTCGAGGCTAAAACATGAGGAACTCGATGTCACTCAAGAGGGTGTGTCGTTGGATATGGACATGATGCACATGATGCGCCCTGTCTCACCACCGGGGATATCCAAACAAAGGAACATCAAGACTTGAATCTGGCTGGTATAACCTACTTCTGAACTTTGCCCCCATGAGCGTTGCATAGCCTTGTTTCCTCATGGCCTCTGCAAGCCCCGCCATGTTCTGCGAAAACAAACATCAGCCTCGTCAAGGCTACGAGGCGCATGCTTTGAGTTTCACCCAGGACGTGCGGCCCCTGTAAAGTATGTACTATATGGTTGGACGACGTTGAAGACGTCCGAGCATACCGAAAAAGGGGCCTCAGCCACGCGTTCGGTGCGGCTTTATTTCTGACATAGCTGTCGCGGCACGTTTATCTTAATCGTATTCAGAGTGTCGTAAAGTGTTAGAGTTTGCTGATGTAATTATCTTGTAAGAGTGCGCCCTGAGCGAGAGCATATTCCGACCCCTGGCTGAATGGACGTTGCATGGCCGCTGAGAGGCAATAGACGACAGGTTTTTGCAACTCTGGCATCTCTTCCAGCTTTGAAATCATAAAGTAACGGTCATGTTAGAGGCCAATAGTAGATTGGGTCTCGTTCATGGACGCAGGGTAACACGGGTTTGTGGAGTAGTATGACTTCCCGTACAAGACTTGGTCGCACACTCTCATTGACACTGATATGATAATTCAAAGAATACCAGAAAAAGATCTCCCGGTCGGCCTTCTAGAGACCGTTATTCCCACCAAGCTGAGCATGGTAAAGTGATATTGCGTTGATGTGCTTCTGCACGTTGCTGAGAGAGATCTTGATGAGCATCATGCCCGAACTGTCCGAATCCAGGCTGTGAACCAGGAACACATCAGTCTTTGCCAATGGTCTTTTTGTATGAGTTTAACATCAGTAGCACTCTATCACGCTGGGTGAGTAGTCAAGAAACCCGTGGAGCTATAATTCATTAGAGGGGGGATGAACTATCGAATTCAATAATGGTCGAATGAACGAGCTGAAGAGGAAGATGAAGGCGAAGAAGCGAATCATTCATGCCTTTAGGCATCAAGTTCATACCCATACTAGCCCCCTATCAACCGCTGCTTATGTCTTCGTCTTGAAGGTGGATAAAGTCAAGACGGTCGCCATGCAAATTGTAGGCATTGGGAGTTTCAGCGAGCTGAAGAACCCCCCACGGTGTTTATCTGCGAGCTGCCATGCCAACCCAGAACTCTTTACGCCGAAAAGATATCATACCGAGGCGAGCATTCGAATATACTAGATGATCAGCTTCGTCATAAGCTGAGCAGAGGGCAACAGAAGTCTGTCAGTCAACAAAACAGAATGCGTGAATTCATGATCATAATGATGTTTAGATTCGCTAGGTGTTCCAACCCCATCTTCCTCATCCATTTCCACCAGTAGTCCTCGTAGGACTATGGACCGTGTAAGTCCATGGCAATGATGAAACCTGTACTCCCCTACCCTGTATGCACCCTTTTATGTGCGATCGCTTAGAACTGGTCTGTAATATCAGGTCAGCGTCTGATACATCACACAAGTCCCAGTTGCCAGTCATGACGGCACAGCTCATCGCCGACACAGATGCAACTCTAGCCTCAAACAACTTACCGACAGTCATGCTCATACTGATGTCAGTCGACTCGACCATCTTGGTGAACTCCTCAAAGCTAATCTTGCCGTCCTTGTCGAGATCGGCCTCCATGATAGTCTTGTCCACAATCTGCTGCAGCTGCTGATCCTTAAGGTTGCTGCCGACCATCATCTTGAGGACAATGAACAGCTCTCCGTTGCTGATATA
Organism: Fusarium verticillioides 7600; assembly: GCF_000149555.1. Taxonomy (NCBI): domain Eukaryota; kingdom Fungi; phylum Ascomycota; class Sordariomycetes; order Hypocreales; family Nectriaceae; genus Fusarium; species Fusarium verticillioides. The sequence continues at coordinate 1,068,359 of NC_031677.1, read as the reverse complement.
GCCGTCACGGTCAATGTCGTAGACCTTGAAGGCGAACTGCAGCTTCTGTTCCTTGTTTCCCTTGGCGCTGAAAGCTGAGAGACCTGTAACGAATTCTTGGAAATCGACGTCACCCCCACCATCTTCGTCAAAAATGGCGATCATTCTGTTGCAGCTGAGTTAGCTAATTGGCGAGAGGTATGAAGCAGCTTGGACGGACCGTGTTGCCAGAGGGTTGGAGGAGATCTGGGGAAGACTGAGGAATTCATCGCGTTCGATCGTACCGGAGTTGTCCTAGAAAGTCCCAAGTCAGCTCTTGATGTCCATTATGCTTGTGACAGTCCCAGCCATGCGCATCATCCGACATGACAAAGGACCAAAAAGTCGGAAAGCATGCACACCTTGTCCAGCTTCATGAATCGCTTTCGCAGACGATCAACTTCATCTCTATCGACTAGAAACCGTACATCTCAGTATAAGTTTCACTCCATCACCCATCCCCCAACCGTGCGTTCGCGTTGAGGGGTCAGGGCTTCCAAGGGGCCAGGGCAAGGCTCACAGTTGGATCCTTGGACGAGGTTGTCCAGGACTGCGCTGGTGGTGTTGCCCATTTTGGCAACGTAGAGATATGTCGTGGATTTGAGTGCGGGTGTTTGTTTCGGGGGTGAATTAAGTTGTGGCGAAGCGGCGTCGGTGGGTTATAAATAAGCTGTATTGTGCTGTTGTTCAAATGTTGGTGATAAGGCTGAAGTGAGGTCTCACTGTCACTATCGCTAAGTTTAGGTAATTCTAGACCGATCTTCCGCGCAAAGGGGCAAGTACGCAGAGGGGTAATTACTTTGCGGGGCAACCACCTCAAGAAAGTAGGACCTCCCGCTTCTTGCAAGCACGACTTCCGTTATCCTTACGGTGCACCTTCCATGTTGATTTGTGTTACGGTCAGCAACTGAAACTTGGATTAATTGAAGGCACAATCAAAGAATACAGTTTATTTAGGAGAAATGCTCATATTTAAGGATACGCGAAGGCATTAAAATGATAAGATTCAAGAAATATTTATATGACCACCTACCGTTTTGTCAGAGACAGTCTGGTACGTGGTTGTCGAGCCAGCAACAAAACGTTCCTACGTTTTCAGTGCTTACCTCACTAAAAGCAAGCGCTATTTCGGGGCACCTACCACTAAAATGCACGCCTCCAGCAAAACAAACCATCAGCTTCTGTACCATACGGAAGGAAAGTGCAGCCCCAAAAAAAAGGAGGCACTGGTCCAAGCGTCATAAGTACCTTACCCGCAAAGACACCGTGGGGAGTGACCTCGACCCCTCCCATCAGCACACCGTCATCAAACTCTACCGTTCTCTCTCTAGCCATTCATTGACTCTCCCTTGCCAAAAACTCCGGGCAGCAGCAGAGAAAAATCTTTACGCGCCAAAACAAACCCCAACGTCACCCCATCGAGCCCGACCAAGCTGCCATCGAAGAAGACTACAACAGCACCTTTTTCATTAATTCTTTGTCGAAAATCAACTCAAAAGTCCTTGTTTTATGACTTGATCGCTTTTTTTCGCGGTTTTTCCGCCGCCTGACCGCCTCTCTCTCCTACCTCCCTCCAACCCCCTGGCATCATGTCATCACGCAAAGTCCGCGTCAAGAAGTTGAACGTCAAGACGACGCTTCCAGTTCTTCGCGAAGACCAGATCGATCCGAACGAGTATGAAGCTTTAACGACCGACAACCAAATCGCGACCGGTGTCGAGCAGGCCGAGGAAAATGTGAGTCATCCCTTTGTTCTGCCACATATCGTGATATCACGTGTTTGTTCACGTGATTTGTTTCCTCACCCCATCCCTGTCCTGCTGTGATTGGATGGTACTATCATCCAACAACAAGCAGTCCATTTCCTGGCCTCGACCTCATACTAACCTTCTCAATAGGAATACCATCTTCAAACCATTCTCAAGGAGGCAGGAACCAGCAATGACCAAGAAATTCCTGTTCCGCCTCCCCAGGAGAGCGACATCAACTATGATGAGCTCTATCCTGTCCCTTTCCATAAACCCTCCTCTTACATCCGTTTTTCACAAACAGTTGAGGAGTGTATATCGTGTCTCTATGACATGACCACCGAGGACGATGAGTTCCTCAAACAGTATAATAGTAAACCACCCGCTGCCGGGGCACTCTCTGAGGATGACTTTGAACGCATCATGGAGGTGTTTGAAGACACGGCAGCGGAGCAGACACCATTTGCAGCAGTCGATAATACCGTTGCCGCCTATGACATGATGGTGCCTGCACTTCACGAGCTTGGGTCGCCGGCAATTCTTCAACATGCTAAGCCTGTGTACGAATATTGGAAGTCAAGGCGACAGGAGGCTGGCAATAAGCCATTGCATCCCACTCTCAAGTTTGAGACTCATCAGGAGACTGATGACACAGACCCCTTCGTCTGTTTCAGACGACGCGAGGCTCGCCAGACTCGAAAGACCAGAGCTCGTGACAACAAAATTGCAGAAACACTCAAGAAGTTGCGACGAGAACTTGAGGATGGCCGGCAATTGGTACTCGTCGCATATGAACGTGAAATGTTGAAGCGAGAGCTCATGTCGATGGACCGCGCTCTGTTTGAAGAAAGGGCAAGACTCAAGGAGACCAAACTTCGGCTGGGCATCAAAGGCGAGGATGAGGATCTCGTCAATCAAAAGGTACGCCAAGCCAATACTCGCAATGCGAGACTGTTCCGCTCCTTGTATGCTAACTCGCTTTGTAGCCTCAGAAACGCAAGCCTGCAGAGCCCCCAGTCATCCGACAGCCAACCGGTGCCCACTTGCGACAACCTGTACGGTCTGATGGAAGAACACTGGATGCTGACCTTGTCTTGTTGTCAGACAAGCTGGCAGAGAAGGAGAATGAACTTCGACTTGACATAGAAATGAAGGTTCAGAACCACCGGAAGTGGAACCATAACCATATTGACCTAACTGGGGAGCCGCTGTCGCCAGTCAAGGAACAGGGCACAGAAGTCAAGTTCCGACAAGCGAAGACGCAGTACTTGATGACACCCCCTGCATCCACATCGTCAGAAATGGAAGTGGACACACACATACCTGATGCCCCGCAAGTGGACAAACGTGAGGCACCTGTCTTCCAGTTTTCCGCTGGATCAAATGAGCCTTCCAAGGGTAGCCAACCTTCGTTCCGTCGACGTATTGGTCGACTGAACCGATTGTGGATTGATCGAAGAGGCATGGTGACGCCACCGCCAGAATATGGCGAGAAGTCGGATAGGTGGAGATACGACTCGGATTCAGATGATGATGAGCCACCTGTATATGAAGTTGATCCATTTGATACCCGGGCATTGAAGTTCCGGGCAACAATTCCGTTGAACCCATACATGTTTCGAGGACGCCCAGCAGTACCACCAGATGCCGTGGTAGCAGCTCAAGCACAAGCAGGTAACAGGGTACTGCCATCGCCAGCAGCAGCACAAGCGGCGGCGCATGCGCATGCTCAAGCCCACGCTCAAGCGGCAGCACAAGCACATCTGGCAATGAAAGCGCAAGCTAAAGCGGCGGCGGTTGCACAAGCACAAGCTCAAGCAGCGCAGACGGTGCAGTAAGCGTACCGTGGACAGTGGATTGTATGAATATGGTGGATGTTTGTTTTATACCCCAGAAATATTGACAGAACGGACGGCGGACTGCTGGGCAAAGTCGATGAGCCCTCGGTAGACAGATGGGGCATCGTGTATTATTTAGTCGTTGACCAGGGCATTGCAAGGAGTTTCGGAACGGGTGGTGGGTATTCGGGTTTTGGAGCGAAAGAACATTCTGCGGCCCAGGTCGAGATAAAATGAAAAAAGAACCATGGTCGACTTTTAGACCACAAAGATGATGCTGCCCCTTCCCAAGAGTCGTGTATCGTATGTCTTTGCCGTAGTCGGAGAGATCATCGTTGCGTCGTGAGGTGATCATGCGCTGTCATGTTGGAGGCTGAGGGGAAGCTCTGTATCATCGGGATCTGATATACCGACGACAGCGAGTGCGAACTTGATGATAGAATTGTAGCGGCTAGGCTACCAGAAGTAACAGAGAGAGTGTATCGCCGTGTTGACTGTGTCGTAGAAGGAGAGATGTTGCATGATCATGGTGCCGTGCTGTAAAAGGTAACCAAGCTTAGATGAGAGGACCAGGCTGATAGGGATGTCATATTAGCAGGGGCCACGTAAAAGTATAAGCGAGAAAGAAATCGAAACAAAGAGCAATATACCTGCTAGTGTCATGAAGAAAAGCGTATGCGCCCTGGGATAGTGATTTAATGGTATGAGACACTGGGAAAAAGCTGCCGAGTGCGAAATGCGAGTGATAGAGGAGGCTTTAGAGTGGAGGGCGGGCTGCGAGTGAAGGAAAAGTGGCCGGCGAACCGGGTGTTGTGGATTTACACATCTTTTAGCCACAGTAGAAGCTTTTTATGGAGACAACGTGGCTGGTGCTAAAGAAGAAAAAAAAAAAAAAAAGACATACTCCGTAGAAAAAAACACTTGCATGATCTAAAGTAGTTCATATGATGACAGTGTGAAGATGTTAGGTCTAGTGCGTACGGAGTAATGCATTCTTTATGATCCAGTTCTCACACAGTTGTACATTCTCTCTTGTTGATCACCACTATTTCCGTATGTAAAAAAAAGATCTGCCCTCGTTACGGAGTTTTATGTACCGTTGCTGTTCACGGTTTAGCTGGACCCTGAAAATTGTAAATCGGAGCCTCCCGTCCGCTACGGAAACGAGAGAGACTGTGGCTGGTGATGACGCCTGGTGCCCGTTGGAACACTCACTGTGGGATGTATAATTACAGGGGACTACCTAAGCGAGGGGCTTGACAAACCTGCCCTTGTTCCCAGTGAAGCCTGGTCGAGATCAGATCTGCCCCTCTATCGATTAGACGTCTACTTATTACTTTCTTGACATGAGTAAGCCAACATTTATGACAGTTTTGAAATATAGCTTTAATAACAACTGTACCGTTTCTCTATTCCCCTGTATTTATGTTTAAAATTCTGACATTAATAAAGTCGACAACGTCCATCTAGCTTGGGTACCTAGCCAGTGACATCAACACCATCATCTCGATACCCCCCCCCACCTTTAAACTTCCCATCTTCAACCTCACATACAAAATGGCCTTCAAAGACAAATCCTCCTACATCGCCCTCGGCTGCGAAGGCTCCGCCAACAAACTCGGAATAGGCGTCATTCTTCACACCCCAACCAAGACAAAAATCCTCTCCAACCTGCGCGACACCTTCGTATCTCCCCCAGGAACCGGCTTCCTCCCCAAAGACACAGCAGCCCACCACCGCGCCCACTTCGTCCGTCTCGCACGCGAAGCCCTCGCCGAAGCGAAGATCACCCCCAAAGATGTCGATTGCATCTGCTACACGAAAGGTCCGGGTATGGGCGCCCCGCTGAATTCTGTCGCTGTTGCAGCGAGAGCATTGAGTTTACTCTGGGATAGACCCCTTGTTGGCGTGAACCATTGCGTGGGACATATCGAGATGGGGAGATATATCACTGGCGCTGATAATCCGGTTGTGCTATACGTTTCGGGTGGTAATTCGCAGGTGATTGCGTATGCCGAGCAGCGATACAGGATATTTGGCGAAACACTGGATATAGCAGTTGGAAACTGTCTCGATCGATTCGCTCGCACGTTAGAAATCAGCAACGATCCCGCACCAGGATATAATATCGAACAACTCGCCAAGAAGGGGAGCAAGCTCCTCGATATTCCCTACGCAGTCAAGGGCATGGACTGTTCGTTCTCTGGGATTCTAGCCTCAGCGGATGCACTTGCTGCACAGATGAAGGCCGGCGCAGATTTCACACCAGAAGATTTATGTTTCTCACTGCAAGAGACGGTATTCGCGATGTTGGTTGAGATTACAGAGCGGGCTATGGCGCATGTTGGCTCATCGCAGGTTCTCATTGTGGGAGGTGTGGGCTGTAATGAGAGGTTGCAGGAGATGATGGGACATATGGCAAGAGAGCGAGGAGGGTCAGTTTATGCTACTGATGAGAGATTCTGTATTGATAACGGAATCATGATTGCGCATGCTGGTTTGTTGGCGTATGAGACAGGATTTAGGACGTCTTTGGAGGAGAGTACATGTACACAGAGATTCAGAACTGATGAGGTCATTATCAAATGGAGAGACTGAACTCTCCAGTAAATAATAAAAAAGAACAAGATCACAAGGAGTTGTCATCGTTAAATATGTTTATGTATTTGCTGAAGCTGATCCATGAGCTTTCTCGCATCAGCTTCATCATGGCGTCAAGAAGCCTTGACATCCCTCGTTATTCTCAGCTCATGTCGCCATCACTATGTTACTCATCACCACTGCTCCTCCATCAAAACTAAGAATACTAGACAGCCAATCCCTGTCTATCTCCCAGACCTCTAATACATAGCAAGCATTCAACGTCACATCGTAACTTCGAGCCCGCATGTCTGAAAGCAGGCCCAAGGCATGGGGGTTATGACTCATGACCCAATCATTATGTTCGTCCATCGTGTCTTATCAATCATCTGAGGATGTGGGCTTGTAGACGATTGTTGTGACATACTACATCAAGTAAGCATCATCCTTTTGGTACTTTGTATAGCAGACATACCTTATTTCTGTATCGAGTAGTAGCTGAAACAGCAAGAATGTTGTTCTTGATGCTGCTGGTGGCAAGGTGATTTAGAATCGTATGGTTTGGCATGTTGAGCACACTGTTGTCATCTTTCATAAGAGTCGCCGCATTCAAGATGGGCTTACTCAGGAAACCTGGTAGCGCGGGAGGGTTTGGTAGCCTTTCAATGGCATTGACGGCATACTGATACGCTTGCGAGTCCTCGGCCTGATCAAAGTCGACGAGGTACTGTGGAATTTGGCTTCGGTAAGATTCAGGAGGGGGTACAGGTTTGCCCTTTAGCTGGGGCGGTGGTTTCGAGGCTTTCTCCTGAGTTGGTGAGACTGTTTGAGCAGCAGCAGCAACTTGAGCCTCGGCTTGAGGACCGGCAGGAGGCGCGGGAACTTGCTTCTTGTGAGCATCGTCGGGGCTCACTTCGATATAGTTGACAAGGTTGTTGCCAAAGTCGACGGTGGTTGGCAGATCAGGAGACGTCTGCATGATGCCGTCTACCAGGAAGCGGACATGGTGTGTACCTGGAAGAACATAGACTGTTGTCGAGAAACAACCAGGACGACCCTCGCTAGATAGGCAAATATGTCAGCAACTATATCCCGACTCTATATGGGCCATCCTTATCGCAGAACGGACGAATCGTGTGCAACAATCATCTGAGACAACACAGCAGCCACGGAAACACAGACGACGTAGTGATCGACCCGTGTCTCAGAGAAGGAAGGATAAATAACATCATGACACTTACATGGGATGCAATCGTTGCTTGCGATTCCATTGAAAGATGGTACCTGTCACATAAACCTTGTCACCTCCGCTCAGCCACTCCAGCTTGGTCTGAACGACAGGTCTCGTCTTATCAACCCGCAGCTCCTCACCATCCTCCTCATCAACTGTAGTGGCACTGAGGGCGGAACTCTTGCGTGTGATGGTGTCTGAGTCAATAGGCTCAATATCAGGTATCGGCAGATCTGACTCTGGCGCCAAGATAGGTGATCCAGGGGTGTGAACCTCCTCATCGATAGGGAGGGGTAAGCGCGGGGGTCTAGTCAAGTACATGTCTGTGATGCTGCTATTGGGAATCAGAGCTGTGTCATTTACGTGAGCGGATTGGTGTGATCGAAGAGAAGAGGACTCCATAGGCACATCGACAGGCTTGGTAGGTTCGTCGCGGTACTGAGGTTTAGACTCGGCGGATTTGCTCTCGGCAGGCTTGGGCTCAGGAGTTCCAGCTGCATGCTTCTCGGCGATGCCCTTAGCATCCGAGGAAGAAGCAGTCTTGTGAACAGCGGCGAAGTTGCTATGAGGAGAGCCGCTCAGAGACGAGACAGCAGTGGGAGGCAAGCTCTTTGGCCGATTGATGACGGTTGAACCTTGGGCTTGCGCCATAGAAGGCTCTGGAGGCGCAGCAGAGCGATGCGCGTGACCAGTGATGATATTGCGAGCATCTTTTCGGAGATGGTGTCGGGGAGATTCATGGCCATGATGATGACCGTGGGCCGAACCAGGAGCCGAGGTCGTCGGTGTGGTCGGTTTGGAGGACGAAGACGGGTTGTTACCCATGTTTACTACCTCCTACTCCCTTCCAAGGGATGTGCTCTACGATTTGAGGGTGTGATCTTGGGCGATGATGGCGTAGGCGTAGGCTTTGAGGGTAAGGTCGGATTATCGGTATCTTATCGGGAATATGGCGAACGGCATGTCAAACTCGATGATGCAGATCTCGTCGATTATGTCGATCGTTGGAAATAATTACACGTGCGCTCTCAGCGCCAATTGAAGATCGAGGTCAGAAGAGGGAGGACGAGCGAGAAACGGCCTGACGCGGCACGGCAGGGTTTGGTGCGAAATCCGGGGTCCTTGTGTAGCGTGATGATGATTCAGATGCAATATTTTTGGTGTCGCTGATGAAATCGACGCTTTTGTTTGTTTGGTATGTTTGTGTCCAAAATATCGTCGACGTAGATCCGTTCACTGGAAAAGGATTTGTTTGTGGCTTCGGTCGCTTCGTTGAGTTTGTTCGTCACTGGTCGCGGGGGTGGAGATGGATGGATCTGAGAGATTGATCGATGATGGAAATGGATGAAGGGAACCTAAGAGAACGGGTGGGATGTTGAATCGTGGCGGGGAGTCTGATAGGTGACAGTCTTTAGGTACTTCCACGCTGAGCGTCATAAAGCCCATTGTTCAGGTCACTAAATGACCATCACTAACACCAAAAGACAAGCTATGAGGTACCCACTGAGAGCTGTTCAAGCCAACCACCCAATGGATTGCATCTCGATAAGACTTGAGCTTCCTCTGCCTCCACAATCTACAGTAGCTCAAGGGAGCTCTAACTTGTGCCATGTTCTTGACTTACTACAGTACATTCGTTAATTAACTCGCGAAACTTCCAAGAGTAATATCATATAAGCACGTTACTATACTGAGCTTCTTGTTGAACCCCTATCACTCTTTCGTATCTGCAGTGATGTAATCCTTCCTCCCTTATAGACAACCTCACCCAACTCACCATCAACACCATAACCTCTTCTAACCCAAAATGTCCGAGTCATCACTCCCAACTTCCACAATCGTGGCAGCAACATCAGAGGAGGCCTCACCCACAGTCTCTCCATTCATACTCGCATTCGACATCGTTGTCGCTGTCTTCAGCTTCCTCTTCTCCTTCAACTGGTCAGGCTTCTTCTCACGGCTTTTCACCATAATCAGCTTTCCTTTCCGCCTAATTCTCATACCATTGTCCTTTGTTCTCAACATTCTGCTCGTTGTGTTTGCACCGGCTATTTATCTCTTCTCTTACACACTTGCTGGCGTACGTTCTGTATGGGCGTTTCTGGCTAGCTTAGAGGTATGTTGTTGCATCCTTTTGAGTAAAGTGAGGTTAAGCTAACGCTCTATAGCCGCTGTATACTTTTGTAAGGTCAAAACTTACCTCCGCTTATCTCAGTCTAACAACTTCTAGTTTGGTGCTGCAGCTGGCGTCGGCATCTTGGCTGGCATCGGCCTGGCCATGTTCTCATCCATAATCACGTCCTATCTAGGAATGCAGAGTGACAATATCGACTCAGGGGGTTCATCTTCTAAGGGAAGTTTGCTCGAGACCAGCAGTCGACGAAATTCGCAGTCTTCAGGCACTGAGCTTGACTGGCAATGGCTTGACTCTTCCAGTCAAAGGCGTCGACCAGCTGGTGGCTTACTATCGCAGACCATTCACGAGGAAGACGATGATGATTCAGAGTATTGATCATGTATAAGTACTATAGTACATCAAAGCTCAGCTGCAAACTTCTACGCTACAGATAATTCCATAATATATGTGCTTAGACGAGAGGATTGACCTGCTAAAATCCTCTGATACCATGCGCCGCTCATGTAATAATGCTAGACTAGACACTCAGCCTTTCCAAGGATATTCTTCTTCTTCCTTTGTTGCTTACTTGGGTCGTATCAATCCGTTGCGCCATGTCCTGCTATGCCCGGATCGACATGCGATTAATCTCGGTTGTTCGCCTTCAACGCCTGTACTATCCTTGTCCTAATCTCATCCCTCCTCGATGTGGTGGCACTGGATCTCTGTTCCCCTTGTGGCCTGCGTACACGTGAGGCAGTATCGCTGACGCTGGATTCTATCTCCGGTATGCATCACGGTCTGGCCTATCACGGTCTTGCCTGTCTCGATCTCTTGACCGATCATGCCTGGGTGACCTACTGCGGCTGATGGTGCCACGGTCTCTATCGTATCGTCGGTCTTCTCTGCTGTTGCGTCGCCGACGATCATCTCTGGGTGGTGGAGGAGGGCGGTCATCCCTCCGTCGGCCTGGGTCGTCCCGATTATAGGCGGGTATGTACGTGTCGACATCTGGGGGTGCTCTTGGCCCAGGTGCTCCCCTACCACGAGGGGGTCCTCGCTCACGATAGTCTGTGTCATCGTTCGGAGGCGGTCGTGGCGGTAACCCAGCGCCTCGATCTCGTTGCCAAGCGGGACGCCTTTCATCTGGTCCGTTTCGATATCTGCCTCCGTTCACACCATTCCGGCCATTCCCGTAAGGCTCGTTGCTGTTGAAGCCCGCTGTGGCGCCCTTAGCATCTGGGCCAATACCTACAGTCCCACCCTTGGGGGCAGGGGGCAAGGCAGCCTTGCGGTCGTGGAACTTTCTTCTGTCCAGCTCGTGGCTTTCTTCATAAACGGGAATCTCGTGGGGCTCTAACGGCAGAGGCGCCATCTTGAACCATGGGTGTTGTAAAGCGTCCACTGCGTTGATTCGTGTCCGCCAGTCCAGCTTAAGAAGTTCTTTCAATAGTGAAACTGCGCCCGAGCCGTACCTAAAACCGGGATTAGTGGCTGAACCTTGAAGAATGTCCCATGTACACTTACTCTCGAAATCTGTTCTGGAGGTTGCCAGTTCGTGGTCGAGGGGACAGATGATCAGCCCCAGGCAACTGCTTCCATCCAGGCATGTTGTCTTCATTAGGAGATCCCATCAGGTCCCAGATCATGTCTAGCTGATGTGCGTCACTTTCACCAGCCAAAATGGGCTTTCCGAAGAGCATCTCACCCAAAACACAGCTACATTGATTGTTAGAACCAAGGAGAATGGGGACTTCCAGAACCACGCTTACCCTACTCCCCAAACGTCAATAGCGGGGGTGTATTGCCGTAATTGTAGCAAAAGCTCAGGTGGTCGGTACCATCGAGTAACCACCAGACCAGTGTAATCTCGTTTTCCTACGCCGTAGGCCTGACCAGCCTTTGGAACATCTCCTTCGTAGTGTCGAGCGAGACCGAAATCGGCAATCTGAAGGATACCTTGGTTGTTGATGAGCAGGTTAGCAGCTTTCATGTCTCGGTGCAGAATGCGGCTGTCGTGGAGGTATCGCAGGCCTTCGAGCAGTTGCAGCATGTAGCATTTGATCTGAGCCTCCTTGAAATGGACCGAGGGGTTATCGAGAAGACCGGAAAGATCGTGATCCATGTAGGGAGTGGCCATGTATACGATGGGCTTTTTGCGCTTATCGGCTGAACGGGGTGGTCAGTTGGGTCAAACAAGGAGCAGTCGTGTCCACTCACTCTGTCTGGTAGGGTGCTCGATAGCCATGTCCTCGAGCCTCAGGATGTTCTTGTGCGACAAGAGCTTGAGGAGCTTAATCTCGCGAAGGGCGGTAATGGGAAACTTGTGATGATCGTCAGCGTAGTTCTTGTGTGGGGTGGGGTGGTGCCTCGACATACGCCATCCTTTTCATGATGCATGATGATTTTTTTCAAGGCGACATGTATGCCAGTCTTGCGCTGGCGGGCACGGTGAACCTCACTGAGTTTTCATTAGTATACGCGATCGCGGCTCGGTTGCGATGATCGACGATATATGCGCCGACCAAGGGGTTCGTACCCAAAGGTTCCCTCCCCCAGTTTGCCTAGCAACTCATAGTCGGAAATACGGGAGCATCCCTTGAAACTTGATTTTGGTCTCAAGTGGTTGAGCGCAAAGGTTCGAGGCGAAGTGCCATCAGGCGTCGAGTCTGACATTTTATCTGTGTCGTTGGTTGCTCGAAGAAGTTGAGTTGACGATGCGCGCGTCGAGAAGAGTTGAGTGAGGCTGGGAGGCTTCTCACAAGATTCGCATCGCCTCTTAATCGTGAATCATCGGGAAAAGCTGTAATAACGATTGTCGCTTTGGGGTTGATGTATGAGAAGGAGTCGAGGAGTCGGCGCTGGTATTTGGAAAAGGAGAGTGAGCGGGGTTTTCTATTATAGATGTTTTTGTTGGTTGATTGTTCTTGATTGTCAATGCACTTTCAATAAGGCCAAGACGAGAGTTTAGAGAGACGCACGAGGGCGGTCAAGCCGAGAACGTGGCAGAATGCTCGGAAGAGGCTTAGCGGTAGGAGAAGGGATGGGTGCTTCAGGGGTACGTACCTGCAGACCCTTGCGTTTGCGTTTGCTGGATCCATTTTATCTTATCATCTGGGTTCATGATTGTTCGTCATTGTTGAGATTCTCTCACTTTTTTAGCGATTGTCTTGCAGCAAGAAAATGATTGTGATCTTGGGGCGTACGTCATACTTGGTCTGTATTTGAATTGGCCATAAGTACTTCATTACATAATCAAACTAAAGCCATGGCTGTATTTGATATCGAAAACCCGTTTACCTGGTATCATGGCTGAAGCATCCTGTATTGGCGGTGTTTGGGCATGTGAAAGTGCGCTATCCATGTTAATATGAAAAGCATGGATATCACGGAAAGTTTCATTTAACATTATTGAATGGTAGCCCTGGTCTCTTGAAGATCTTGGGAATATCATTAATTTATTAAAGTTAGTATCCTTGATTGAATTCATTGTGAAGCTACCGTATTGAGTCCCTATTAATTATTATAGGGCCCCGTAATCGGAGGTCACTCTATTTGCTGGCGCTGCCCGGCTGGCTGTGAGGCATCAAGATAGAACCTTAGAGAATCCACATTGTTCTAGCCTTTGCCAATAGAAGACTTGTCGAAAAATGCAGCCTACCTTATCTAACCCACGCACGTCCAGTCAGTAAATGGGCAGTGCTTGTAATTATTATTCATCCTCCCCGCGTCTTGGAGATCTTAAACTCTGGGGTAAAAGATGAGATGGATATCTGGACTATTATTGAGGTCATTCATGTGTTCAGTCTTTAGGTATGCTCAATAAATATCAATCTGCTCTGACTGGACTAATCTCTCTCTTCACCGTAAAAATATCCTCTTGGTCACCTGCCACTTGTTATTGATCATCAACACCAGACCAAAGATACGGCATCTCATTTTCCTCATTAACCAATTCAGTATTTAAAATGCTTAGGACAGCCAAGCAGTGCAACTCCAGACCTTGATTTCACACCAATAGTTTTCCTCTTTAATGCTTAGTCTCCGTGGGCTACCGCATACACCAAACATCATCGCCTCTTACTCGCCAGTGCCCGCGAGATATCGAGTTTCTGTTACCCCTTCATAACCTCGAGAGGATCCACTTGATGGCTTCTTTGTCCACAAGGTTTAGTTTCCAAGGTACCTACTTATTAACGTTGCGCGTGCCGTAGATAAATTTTCACTTCTCCTCATCTTGATTCTTCTTCTTCGTCTCTATTCGAAACAACAGTTCTATTCAGAGTTCAATCGTCGATGCGCTGACTGAGTCGCTGTCTTATCCTCCCATCAGCTCTTATCTATCACTGATACCAAAACGAGACCTAAGTTTAGAGTGACAAAATAAACTCCATAAAAGGTATCCTAAACTCATCCTAAATTTATACCAAGTTATCTAAATCTTTTCATCCGTTAGGCCAATATGAGTGAGACAGGCTCTCATGGCTCTCCTGCCTTGAAGGCTCCCGAGGCCAATTACCCAGAGTCTCGGGTCCTTATAATAGGTACAGGAGGGACAATTTGTATGCAGCAGGGCCCTGATGGTCTTCAGCCAACAGACAACTTCTTGGAGAATGCTATGGCCCCTCGTCCGTCATTCAATGACTTTTCAAACCCAGGTATGAGAAAGAGAAAAAAAAACACCCTGAATGGAGCACACTGACAGACATCCAGATACCCTCCCAGCAGTTCGTGATGGAGAAAAGATCCAGATTGATAGTCTTCGCACTCCTGCTACAGCATACAATCGCCATGTCCGCTATGGTATCATCGAGTTCAACCCACTGCTAGACTCTAGCTCTATCTCCGCCCATGATTGGGATGCCATGGCCTCCTGTGTTCAAGAGAACTATCATCTGTTTGACGGGTTTGTCATCCTTCATGGAACAGACTCTCTGGCTTACACGGCCTCTGCCCTCTCCTTCATGATGGAGAACCTCGGTAAGCCCGTGATTCTCACTGGCTCCCAGGCGCCCATCTTTGCACTTCAATCCGATGGTGTTGACAACCTATTGGGATCCCTCATCATCGCCGGCACATTCACCATTCCTGAAGTCTGCCTGTTCTTCCATCACCGCCTCTACCGTGGAAACCGCAGCGCAAAGGTCTCAGCAACAGAATTCGAGGCTTTTGCCAGTCCCAACTGCGAGCCCATCGCCAAGGTCAATGGCCTTGGCATCAGCGTTAACTGGCCCCTTGTTCTACGACCGACATCGATTGCCAAGTTTCATGTCACAAAGGGTCTTGACACTACTCACGTTGCCTGTTTACGCGTGTTTCCTGGTATCAAGCCCGAGATGATCGACGCCGTGCTTCACTTGCCCGATATCCGTGGTCTTATTCTTGAGACATTCGGCATGGGTAACATCCCTGGCGGTGCTGAGGGTCGTCTTACGCAGATCATCAAGGCGGCTGTTGAGCGTGGCATTGTCGTTGTGAATGTCAGTCAATGTGTCAATGGCTTTGTATCTCCCGTTTATGCTCCAGGCACTGTCCTCGGCCGAGCTGGTGTCATCTTTGGACTCGACCTAACAGCTGAGGCGGCGCTCACCAAAGTCTCCTATCTACTCGCTCAACCAGACCTCTCCGTCAAGGAAATCCAGGAGAAGCTCTCCCGGTCGCTGCGTGGTGAGATGACAGAGATCGCCCACCAAAGCTTCTCCCACCCCTCAGGCTCACTCGACTTTGCCGCATCCCATCTTACGCCAAGCGAAACCGCATTCTCGGCGCTCGGATACGCGATTGAAAATGGCGAATTGGGACTCGTCAAGGAATTGCTGCAGGGCGAAGGTGCTCAACTCCTCAAGCAGTCAGACTACGCAGGAAACACAGCGGTGCATCTCGCAGCGGTGGCCGGTAGAACCGAGATCCTCCTCGAGTTGCTCCAGCGGGGCGCCAGCGTTCACGAGCGTAACAAGGCCAATCACTCGCCTTTGTTTGTCGCTGTCAAGTCAGGCCAGGAGCCTTGTGCGCAATTGCTGCGCATCGCAGGTGCCCATCTGGCGGTGGAGGAGAGGGATTCTATGCCTGGCTATGTGACGCCCAAGTATAACAGTCACATTGGAGGACATGGTTTCTGATCGATGAAAGATCATATCATGTCGTTTTACTTTTACTTTTGAGTTGGTGTTTTGTTATGGGGTTTATGCCAACTTTTGAAGCGAGCCAGGATACGGAAAATGGGCGATGGATATAAGCGACGTTCGCAAAGGGACATGATCAAGGCGCTTCGGGATATAGAAAATAAGATGAGATACTGAATTACGAGAACAACACTCGATTCAATTAGAGTTCAATTGGTACGGCAATGGCTGTTGTTAGAGATACAGTGGTTTGCGGAGGTGACTTGCTTTGACGTACCTAGGGATCTAATTCTCCGATGCAACAACAAAATACTGCCGAAGACTATATAAAAAAGGACCAAAAACATACTATTCACTCTATGTCCATACGATGATAGTCTCGAGTTTTGAAGGACCAATGCAACAGTATAGTCATCTGGATGTTTCGCCTTGGACCCATGAACTGACGTTTGAGTTCCTATGACTAACAGGTACGATACGCTATAGGTCGAGCAACCAAGGCCTTCAGAAAGAGGTTACGCTCAGCAAAGACAACCCCAATTGAGCATCATACGGTTGTGGACTAGGCATTAAACGAGTCCAGACGTCTCCGCGGGAATCCTATAAAGAGAGTGCGTCCACTCCGTGGCAATGGCATGAGTTAGTTAACGTTAGTTGACTGGCCTTGCTTGGTAGGGGAAGAAAAACATGACGACGAGTCGTGGGTCGAAATTTGGCATTGGCCGAGATGCCGATTCCGCGACGTCACGTTGTCTTCCAACTCTGATTAATTACTAGTACTTTTCACTCTATTTAATAAAAGTGTCATTTCTTCTGTTCTATGGCTTATATTGGCTGCCAAGATATTTTTAGTTTGTTTGCTCACCATGAGTTCCATACCAACGCCCTCAGATCATCTACCAGACCTAGACTCTAGCGAGGTCACTTACCCAGGTTCTGACATAGCAGTACCCGCGGCACCAACGAATCCAGAAGAACTCAAGCACGATAAATATCGAGAGGATCGAAGAGGATGGCGTCGAATTGTCGTTAATTTCACTCCCTCGTGGTTCGCAGTGACAATGGGCACTGGAATCACGTCTGTTCTACTTCATAACCTGCCCTACCACGGGCGATGGCTATTCTACGTGTCTTGTATAATATTCTGTCTAAACATAGTGTTGTTCACTCTGTTTAGCTGTATATCTATTATCAGATATACGTATTTTAAAGGTATATGGTATTCGGCATTACGACATCCAGCGCAGGCTGTATTTCTAGGTGCGTGTTTCGTCCTGATGTGATCGATTGCCCTCAATTCAAGCTAACAACTGTCAAAGGAACCATACCAGTTGGCTTCGCTACCATTATCAACATGATAGTCTTTGTGTGTGTCCCAGCCTGGGGCGATTGGGCTGCCAATTTTGCATGGGCTCTTTGGTGGGTAGATGTTGTCATGGCCACTGCTTGTAGTCTTTACATACCGCATTGTATCATGCGAACAGAGGGTGTAAGTCAATTACCAATTGCAGCACTGATGTATCAATACTCACACTTCAAAGATCACACTAGACCAAGTAAACCCTTCGTGGCTCTTCCCCGTCATTGCCGATATCGTTGCCTCCACATCTGGAGCCATCGTAGCCAATGTTCTTCCCAACGACCAACACGCCATATGGACCGTCATTACAAGCTATATCCTCTGGGGAACTAGTGTACCAATGGCGATCGTCATTCTCGCCATGTACTACCATCGTCTTATGATTCACGACATCCTCCCTGGCCAAGTTGCTGTCGCATCGTTCATCGCCATTGGCCCTCTTGGTATGGGCGCAGCAGCAATCCAACTCCTCGGCCAAGTCTCTCTCAAACTCTTTGCCAGAAACGACTTCATCCCCAAGGCTCCCATCGCGGGTCAATTCTTCTACCTGACTGGCATTCTCACTGCTCTCATCTTATGGGGATTCGCTGTTGTGTGGCTCTTCTTTGCTCTCGCCACAATCATCAGACGTCGAATCACCTTTAACCTCACTTGGTGGGCGTTTACTTTCCCTCTCGGGGTGTTTACAGTTGCGACCACGACGCTTGCTCAGGAGCTTCCTTCGAAGTTCTTCAAAGTGCTGGGAACAATATTCTCTGTTGCCGAGTTCTTGTTGTGGGTTATGGTGGCGTGTGGGACTATCAAGGCGAGTCTGAACGGCCAGCTGTTCCAACCTCCACCGCTAGAAGCGTGGGAGAAGAAAGCGAAAGAAGTTGAAGAGACCGAAAAGACCAAGGATTCACCAGTCTAGAATGCTGAAATGGGCTTATTAGTACATACATATGCACATAAACTGGCATAGCTACGACTATAGACTTGCATATTTCAGAGCGTCCGAAAGATCAAGAGTAGCATATCCTCATAGCGTGTTCATTTTAGTCATAATTTCCATACAGTCAACATAATTTAGCTACTTGGCTTATACTTGCCTGACTGATGAAATACCCTTGAAGTCAACGATATCTGATAACCACCCGGAGCGGGGCCGAATCACACGGCAGCCCGACCGGCGAAGACACCGGAAGACTCCACACGTCACCGATTACCGATCTCTCGCGAAGTCAATCAGCTGATTATCGCCATGTAACATGATGATTGATGTCAGAATTGGTTTCAACATTGGTAACAAGACTGAGTGACAAGCTCAATTCAAAACGGCGCAGCTCCAGATCCAATAACGCCATTCATTGGTCCAAGCTCATAGCTCCAGCTCCCATAACAGCCACTAAACCCCTAAAACAGCTCCAGCTTCAGCGTCCTACCCCACTATAATCCCCTAAAACCTCGAGTCTCGAACCAATGGATCTCAATTGATTCTCCACAACAGCACCCCTCCCCAGGCCCCTTGCTCCATTCGCCTCCATTTGCCTCCAGAGGCCAGATTGTCTTGTCACCCACTGCCCAACCTGTTTCCCCCCATATTCCATCATCTCCACCAGCCTCTTCTTCTTCTTCTTCTTCTTCTTCTTCTCTTTTTCTCTTCATCTCCCTCCCCCCAAATCTTCTCCATCGGTGTCTTCTCTATAGGTTCCCCTCATCTCCTCGTCGTCATGTTCTTCAAGGCTTCTTTGCTCGCCCTCGTGGCTGCTCAGGTCTTTGGCGCTGTTGCTCAGGTTCGTGTCGCGCGACAGCTTCATCTCCTCTACCTCGATGCTAACATCCAATGAAGGACGCTCCTGAAGCCAATGCCGCTCCCAAGGCCCCCCTCAAGGCTGATATCAAGGCTACTTTCCCCGAAGCTGATATCCTCGGTGTCAAGCTCGTCAACGGTCGCCCTACCAAGGCTGTCATAGAGATCAACAACAAGGATGCCAATGCTATCAATGTCGCCTTCGTCGCTGGCTCTCTCAACACCATGAAGGAGCTTCCCGAGGACAGCCCCCGTTACGCCAGCATCGTGCGCAACTTGACCTCTGTTCAGTACAACATTGAGGTTCCTGCCGGCGAGAAGAAGGAGCTTCCTTTCTCTTTCGCCCAGGACATGCAGCCCCAGGAGGTCCGCGTTGAGCTCTCCGCTGTCGTCACTGATTCGACTGGCAATCTCCACCAGGTCTTGGTTCACAACGGTCCCGCTTCCATCGTCGAGGCTCCCACCAGCTTCCTTGACCCCCAGATGTATGCACTCCCCTAACGCCCCAACCAATTGCAAGCTAACAGCATTTGCAGGATCTTCCTCTACCTCTTCCTCTCTGCTGCTTTCGCCGGTACCCTCTACTTCGTCTACAAGACCTGGATCGAGGCTCTCTTCCCCCAGGCCAAGCGCCCCCGTACCAACAAGAAGGCCAAGAAGACCATCGATGTTGCTGAGCCTCTCTCCGGCTCCGAGTCTACCCCCGTCGCCGTTGCCTCTGGAAAGGACTACGACGAGAGCTGGATCCCTGACCACCACATCAACCGCCCCGTCGCCCGTCGCGTCAAGTCCGGCGCCAGCGCCAAGACCAAGCGAGTCGATTAAGGAAGTAAGATATCTTCTTTTCGACGTGTTGCGCACGTGCGCACTGTATTTTGTGACGAAACCATGTCTGAGTTTCAAGGGTCATGGCGTATATGCCTGGGTAGACTAGGGGTTGGGTATCATGAGAATTGATCGAACTCGTCACATGGCAATGGATTAAGGGACACCATGAGCCATAAGTATCTGTTGTATATTATATGTATCAAAACGGGCATTGAGAAAATGGCATGCTTTTCCCACACGTTATTACGAGACATGATCCATGATCTCTCTGTACTATGGTAAGCATTGCTGTCGCATTCATCATGAAACCCATGATCTAAACCACAAATGAGATTTCATGGTTACCAGTCCTTGCGCCGTATGTAGAGGCTTGTCGTGAATGCTCACCCTTGCGCCAAATCCATTCCGCCATGTCATGATCCTGGTATCTAATCGTTCCTGTCCATTCTCTCTTCGGCTGCCTCTGCTGCCAAGTAGCCCATGACAGCCTTTTCCTGAAGCCTGATATCCTTTTCGGGCCCTGCGTCTTTGCGAGCAACGTGCCCAAACAAACATTCCCATAAGTCATTATTTCCCACGTTCTCACCCGCCGATTTATCCTTACTCATCAACCGTGAAAGTGAGGCTTGCTCAAGTTCTAGAGTGTTTGCTGCCTCAATATTCACGTCGAGAAGTTCGGGTGTCGACTCCTTCGACTTGCCCTTATTGACACGGCCCATATGCTCCATTCGCCGCTGGACCGAAAGATTGTAAATCGACTCCTCGACTGTCCCTGACACAAGGTAGAGCCATACAGTTGTTTCGTGCATTTGACCAATCCGGTCCACACGTGCAATTGCCTGGAGCTCGAGCGCGGTGTTGAGAAGAGGTTCACAGAGAAAAACATGGCTTGCATTGACCAGATTCAGGCCACTGGAATGCGCCCTGGCATGAAGAAGAAAACACTCCACTGAGGCGTCCTCCTTAAACCGTTTGATGCCATCGGGATCGTCAATGGAGGCATAGCCGATCCTAAATCTTGAAAAAGCGTTACGCAAAATCCCCAGAAATCCTTTGTATTGCGAGAATACAATTGACTTTGCGCCAGGGTCAGACTCTCGTAGCCACATCAGATGTTTCACAAGCGTATCAACTTTCGTGGTGAACGAAGGGCCGTCCAGCTCGATTTTCTGTATCTCAGCCAGCTTGTCCGAGTTGAATTCGGAGTAGATCCCGGTTTTCTTTGGCGAGCCGGTTTGTCTTTCTTCAGGGTTATTCTCCGTACCATCTTGAGCTTGGCTTGGATCATCGCTATGCACTTTCAGTTGCTGAGGATTGATAGTAATATCGTGCAAGTTGGTTGACTTCAACTTTCTCTTACACACCGGGCAATTGTGGTGAGCTTTAAACCACAACATCATACATTCCTTGCAAAACTGATGTCCACAAACCGTGAGCACACCAATGGTGAAGTTGGTCTGGCAGATAACGCACATTCGCGGCTCATTAGACTTGTTTCCGGCTTCCTTGAGGTGAAGGACTGGAAAGTCAGTTTGGGGTCAAATAATAAGTTGGGTATTACTCACGGTACCTGTGTTTGGCTTCTGCTGCAGACAGCCTTTGCCGCATATTTTCCTCAGTCGTCTTCATCCTCGTCATGAGTTCTTCGGTGACAGGTTCCTCGTGGGGGAGGACACTGTCAGAGACTACTTGCAATTGGCGATAATACTCCAGGCGGAGGTTCATGATGTTCTTGAACTTGTCGACCTCGGCCTCGAGAGCAGCAGTAAGCTTGCTCTGTGTGTTCAAAATTGCTTGCGTTGCTTTGAGCTGTCGATCTGCAATTCTACCTTCTAGGATGCTTCGTGTGGTATCCCTCGCCAACTTTGATGTCAAGCCTCGAAACTCGCTGATAGCTTTCCGCATCGATGTTGATCGTGGCTTGATTTGATCTCGTAATGCAAGAAGCTCAATGAGTTTTTCGGGAGCAGGCCCTTCTTCGTTGGCTGCGAGTCTCAGTGACGTTTGTGTTTCGTGCTTGATCAGTTCGTTAGTCTGTCCAGTCAAAGCATCCTGTCGGTCAGCAATGATAGCTCGAAGAGCTTGAACATAAACCATGAGTTCATCCTGAATCTTGGCTGACTCGCCGTATTCATCTCCAGTGGTTTCGGCATCGTCCTCCTCATCAACCAAAGGCTTCAGAACCAGCCCGACGAGGCGTTCCCTCCATTCATCAATGACATTTGCTTGGTCATTCAGTTCGTTGTACAATGCTTCTAGATCATCGACGATGCGACCGCTCTCGATACCTCGTTCCTCATCAACTGTGAGCTCCGGAATCTCAACAAAGGATTGTTCGGATGCTTTCTGTGCCACCTTCGCCATTAGGCGGGTTGCTTTGTGGTGAGGCTCTTGTAGGATTTCCCTTCGAATAGCCTTTGCTTCCTCGTAGTGCTCATCTTCCAACTTCTTAATACGTGAGAATTCCTCGGATTCGGGCTCAGTCATTTCTGGATTTTCGCGGATCTGGAAATATGCATTCGCGCAAAAGAAGACGGCCCTGTGGTACATCTCTAATGCTCCACGAAGCCTCCGTCGACTCTCCAACAGTTGGCCTTTCTCCTCAACTTCAGAATCATCATCGATATCAGAGTCCTCGTGACTGGTGGGCCTAATTCTTGACACAGCCAAGGATTTGAGCTCATCACGGGCTTTGGAAACTAGTTTTTGAGCTTCGTCTCGTACTGACAACCATATTTCCAGTGCCTCCTTTACTCGGGGGCTGTTTTCGTATAGTTGACCTCGTGTCAGTTTACTAGATAGATAGGCTCTCTCATCTGATCGAATCGCGCTCTCGCTTTGCTCTAGCATAGCATCTAAAACCTCGTCAACGGTCCTCATGGGCCGATTTTTGCTGTTGCCGAGAGTTCGGCGGTTATAACCTGCAACTTCAGGATGCAGCGCAGTCTGCCTGAGTCGAACCAGCCAAGTTCTCATGTCTTCTTCATGATCCCCGGGCTTCCAGTCATCCACAATTGGCGCTCCTTCGAGGCTCAGCCCACATGCTTCCGCCATTTCTCGATAAAGGGACTGGTAGTGCTGTTCTTCAACGGCAGTAAAGGGCATACTGATGACAAAGCGTTTCTGGGATGGCAGAACCAACTCGTCTCTAACCATTGACTTTGTGTGCCGAAGAGCGATTCTGTTGAATAGGCGCTGGAAGACGGATTTGTGATGACGGATCAGATCTTGCCATATCTGGTTCACAGAACAATAGGGCTCGTACCGGAGGAAAAGGAGCAAGCCCTGAAGATCCTCAACGTCATTCTTCACCGGAGTTCCTGTGATACCCCACGCATTTATCCGAGGAAGAACACGAGCCACTTTCGCGGCCTGGCTATAGCCACTTTCAATCATCTGAGCTTCGTCAAGGCATATCCTCCACCACGAGATTTGCACGAGGGGGGAACTGGGTCGATCATAAACTCTTGCGTGCCGCCGTGAACGCTCTGGAGGTACTGTCGTGAAGTGAAGCTCAGAGGACAGTACCGGATATGTTGCGAGAATGATATCATGGCCAGCAAGTTCATCTGTGGCCTGTTGCTCGTCCGCTTCCGATATCCTTTTCCGACCCTCATAAACTTTGACACTTAAGCTCGGTGCATGACGTGCAATTTCGGACGCCCATTGCTCTTTCAACGATGGGGGTGTCACAATCAACGTAGCACCACTCGGCGTCAGTTTGGCCTGGGACTCATAATCACTTTGAATCAAGGGTCGAGATCGCTGGTGAAGCAAGATCAAGCCGAGTATCTCCAGGGTTTTACCAAGGCCCATCTCTTCTGCCAGAATGCCGCCCTTGACGGAAGCCTCAGCTTGTCGGAATAGCGAAATATCTCTTGTCACCGTATGGAGTAATTCGCTCAAGTAGTACTCATTCCCAGCCACATCCGTCAGTTTCTTGAAGTCGTATACACTATCCTGATTTTCAGGTACGTATGGGACGATGCGTCGCATATCTGCCGACCACTGCACTCCTTCACGTTGCAGTAACCACTGCAGTGTGCGCTTTTGGTATGGGAATAATGTCGATTCCAAAGCATCGACTTGAATAGTTTCAGGTGTTTTCTCGTCCTTTTGAGGGACAAAAGCCGCTTCGTAAAAGTCCATGGGAGACCAAGTTGAAGTCCAATTAGATGTGCCTGTCGAGATCGAGCCATGCAGTAGCAAGTCAATGAATGGCTGACTGCTGCTGCGATCTGTTGACGATCTGTACTGAGAGTGCGGAGATGGAGATTCATTCCAGTAGAAATTGCGACAGAAAGTCATCTCAACCTGCTTTCCTTGCCACTCAAGTTCCAAGTCGAATGTGCTCCATAGCGCATTCGGCTGTGACGCTCGCTGGGAGATGCTATCCAAGACGCAAGCAATCTTCATCTGGTCATCTTCTTCCGCTCGTCTTAGCCTGACCGCAACATCCAATGATGTGCAATACTTCCGCGGCTTCATGCGAAGTCGATTGTCCATAAAACGAATGTTTATGTAGCGATCAACGCTCTTACAAACGAATGATTGGCTTTTGGAAGAGGACCCTGCGCAAGGGCGAGAAATAGTAATTTTTTTCTTTGCGATAGGTATAGCATTCAAGGCTAATGAAGACTCGGTCTTACGACGCTTTGTAGGTGGCCCATTCTCCTGGGACGATGATGGTTGATCTGGGGTTTCATGTTCGGAAATCATGAGACTAATAAGCCCTTCAACGAATGATGTTGGCATCAAATCTGAAGTCAAAGATGTGAGCGTGAATGGATAAAAGCCCTGATGGCTAACTCACCATCAAGTCCGATGTGTAAGTGAGGCGCATCGGGACGAGGACGCCGGGCGGTGGCCTTGCAGCGGCCCATGATTGATATTATACGTTTGTTATCATTTACCACTGATTTTTGGTAGATGGAGATGCCCCAAGCTTGAGGTCGCGAAATATTATAGATGACTCAACATGAAATCGAGTATGTAGGAGAGAAGAAGGTAGGAGGAGAGCATGTAGGCATTCGAGGTGGGATATCAGCCTAGTCGGATATAAGTGGAGCACAATTAATGAGCAGGGATCAGCGCCACAGTTTGGAGAAGCCTTAGCCACAGACACAGCCTTGCTGACATAACGAAGACCCATCGTCAAATTTCGAGATCAACGTTCGGCTTGTGAGACTTCGTTGATTGAGGCAGCGGGCTGAACTTGTGTCATCCGACCCATTGAGCAGCGTAAGTTTATGTTACGAAGTTGATACTGTCAACCATGTTCTCTAACACAAGTTACTAGAAAAATGAAGGGCGAACGGCTCAGGTCAACATTTGGCCTGCTTCTGCAGAGCGGCAGTGCCTTTTCAAGGACAGGACAGATCCGACAACTTCACAAGACACGACCTGCGCACCCGATCCCCAAACCCCGACCATTCGTTCCCGATGTGCCAACCTTCCTCACCCTGATCGGCCGTGGCCTCAACAAGTACGCCAACAAGTTCCCCTCATGGAACGCTCTCTTCTCCCTCACCTCGCCAGAACTCAAGGAATTGGGCATCGAACCACCCCGAAACCGGAGGTACCTTTTGCATTGGATGCAACGATATAGAAAGGGTTCGTTGGGCCCCGGGGGAGACTTTGAATATGTCAAGGATGGACAGGCTCTCTTGAAGGTCGCAACACCGCCTCCTTCAGCCCTCAGCGATACGAAATGGGTTGTCAATGTGCCCCACGACTTTACACCTGATCAAAAGGTTCCTCAAAAGGCAACTAAGAAGTCTGCGGGCGAAAAGGACACTGGCTCATATCTGGTCCGACCAAACGGATATCGAGTCGTTGGTCACGAGACGATTGCTGGACCCTTTGCCCAACCCATCTCTGGAACGTCGGGGGCTATTGTGAAGGTTACGGAAGGCATGTGGGAGGACCGCCAGGGTCGCAAGATCGATGGTGGTGAGCGCAGAAGGGCTGAGGTCCGATTCAAGAAGAGGTCGGCAGAGCGAAGAGCTGAGCGTGAGGCCGAGATGCTGGCCAATATGTAATAGTTGTGTAAAAGACAAAAACACAACATGTACATTTACAACTGTAGTTTTAGCAGATATGACTGGGGCTTATGGATGGCTGAGCAAAAGCATGTTTCACTCAAGTGCTGTTCTCGGGTATTTTTTGATGTTCGAAAAAGACTTGGTAGCATATTATCAAGCCTGTCTCGTATCCAACTGGTATATCGGTTCGCCATATTCGTTTGGAGAGGCTGTGTGAACATTATGTCAGCGATTATGAAGATATCATCCTGAGGCATTGTATCAGAACCAACGCCTTGCTGCCTGGTGTATTTTCTACCTCTTGGCAGGCAGAAGAGAAGGTATTCTTGACGTAAATCCCGGATCTTATTTTCGGCAAATTTGGAGCTTATTTCAACGTCACTTGAAGTCTCTCGCGAATTCCTGTAGTGGGGTGCCATCAATTCGTGAAAGTCTTATTGTCAAAACTCCAAAGAACAGTAGGCTATGCTAAAGTAATGCAACTGTGCCGTGCACTCTTGACACCACCAGAACGCTCACATGGCACATAATTTACAATGACTGAATCTCTGCAGATTTGAAATTCTATATTTGAACATGTTATGGATGGTGTTGGTGCTGCACTGCCCATTAATACAAACCCAATCCCCTGCTCTGCCTACTGTGTGATTCACCTGACAAAAGAAGCATGCTGTGCGGAGATCATGTTGATTCTTTACTTTAAGCTTCTTCTTCGATTGACCGATGGTCTCGAGGTAGTGAAGCTGGGTACCCTACCCGTGTCTTGTACTTGATGCCTCCCAAGTGCTGTAACAACAAGCATTGAGGGGTGGGTTAATTATAACTGCATATCGGATGCCCTCACTTCCGACTGTTGCTAAAAACATAACGGAACCTGTATGGTGGGCTTTCTCATGGTTGTTCTCTGACTAGTTGACTGGATTCATGTTTGTTGACCTGAAGATGGTGGTTCATATGCAGCCACTTTCACGATGTGACAGCGAACAGAAATAGAAAATGCCATCTCCGCATATGACTAAGAAATGGAGATGGCTGGCTGTATGTGCAATAATACTTGTTATTTGATATCGTATTCCTGACTGGGTGGGGGTTCTTCTGGTTGTGACTTATACGTTGATGGAAATCTTGTCTCATGCAATCGCAATGCTGAGAAGCACTCTCATAACTTTTGGATCAATTCATTGCTCGTTACTTGGTCCTTGCTATGAAGAAATTCACGATAGTCAACGTCCGTGCAGATTGGCGAATATCTCGCATTCGCCTAATTGATCAGCAAATGAATCGTCAGAGGGTGGCCCCCAACTGTCGGTGTTAGAGTTTCAGCTACCGCCGCTTGATCAACAAGGGACCTTTTGTTTGGCATGTTCTTTATGGGCTGCCAAGAGCGAATTATGACGAATGAGGACGGGTTCGTAACCACCTCCGGGGCATTAAATTTCACAGGGAGATGTAACATTGCAGAGGTTGCCTAGAATTGGCTTCTGCTAAGGTTGTTCTGGGCTCCAAGCACGGGATACTGTACAGCGTCGATCATCCGGTATCGCGGATACAGTGCAGTGCAGCCCTGGCGAGCTGAGGCTCGTGATTGATAATCATGAAGTTTCTGGTTCCTGGAATTTCCTAGCGACGGCAGATCGACTTGGGCTTCAGAGATCACGCGCGCCTTTTGAGAGACATATATGTACCTAGCGTGAGGGTTTTCTCGTAGCCACCTTGACCTCGTTGCGATTATTTTGTGGTCTCGAGACAAGATGGGTAGCATAACTTTGCTCATCTCATCCCTATTCTCACCGACTGCTTGGTTCGGCGATGCATGAATTGACCCTCCACGATCCCATTGAGGGATGTTGTGCGAGTGCGTGTTCATAGGGCTGATGAACCAACTTGATCGTGATGATACTAAAACGTGTCCTCATATCTCATCCATGTATAGACATACGTACGCCCAAGACAGGCCATGATGTGGAAGCCTTGAGGCAACGACTTTGCTACGCAAGGCAGCCCTTTTTGGAGAAAAGATCCTGGTAGTTGAGACGGGAGGGAGCTTAAAACGTACATAACGCTCAAGCATAACATATGGTGTGGTATGTGTCACTGAGATACTTGCTGGGTCAGTGCAGTACAGTATCCGTAAAATGACCTCAGCTACAGTAAAACGTGTCCAAGTTCTCGGGCCCGTCCCTAATGAAATTTGGCTCCAGCTAAGATATCCGTAGTTGCAATGGCGATGACTCTTCCGGATCCCTGTCCATGATTATCCGGCACGCAAGACCCGGGGATGTCGGGTCGGAATCGCAGGGTGTATCTTGTGACTAGATTATCCGTGATGAGCCTTTTCTGTTTCCTAGAAAATCCGATTAAATGCCTCTATCTTCCTATAGACTTGGTTGAAGACGTTGAATATTATATCACAGTCATGATGTATGTACAATACCTATCCACTGATGAATACGTATTATCGTCAAAGAATAGGTACATCTGCCTTACAAGGCCCTTTTTAGCACGTCCCACTATTTTTCATTACCTCGTGGCCCCAAGGCCCTACTCCCCGTCCGTCGTATATCTCGCATTCACCGTTTTGTTCCCCTTCCCTTCTCAGGTTCAGGGCGACGACAGGTGGCTTAGCAACGCGGCTTTTCACACAACGTCAGTGTTCCATTGGTCTTGTCCAACTTACACTGTCTCGAACCATTTAGCGTGACTTGTTGCGAATGCACGTTTGCAGGGGGCTTACAGAGGAGACGCGTGCAAGAGGTACATTCGTTTAATTACACGAAACTCAACCATATCTTTAAAGAGTAGGTATTTCGATCTCTCAGCTGTGACGTCGTCACTGTACGTGGGCGCATACGTGTTACTGTACAGTACTCGACCTGAAGTGCAGTAGCCTAAGGTATGGATGTACAGTAGGTAGGTATTACTTTGAGATTAGCCCCATGGGGGGGACGTTTGTAAGTCGGTGATTACAAGGTTTCCAGAGTATGACTCCTTCGCCGTCATGGGTCCAAGATACCAAGGTAGCTTGCTTGCATGTACCTTACGTACAGTCTCTCCCTTGAATATCTGTGAGAATACGTATGTTGGTGCACCACGCGACCTGGAGAGGCCTCAGTCATGAACAAGAAATGATTTCGGATCTGATATCGCTTGAAAAGAGGCTGCCGTGTTGACGCACACCCTTGGACTTGGGGTTTCGTCTTACACGCCATTCCACGCATTTGGTGGTGTACCTTAACAAGGTTGTTTAGTGCATGTTTTTTACCCAGTCTGTGCCGTTTTAGTTCTTTGCCTGTTCTCTCCGCCCCCTGCAACTTCGTTAAGGCATGGGTCACTTATGGATATCATGGCTGATGCGAATCCTTCTTAGTCGAAGCGAATGGCGAGCAACGCCTATCAGGATTCGCTTCTTGACTCGAAGGCCTCTGTAGTAAAGACTCACCTCCAATTGCTTAATTTCCCGAAAAACCATCTTCCTGACGCATCCGCCTCGTGCCCTCCTCGTAATCTCCATACGTCAATTCTGCCCTACCCGGCTCCGCCGTTGAACCTCTACATACCCTCCCTCCATCTTTGATACAGTCACTCACTCACTGTCCAAGATACCCCGGTCCTGGCCGATTCAATCATCCCGCTGTCGCATGGGTCCTCAGGTACTAGTGTACTACCCTATCATGTCCTAGGGTTCAAAAGTCGTTGCCTTACATGTATGTGGCTTCGTCCCTCGTTTTCGAGTTTCGTTCATACCATATCCTAATACAATTAAACTCTAACCGACTTCAAGACATCCTTATTCTGTCTGCCTAGTTATCAATCTCAGACTTCTAGTACAAGGGTGTAGTTTGTTTGTTTCAGTTGTCGTTGCTACACTACACCTCTGTCATCTCAGCCTCAGCATAAAAGTCCTACAACTTAGATGGTTCCCCCCTATTGTGTCAACAAGCTCAATACCATCTTTTCAAGGCCTCCAATTTGATGACTCTCTGAGAGTAGATGTCCTTGCCGAATCAATCGCCATCGGAATTACAAACTCCAGAAATTCGCATTCAAAGTGCTTCCCCTGACCAAGAAACAGAGGAAAAGGAGAGATTAAGCGGCAAACGCTCCAAATCTCCTTCAAAACTTGCACCAACACGTCAAACAAGGTCGCAATCCTCAAGTCACAAAGACAAGAAGAAGGCTTCTTCTTCCAAATCAGATTCTCACTCTTCTGAAAAGAGCAAAATGGGCGGAAGCTCAAAGCATAGCTCTCACAGCTCCCATAGGGGCAGCTCATCTTCACATTCCTCAAAAAAGTCAAAGTCGAGTTCAGTCGATGATGTCGACTGGTCAGATATCACAGATCCTGAAGAGAGACGAAGAATTCAGAACCGTATTGCTCAACGCAAGTTCAGTAGGTAGCAAGAATTCTGAAGAGCAATCATGTAGCTAACAGAATTACCCCAGGAGAAAAGGCTCGAGAAAACAAGGAGAGAGCCGAGAGAGATTCTCGAAATCAGGAGTACGCTGGCAACAGCTATCGCATTCCCTCTGCCAACGACTTCAACTCCTATTCAGACCCTTCAGGGCTTCCCTGGGGCAGCATGAACATCGGCCACTTTGTCGGTCGTAGCCAGGAGGCCGAGAGTCGACACAGCAGCAGTAGAAGGGGAACACACAGCGCAGACGATAGCTTTGCTACAGCAACATACAGTGCTTCACCCTCATACGGCACGCAATGGGCACAAGCAAGTTACGGTGAAAGCAGTGGAGCAGACGAGATGTATTACGATGATTCTTACCTATACGACCCAAATGCTGGTCAATGAGCTGTGAAGAAGCTATTGTAAGATCAACCCCTGTTCTCTCGGTTCCCTCGACTAACATCGATACAGTGGTTTTCGCACTTGGGAATAGAAGGAATTGAACGGACTTATCACGATTAATGTCATTGTATAACTTATCACACACCCTCTTCTGGAGTTTTTGTTTTGGTATTACCCCGCTCGCTCACATGGAGTTGGTCTTGGCTGAGACTCGGGACGGGATGATTATAGCGGTCAGGCAAGGCAAGGGGTGACGGACTAAT
Organism: Fusarium verticillioides 7600; assembly: GCF_000149555.1. Taxonomy (NCBI): domain Eukaryota; kingdom Fungi; phylum Ascomycota; class Sordariomycetes; order Hypocreales; family Nectriaceae; genus Fusarium; species Fusarium verticillioides. The sequence continues at coordinate 1,037,620 of NC_031677.1, read as the reverse complement.
TACGAGAGGAAAGAAGATCTCTCTTTCTATCCATAGATCATGTTTTACCATACCTAGGGCACTCCTCTACTCTGCTACTGGTTGGCGTTAAAGATGGCGGCAAGGTGGATGACTTTGCATAATAAGGCAATATTTGATCTAATTCGTTGCATGATAAATTGCCCGATGATCAACTTTGAGAGTTGGACAAGCTGACAGTGGTATATGGGTGATACGAGTTGCGTTGACCAATGAATGGCTTCTTCACATCACATTTAAAGGCCTAATTGTATATCTATTTACTGAAGTCCTATATACGGAAATGCGGCCTCCGATTCATGTACCGTAATACGAATTCAGATATGCAGCAACCCCTGAGAGCTAAAATATGCCTTGTTTCAACCTTGCCCATTTCATAAGTTGTGGCCTGATATGAACATTATCTGTTCATGTTTATTACCAGCCAAGACGATTACCTTGAAACATAGACCATCATTTTCTTGCATACTCCGAATAGTTTCAGTTGATATTTGAACCATATAGCCTTGCCTCTTCTGGAAAACCAAGCAGTGTCGAATGTTTACAGCGTGTATTATCTGGTAACCGCCAACCAGTTCATCTATCTCCCGTTCAATAGAATGTTCTCTGGACCTGCAATATTCGATGTATAGTTTACCTTTTAAGATAATTCTGGTATTAGTTGTGTGAGAGAGGAACATGTAAGCATAGATGTGCTCGCTCAGTAGTTGTATTCGAGAAGAGAGATGTAGGTATGTGCTGGCTTAAAGTCAAAACGGAGGTTTAATGATGATCTCTTGAGAGACGAAGAAGTCCTATCTATCCGGATCTTGACTTATTAGCCAGACTCTTAGATACCAATCCTTATATGAAGATATCGTTGTTCGAGAGTGAGATGTTGGGGATAAGGTAATACACATGCTACGAGCGTAATACACCAGGACATAGCTTGATTAATATGTTCTGAAGCCAAAAGTTGACCCCACAAACACAACGGTCCAACTAATTCACTCCATCTCTCGCATTGAACCACTTCTGTGACTCTATCGAAGCTCTTGTTTACCCAATGCTGAACTCGAGCTTAGTCGTGCAAGCTGGCGTGTAAACCGGCGATTGCCTGTTTAGGCAATTCTTCACTCCACCCTGCGCAAGTAGTGGAAAGGCACGGAACGCAATGCCCCTGCTTCCATGTTGCATGTGCACAAACAGTTCCTGCCCCACCCAAGTACAACGCTTGGTCCCCTGTCAACTTTTCCTCACCGCTCGGCAGAAAAAGTGGTGATTCTACCCAGTGCCGTTGCGCATTTCATGAAGCTATCGTCGATTCTTCTTTTGCGCCATTCACCACTCAACTTTGAACATTAAGAAATTGACTTTCTTACTGATTTATAGCAAACGGTAACGAGCTTATCGAAACTTCTAATCGTCCTTCTATTTCCAACTCTATACCCAATTTGTTTTTTGTCATTCCAAGACCGTCATCATGTCGTCCTCCACAACTGGCGGTGTTGCTCTCAACCCTGAGGTGAAGTCCAAGAAGGGTAAGTCTTAGATAACCGCTACTTCCTTCAACCCCTTATTCGAGTCTCTGAAACTCATCTAACGTTTGCGACATACAGACAAGAACCTCAAGCGCAAGCAAGACAAGTCAACCAAGCTTGAGCAGCGCAAGAAGAAGCGTTCCGCCAAGGCAGAGAAGCGAGCCGTCAAGGCTGCCGGTGCCATCAGTGCTGAGCCCAAGGAGGTCGTTGGTGGCAAGCCCCGAAAGTTAAAGACCGTGGTCAAGAAAACCGTCAATGCTTCCAAGCGCAAGGAAAAGCTAAAGCTTCGTGCCGAAAAGCTTCAGGAAAAGGCAAACTTGTTATTGGCCGAGGCCAAGAAAGCTGCTGCCCAGTATCAAGCACTTCTTGATGCAGAGGTGAGTCCACCCATTCTATGATTGTTTATCTACACACTGATCCTCCGTGCCAGAAAACCGCCAACGAGTCCAAGTCCGAGCAGGACGACGATACCTCTTCTGATTCCGAGACTTCAGATTCTGGTTCCGATAGCTCATCTGAGGATGAGGGAGGTGCTCCCGTGGCCAATCAGCCAACCGAAATTCCTACAAACATCCCAGCCGACGAGATCGTGATGAAGCACCGCCGACTGAGCAACGCCACTTCCGAACGAAGCCATGTTTCCGCCGCCGATATCTCTCCGGAGGTAGAAGAGGAGCCCAAGGAATCTAAGAAGGACAAGAAGAGTAAGAAGGGAAAGAAAGTAAGGCTCGTCGAGCCTGAGAAGGAAGAAGAGGCTGTCGAATCTGAGGCTGAGGTTGAGGAGCCCAAGGTATCTGACAAGAAGGCCAAGAAGGCGGAAAAGAAGAGGAAGCGAGCTGAGGGCAAGGACAAGAAGGAAAAGGAGCCCGAGTCTGCAGCTCAGGCTGAACAATGGCAAGTCGATGATCTTGAGGGAGGCTCTGCTCGACAGGCCAAGTTCCTCCGACTTTTGGGTGGAAAGAAGGCTGGTGCTAGCGTCGCCGCCTCCTACAACACCAAGGGCGCATCCGACTCTACCAAGGCCGAGGCCGACATCCAGAAGCAGTTCGAGGCTGGTATGAAGATGAAGAACGATGGTGGCAGCAAGCGCCGTGGTCTTGGTGCATAGTTGTTCGACGCACAGTATATGTTTCTTGTTGGCATTCGCATTTGAAGCTGCAAGCTTGGCACAAGCTCTCTCCATATAAAGAAAGGGATGTTGTTTTAATTCACGGTTCATGGCATGGCGTCAGGTAGATAAAAAGCAAAGAAATAAACCCCTTTATTTTGTTAATCGAGAAGAAGTCGATTTATGTTGATTCCAGATTGCGCCTATTCTCCTTAAGCCAAGTTCCTGCGAATTCAATGCAGGTTCTCCCATGGCGAGATACAATTATATGTGCCCTCCCCTCCTTCAGCTCCTTTGGACGGTGGACTGGTGCCCTGTGCTTGTCCATAGCTTTTAAATGGTTCACAGACCCTTACTCTCCCAGATATCAAGAAAAATTGCAGTACCATCGCTGAGAGCGAGGTCTGGTTGGGGTATTGTTGTTGTTTGTTGTTTGCGTTTATGTTGTTATAGGAGAGAGCTTCAACTGATGAAAGCTTAACCGAAGAATCGGGAGATACCCTCGAAGACGAGGCCACCAAAGATGACGAACCCAAGGATAGCTGCAGTAGCAAAGTGTTAGTAAAGCACAGCTCCTCTAGCCATCGGGGTTCATGTATACGTACAGATCCAGAACAGGGAGATGGGAGACTTCTGAACCTTCTCGACACGCTTCTTGATCTGACCCTCTGCCTTGCCCATCTTGGCTTCGTTACCCTTGGCAAAGGCCTCGTTGCGTCGTCGCTGCTGGGGAGTTTGCGCCTACAAGGAAGTATCATGTTAGCTCCATCATGAGATCGACACTGGATTATGTAGGAGGGTCCAGGCTGTGGCGTACCATGGTGTCGAGCCTTGAGAGCTGGAACAAAAAGTTTGGAAAGAAATATACAGAAGAATTGAGTTGTTGACGGTTCCAAGTCTTGTAAGCGGTCTTCGTCGCGTTAAAGTACTATGATCGTATTAAGGGACAGATTTCAAGGGCTCGTGAGGGAAGGGAAGTTTAAATGGGCTACTAACAATTTTGGGGACATGTGTTCCTTTCCCCTTAAAGACAGACAAGGGAAGGCGACAGGGGAGCCTACCTAGAGTGAAGACTGTCTCCTTCCCCCACCGGCCCCGCCCCCTCTTCACCGCCACATGTGGCTGGTGAACTTGAAGCTTTATTGATATGTTGCTTTGCGTCTGAACTGTTCAACAAGTACCAACACGATGATTTCAACAACTTTCACGAGGCTACGGCCTATGATTTCGTCTAGAAACCTATACTTAAGAGGAGTTTCTAAAAGAACATATGCGAACAAGCCACCAAGCCCAGTGGTACGTTTGCAAAAGTATTCTCCAGATTTATGTTGACAATCAAGCAGTCTCAGTTCTATCGCACATTCACTCGACCTATCGCAAAGACACTTCTCATCGCTGTCTTTACGTACCAGTTGGCTTACTGGACTTGGGTAAAACTTGAAACGGATGAGATCCGTGCGGAGCGAGAAGGTTGGTCGCAAGACATCATTTGAGAAGATATGGCAGCTAACGCGTGAATGAATAGCAACGATTGAGAAGCTTGAGGCAACTATCAAGGATTATGATGCTGCGACAAAGGCAAACAAGGCTTAAAGCGTATGAATGAGATTACGGGGGTTCGAAGCAACCAATTGTCTTTAGTTGTTCTGTGTAGGATATTGATACCAAATCGCTCATGTTATTCAAAATAACCTTACTTCTACAAAAGTATGGGCCTCTTGACTTTGACACGAAATTCAGACTGTCGCTGGAATTAATCTCAGATGTATCTCCGCAGAAGTTCCTCTAACAAAAATAACGCCCAGCATACCCAATAAACGAGAAATACACATCTTATAGTATCAACCAGACCATCAGCGACACAGCACCGAGAGCAAAAGCGCTGGGTCGGACAATTACACCTGCACTGACCCTCGTCCTTGGCTCGCCGGGGTAGTTACATGTTATACTCGAAATATCCGGATTCCGCCGTCCGTAACTCACACTGAAACTTGGGAATCCAGGTTGTGGACAGGTGAAGCCTATCGCAGCGGGACATGCTTGAACAACTTCGTAGCAGACGTCCTCGCAGGGTAGCAACTCCTTGTACGGACCAGGCTTGACGGTTTCGTCGATCCAGGCGTTTCGCGAGGAGTTATTTGCTGCGGCCTTGAGACCCTTGCGGAAATTATCAGGAAGCGTTGTTCCATTGGGAAAGGCTTGAAAAGCGTCGCGAACAACGCTATATCTGCTGCCGCCCATAACATCCTCGCAGCGAGGTATCGTGACGGTGCAGAGCCAACGCTTGTACGCCTCACGACACTCATCGCAATCTCGTGCTAGCGAGTAGCGAGACTCAGGGGGCGCTTCGCAGGGTACTTGCATCATGACTTTTTCGAAATTGGCGTACATTTTTCTGGCATAATCATCGTAATGCTTGGCTAAGGCAGTATTGTTAAACTTTTTGTCGTTGCCAGGTACTGCATATTGTGTTTCGTTGCAGAAGTCCAGATTCGTAACCATCTTACAGTTCGTGCCTGATGATAGGTCAGCTAATATCGAAGCAACATGAAGCGCAATTGATCTTACTGGATGAAGTCTCAAACGTGGTGGCCTTGTAGACAGTGCCTCCCCCGCCTATTGTGCGTCCAGACTTGGTATCTCTTTTGCTATCACTATCCGGCATCTTGACGAGGATCCCCGAGTAAGTGGTACTGTGGTTAAGCCCTGCTATCAGGAACTGCTGCTTGGGCAATCCTCCTTGTCCTCGTGTGGTAAGGCCCGTCGTAACAAGATCGTTATTTCGCCCAGTCTTCTTATCGTTGGCCCAGATTTCCGCATGGTCCGTTAGGCCACAGGCTGAATGTCGCAGACCATCGATGGATCTCAATTTCTCGTCCCCAACAAAAATCTGAAACGGTGGCGGCCTCTTCATGATCTGCTGGGTCTCGTGCGAGTCCTGAGTCAAATCACTGGTGAAAAGGAGGGCTGATGTTGAGTCAAAGTCCATCAACAGTAGTTGAGCAGTGCCATTTTTGGCATCGTAATTGTGATAGTACTCGTCGAAAGAAATGGCGATTTGGTATTTGTATTCCCCATCAGCCTTTGATATATTCGGAGCCACGACGCTGATGTATATGTCATTGGTAGCATTCATGGTTAGCATAACTGCGCCCTCGTCGAACGGTATCTTGGCGGTATCGGGATTTGACTTGTTGTAATTGCCTGCCGTTGGGCACTTGATCTTGTTTGTTGTTGAAGTATAAAGACTGAGCTGTGGTGCCAGTTCTGTTTTCCCGCTCTTGTCTTTGGTCTTTAGAGTTGGCCTGGAACAAGTATTGGCAGACACATAGACAGTCTTTGTCTCTGCTCGACGAGAGTTCTGATGGCCAGTCTCCCCGCTCGTTTTATGATCATCGTCCCTCTTGTCCTTCCCAAACAACGTCTTCTTATCCACAATATAACAAACAGTCCCTCCAGGAATTATCGATCTACTGTCGGGGCCATTATTCGTTAATAACGGCTGTTCTGGCGCGGCACGGCCAATGATACTGCGATCAAATGCCGCAAACTCTGGTTCGTATATTAAGTCCGATGTATCGCTTCGTTCGATAAGTGTTTCAAAGTCGAAGACCAAGTTGGGCGACGATAGTGTAGCTTCAGTCTTTCCAGGAGCGCAGAACATCAAGCTCAATGCCAGAACTGATAGATACGTAATTATCGACGTGGAAGGTCTTAATATGGGCGAAGTGGGTATCATGATGGTGGCTTTTCCCTCCAGGGGCTTTTGCCTGTTCGTTGAGTTCGAACTTGATTTATCGACGCGCAATCAGCAAATGAACGTAGGGTTTTCTTCGCATGTGGTCGTTATTGGCTCGGAATTATCATCGTGGGCTCTCCATAGATCTAAATATGGAGAGAGCATTAGTTGTCGTGGTGAAAAGATGGAAAATACGAAACAAATTGAATGGTTCAGCCCACGATAAGATGCTACTTGTTACGACTGACAAGCATGTGCCGTCCAACTTGTTGATGCGCAAGGGGAAGTGAGGCGCAGTCAGAGGTTAATTCTAGAACAGCACAGCCACAGGCACACTCAGCTCTAACAATGAAATCGGGTCGGATCTTTTTGGGTCTGGGCGAACGGGTACACAGCTCGGGCCACTAAAAAAAAGGGTTCTGTGGCCACTACTTAATACCACTACGTCAAGTGTAGGTCAAGTAAGGTCAGATCGGATAAGATTGGATCGTAGACCAACAAGCTTGGAGCTTGGCCACCAGTGAGAAGTTGACGATTAGTGGCATACTAAAATATGTTGACATTCTGAGACAGCTGAGCAAGTGAGCAAGTGAGCATGCGACAGTTGCAGCTGAATGTTGACAGAACAAAATCCCCGATACTATAGTATTCAATTGCAGAACCATACATGTGGGGTAAGCAAACGGTATAGCAGCAATACGTGTTCTCATGAAGCTCCATAAGATAAGAGCATTTCTCAAAGCAAAGCAAGATATTTCTAGTGCATTCATTCATCACACAAAAACAACCACACGACACGAGTCTTTCCGAACAACCCAGCAGTCCAATACAGCTTCCCTAGCTGGTATAAATCCTAACCCTGGCCAGTCCTCCTCCTGGTTCCCTCCAATTTGCGTAGCGTGGTTTTGAAGCTGAGTAGTTCCTATAAATAACCATTTCCTGTTCCTCTAGTACCGAGATTGCTTGATCCGGGGCATGCGACAATTCGCAAGAGTTAGTTTGGCGATCAAGCTAAATCTTGGAGACCGTTTACTCGGTCTTGTCGAGGCCGTCAGCCTTGGCACGGAGGCCAGAGGCAGTAGAGCCGGTCTGCTGGAAGTATCGGCCGAGGGTAGGGACCAGGAAAGATCGGAAGATGAGCTCAGCACCCCTACAATTTCTGTCAGTATTTGAAGCAAATCCTCCGGATAGCGGGGCAGCAAGACCCGCATGGCAACTTACCGGAAGGCAGGGAGAGAGAGCCAGAGGAGGAAGATAAACTTGAAGACGAAGTAGAAGGGGAACCAGTAGACGACCTGGACGAAGCTCTCAATCACGGTGAAAAGAGAGAAGACGACCCAATACTGTAAAACTAGTTAGCGACCGCTTGTGATCGTAGGAAGCCTCGGCAAAGGTCGGAATTAGCTCCGATGGTAGGGAAAAGGCCACGTACAGTCAACCACTGAGTATCATCCTCCTTGTTGTGGGTGAAGAGAGCACCAAGAGAGTAGTAGCCAGGGATGACGAAACCAGCCAGGTTGGTCAGAAGCTGGCCTCCAAGGTTGAAAATGATGAGGAAGAAGTAGAGAGCGCCGAGACCGATGGCGGCATAGGCCTTGGGAACACCAGCCTGCTTCTCGAGGTTGTTGAGGGCGGGGTACTTGGAGAGCTATACGGATGGCATCACTGTCAGCATTTTGCAAGGCAACGTTGCGCAATTTGTGCTCGACTGTAATGCGGCGGCTATAATCGCAGGGTGAGGGGATATGCGTACCTCGCGGTCGAGCTGACCAAGGTATTGCTGAGCCTTATCTTGGGCGGACATTGTTGTTTTTGGTCGATTTTGTGTATGTGTGGTTTTGTCAAAGAAGTTGTGATGCTGTGAGAGAGTTGAAAAAAAGGCGTTGGAGGGGTTGGTTGTGTGGTGTATTGAAATAGCTAACTTAGCGTCCAATACGTAAGAGGAGTTGAATGGGCTGGAAGAGGGCAGCTTTTATCGCGGCGCTAGCTGCAGCTGAGATGGGGGGAAGATATGGAACCCAATCACTGAGGTACAGGGCCTAGCGAATCTTGGAAGCAGGAAGAAAATTGACGCGGAGACAGTCAGTGACAATGACCGAGAGTGACTGTGTGCCAATGGCTTGTGACCCTGTAAGTTCGGGGGGTTTTGCGAGATGAAGTGCTAAGTTGATCAGCAAGACGTTTGAGGCTTGTGATGTTGTGCAGGTGATGAATATTTTACTTGTTAGTATGAAAACTGCATCAGTTTGTATTATTATAAATATTGTGTGTTTGCAGTTGACTATTTCAATTTTTGGTCACAAATACATATCTCCTGATAGACTGAGCAATCCATGAACGCCAGTACGTCAGATTTGACGATTACAGGTATGACGCAGTGTGTATTTTGTTTCCGGGCGCCGTTGTGCACTATCACATGTACCTACAGCAAAAGTGACAACACATGAAAGGAATTACATCATTCGAGGAGCAAACTTCAACGGTTTGGAGGCTACATAGAGCGGGACGAGGAAACTTGCATAAACCTCGGAGTATTGGATTTTGCAGTGATAACGTGTGGAAATATGGATATATATATATGTCCATTATAAGTGGTTTCTAGGATATCTGACATGCAAATTGTTATACTATAGGGTCGAGACACAACGAACTGTGGTACTTGTAGACATAAGCAAGCAAGGTATCCGTACAACCTCGTGGTATTTGTATGGAAGGACTGCCGCCAGCTTGCAAAAGTCCGTGATAGAAGAAAGAATATGTATAGTAATCATCTGGACTCTTAATATCACTAAGATACTCACCGTCTTTGTGTCGTTCGTTTAGGCAGATGTATGTCTCGACGGTTGTCCGGGGCCAGGCGTATTTATCTGTCTTGTTTGTTTCCCTTGAGGTGGATTGTGATTGTAATCGTGATCTCGTGCCCATAGTATACGCAGAGCATGTGCTTCGCATCTCACATCTCCCCTGGACAACTGAATCTCTAGCCTCTGCCAAGAAGTTGGATCGAAGTTGAACCAGTCTCTGCCCACGACTATTCACGTTGCAGTGGATGAACATGGGCTGTTAAGGGCAACCAAGATCTCCTCCATAACTGAGAACACATCCGAGTTCCCGCGGTGAGCACCTTTGGCCGGGGAAGGCATAGCAGCTTCAAGCCTCAAAACACAGATCGAGAGCATCGTAAAAGAAGCAATGATTCGCAGCCAGTCAAATCTCGTTTCTCGTCATAACAGGAATTTCGGCTAATTTACCGTACCCTTCCAATGAGAACTGGGTGAGACAAGCCAATAGAACAAGTGGATATTGTCCCCGCTCTGGCCTGCGAGCAAGATTACCTAACTGAACTGAACCACCGACCATCCATTTCTCGTTGACCTCGCAACGACAAAACAAGGACAACAACAGCTCCAGGAACATCAAATTGTTACCCTCAGCGCCGCGCCAAAATTGCACCGAGCAGCTCCTTGCGCGGCTTCTTTGAAACGAGTTTATTTCTATTCAGCTTCTGCTGGTCTTTTTTTCCATTCTCGCGACTCTTTCGAGGTCCCCTTTCCCCTCCAGTTTCATTGTTATTGACGTCGGCGCATCCGAACACCCCAGCCCAGCCAATGTTTGTTGTTTAGCCCGCCCACAAATTCCTCTCTTCAGTCTACCAAAGTCAACACAAAGTCCCGGTTGGTGCCATTGAGGTTCAGCCCAGTCCAGCCCAGTCTCGTCTCGTACCTCACTCAATTAAGTATGGAGCACAACAGTAAGTTTACTTTCTCCCTTGTTTTTCTTCCCAGACAACCCCGTACCCAAACAACCTCATCTCCTCCTGCTTGAGGCACCTAATACTGCCTGCCGACGCGCTACTCACTCGGAAAGTCTAAACATAACACAACATAACAAGCTTTTAACTTCGCTGCTGCTAAAGCATAACATCCCCTCATTTTATTCATGTCAAGCTTCAAAGCCTGCGTTTGTTGACAAGTTTAATTCAATTCAGTGGACATAGTAGACCAGAATCAAGCTCAAGGTCCAACTACCCGCGCCGCCATTAGATCGACTCGACGACCGTTATCCCGTGCTTCAACAGCTTCACTCAACAGCTTAGAGCAGCCTGCTTTTGCCGACACCTCAGACATGTACAACGGGCAATGGATGACGGCCCAGCATGGACAGGTTCATCCAAACGGCCAAGTGCACCCAAATGCTCACGTCCACGGCCATGCCCAGGTTAAGGACATGAACACGCCTCAGCTGTCAGCAGAGGATATTATGATGGCCCAGCAGCTCCAAGCAGGCCAGGACTACTCTATGGACGCTTCGATGAGTGCACCAATGGGTCACCAGATGCAATACCAACAACCAAAACATGCAATGCAACGGCACCCGTTACCCGCTGAGCAGTATAACAGCCATGCCAGTTTCGCCGAGGGAGATAGCCAAATGCTAGAGAGGGACGATAATGACGAGAACTCCTTTGCTGGAATGATTGGAGCCCCAAAGCCCGCGTCCAATAGATCGAGTGCAAACAACGAGATTGAAATGAGAGCTCTATTCAAAGCCAACGAGCATCGCAGCCTTCCTGACGTGGCCAGCGAGCTTCACGGAAATGAACGAGGTCCAAACTCAGAGCGAACCCGACAGGTTTTTGCAATGCTCTGGTATGTCGTGAAATGTTTACCATATTTGCAACAGGTATGCTAATCGTCCCATAGGATCCATGGTGTCTGTGAAAGGGGCAAGGGTTCCGTCCCCAGAGGACGAGTATACGCCAACTACGCGTCGAGATGTGCTACCGAAAGAATCACCGTGCTTAATCCCGCTAGCTTCGGGAAGCTTGTTAGAGTGTTATTTCCCGGTCTAAAGACACGGCGACTCGGTGTTCGCGGAGAGTCCAAATATCATTATGTCAACTTCACACTCAAGGAGGACCAGGTCGAGGTTAGGGAGCCTTCAGTGCAGCCAACCCGCGCTCTCCCAGAACCTCCGGCCTTCACTCAAAGTTTCAAGTTAGCTTTATCCCTGACCATAATTTGTACGTGCTTGCTAACAGAGGTAGCACTCTTCCTTCACAGACGACTATCAGTTTGAGTCAAGGGGCCCTTCCGTCCCCTCAAATTGGCAGCACTGAGACCAACCCAGCCCCAGTATCCCAAAAGTCCGGCTTCCAGTCACGTAGCATATACAACCAGCCACAAATTGCCAACATTGCCCACCTCAGCTCCAGCACAACAAAGACTCAGCTCGAACTCGGCTTCCGTCCTGAGTCTGATGGGCCTGTTGACCCTGAGGAACCTCTTATTCTTCCCAACCTCGAGCCTTACCTCCCTCAAGGCACCGACCCCGACGCTGCCAAGTCTCTATTCGCATTGTATCGCGCTCACTGCACATCACTAGTCGATTGTATCCGTTTCTGCAAAGAGAAGACCTTCTTCCATCTTTATGGTGCTTTCCAAGGGACTCTCACCATGCCTGTGTTGAAACTATTTGGGAACCCGGCCTTGGCTCCTTGGATTGAGGAGTGTGATTTCATCCTCTACCAGCGTATGATGAGCATCGTATCTGGTTTGAAACTCCAGGTTGTTCCTAAGTATGTTTTGGATATTTTCAGGTCCATATCGGACAGACTGGTGATGCACATTCGTGAATCTTTTCAAGGCCAGCCACAGCATGTAATCCGTGCTAAGGAGGGACCTGCTGCACTCTTTGTTGGACTGATCGACCGCGCGTTGAGAGTCAACTTGACAGCTCACGCTGCTGCCAACTTTCTTTCATCCCGTGAGCAGCGCAATCAGATGTATATCGACTGGATCACAACAATTCGGCCTCGAAAGATTGCTGAATGTGTTCCTACTCGGGGTATGGACGATGTTGTGAATCTTCTGCTTAACGAGATTCGAGATCTCGTTGATCCCACAGACGTGCCTTGGGAGGTGGAATGCCTTACTATATATGGAGATGTTCTGTCGCGCAAAGGTCGGCCATCTGATAGTGACGTCGACGGTGGTGCCGAAGCTTCTCGTGAAAAGGGCGAGTCATACCAGCTTGATCGTTGGGTAACATTTCTCAACAGTCTACCGACGAGGTTCCCTTACGCCACAGCGAGCGACATCATGCTATGCGTCGAGAGGATTGGTACTGCTGTGATGCGAGACCTCACCATGAACCAGGGTAAGAGCTTCAGCTCATGGTGGGTGACCAAGACATGGATAGATGAGCTGGTCTGCTTTATGGTGGAGGAGGGAGGATTTATGAAGCAAAAAAGGAGCCAGACAACTTGGTCGGCAACGCCCACGCCACCTCAAGCCACAAAAGACACGAGCCGACAACCCTCCCGATACAGCAGCGGCAGTGACGAATTCAACCTGAACAACTCATCGCAAAACCAAGGGGAACGTGCCCCCTTCCCCCCAGCCAACAAACCCAATCAGAACTCAATGGGTATGAGTGGGGGCGATGTCCATGACGACAGTGGAATCGGTATTAGGACGCCCGAGGAAGACTTCCCCATGGACAAGTTTGGGTTCACCGGCACAGACAACCAGGAGCATGCTCTATTGGAAGGGGCAGAATTCACTGTTGATGAGCTTTGAAGGATCCAAGCAAGGCCGCAAGGCCCGCATGTGTGTGTGTGTGCGTGTGTGTGTGTGTTTGTGTCTGCCTGACACGGGATTGGCGTTCCGGGATTGGGATATCGATTATACCCTTGATTGATTTATAATAATACAGTTGTCAGTGCTTCCCAGACGAGGGTCTCTTGATTGCCAGACATGATGGGACGATGGAACGACGACATGATGATGGCCTAGAGGCAGAAACGGGAAGTGAAGTGCGCTGAGTTTGGCCAATTGAGCGAAGCGGGCCTGGAAGATAGAGGATTGCGGAGGGTTGTTTCTGTGTACACATTAGCTGGAAGGTTTGGTTCTGGAGTTTTTGAGTATAAATGGTGTCGGGTTTGGCAAAGAAAGGCGCACCATGAGAGCCATTGGGAGGGGTTGATTTCACCGCATAGTCAAATATACTGTTTGTAGGCTTTTGGCTCACTCCGTATTATCCCCTTGTTTTTTCGTACGCGAGGTAACGGTAATATTGGAATGTGTTATGGTTGCTTCTCTTTCAGGCGAAGGAATTTCGACTACCCTATGCGAGAGTTATGAAGGCTGTGTTTAAGCTCTGATTGGCCAGTAGATAAATTCTTTTGCATTGTCCTCGGCTTCATTCGTCAGACTGGATCGATCACTTCCTTGGACGAAGTATATTATGCTTTTGTTATAGTAACAAATCGCTCTGAGCTCTATATAATGACTGACTGTTGATGACCGTGTAAGTGAGTGGTGGTAGAAGTCGTCTCTAACCTAGTGGAGTCCATAGCTTGAGTGGAGTGTAAGCATTAGTGCAGTGGGGGTCACAAATCTCTAAAGAGCTTAACCTAAACGTGTCTAATGAAGGACAAAGCCGAAGACGGAACCTGTAGCAAGGTCGAGTCATACCATACAGTGAATATTATAGAGGGAGCACCCCTGTATGAGCTGTTATTTCGGAGGCAACTTCGGTCTTGTTCTCAAACACTGACTCTAGAGTCCATAGTATGATGCTACAGCATGAGCCATATATAAATAATATTTCTCGTCTTAATTTACAGTCCTTGGTTCTTGAAACTTTATATATACATACATCTGTGCCTCTTTTCTGCTAAGCGTTGTTCTTGGCCACACTTAATCAACTTGAAATTCAAGCTCCGTTCCCGGACAAACTGATTTCATATCCAGTCTTTGATATTGGACATTGGCATTCGGAACCTCCAACCGTCCATCACTGTATCAAAACTAAATTTACCTTCATCTTTGTATTTGTCTAGGCAATTACAATTTGGTACTGGTTTCAGTATTCGATATTACGCCAGTTGGACACAATTCCTGTCGATCTCTTGTCCATCTACACTTGAGACCTCTTTAGGTACGCTTCAATTCGATTCAGCCTCTCGACTGCACTGTCGCATTCTACGAGTCATATCATATTATATCACAATTCTCGTATCCCTTCACCTCGAGGGTACTGATTCAGGAATTCCGGAGGTGATTCGGCGCTTGTCCGTGGGTACAGTACCTCAATAAAAGATCGGTTGGTACCTTATTAGTGCCTCAATCGAGCTCAATTTTTTTTCCCCTCGTTGTTACTCAGCCGGGAAAAAAAGGAACTCCACCACCATTAACTCTAGACTCTCTGAATCAGCCTCAGCATTGGGGAAACAAGTAAAAAACAGGGGATCCACGTTTCAGAGACTTGATTGAATCTTTGACATCTGATTTTGAACATCAAAGAAAAAGAAAACATGGGAAGTCTCTCGCATTGCAATTCGCCGTCTCTCGGCTGGGTCGTTCAAAAATTCGGCGGCACAAGCGTTGGCAAGTTTCCGGACAAGGTTTGTTGTCCCCCGTTGAGCTTCAGAGAGGCATTATTCTGTGGTTTTTTATACACATTGCTAACCAAGATGTTCAGATTGCGACAGATATTGTCAGGTATGATATTTCCCTAAAGATGTCTGGACATGGAAAAGAGAGAAAGAGAGAAAGAGAGAAATGGCTGAAAAATGTCTTGTATGACTGTAACTGACCCCGCCAATAGAGCCAGCTTGTCTCAAAACAGAGTCATCGTCGTTTGCTCTGCCAGAAGCACGGGCAAGAAAGCTGAGGGAACCACCAGTCGGTACGTCTATTTTCTGGTGTTCTTATATACAGAGACTCTCTGTAACGTCAATTGGCATGATCTGAGTACTAATGGCGTAATAGACTACTCGCCGTCTATGGTAAGCTCAGAGGTGTCGGCGCCGCCATGTGCGTCGATGAGGAGCAGCAGAATGAATTGGTTGAGCAAGCTCGTGGATTGATGCTTGATATCTGCAACGATCACGTCTTTGCTGCCGAGGCTTACATCCAAGATCCTTCTATACGCGGAAAGCTCATTCAGACAATCAAGGATGAGTGTCAAGAGCTGGTCGAGTATATCGTCGCTGCAAAGCGGTTCAACCTGGAGATCAACTCAAGAGCAAAGGACCGTGTCATCAGCTTCGGTGAGAAATTGAGCTGTCGTTTTATGGCGGCTCTTTTGCAAGATAAGGTGAGTAATAGGCCGTTGACTTATATATATGAGTTCCACACTAACATTAACTAGGGCGTCGAGTCTGAATATGTCGATCTTTGCGATTCATTCCATTATGATGCTACCGAGAGACTCGACGACAAGTTCTACCGCACTGCCTCAGAGGCTTTCACCCGCAAGATCGCCGCCTGTGAGAGCCGCGTCCCTGTCGTTACTGGTTTCTTTGGCAACGTACCTGGCAGTCTCATCGACGGTGACATTGGTCGTGGCTACACTGATCTATGTGCGGCCCTCTGCGCCGTGGGCGTCAAGGCTGAGGAACTTCAGGTTTGGAAGGAGGTTGATGGTATCTTTTCAGCCGATCCCTCCAAGGTGCCCACCGCACGCCTGCTCTCATCTATCACACCTTCCGAAGCAGCTGAGTTGACATTTTATGGCTCAGAGGTTATCCACCATCTCACTATGGACCAAGTCATCCGTGCTGAACCGCCTATCCCCATTCGCATCAAGAACGTCAAGAATCCTCGCGGCAATGGCACTATTGTTGTTCCTGACCGCATCCTCTCGGCCAGCCATCAACTCACACGGGACTCTCCCAAGCCTCAGGCAGAACACAAGAAGCCGAAGCGACCTACAGCCGTCACTATCAAGGACCACATCAGTGTTATCAATGTGCATTCGAACAAGAGATCGATTTCGCACGGGTTCTTCGCGCGCGTCTTTTCTATCCTGGACACTTACTCCATCTCGGTCGATCTCATCTCTACTTCTGAGGTTCACGTCTCTATGGCTATCCACTCGAGCAGTCAGCAGGTCGAGGCTTTTGGTAAAGCCACTAAGGAGCTTGCTGAGTGCGGTGATGTGAGCGTGCTCAACGACATGGCCATCCTGAGCTTGGTCGGTGCTGAGATGAAGAACATGGTCGGAATTGCAGGTCGTATGTTTTCTACTCTGGGAGAACACAATGTCAACCTCGAGATGATCTCACAAGGTATGTATGATCCTTATCTCGAATAAGGAGTATACTAACGAAGTCGAACAGGTGCCAGTGAGATCAACATCTCTTGTGTGATAAGCGCACGAGATGCTACTCGGGCTATGAATGTGTTGCATACACATCTCTTCACATTCCTTGAGTGAACGACATGTAGGAGCATGATATAGATGGCATTCGCATGTAATGGGAGTTGGTAGGGATATCCTTACGGACTTGAATTCTTGTATAGTCAATATGCCCTGCAATGTGTTTGACTATATAGTTCAAAGGTGTTTTTGGAGTTTTGCTGGTAAAAAGTTGGGTTAGAGTTGGCATGACGATGGAAAGCATTGAAAGGACGGCAGATTTATATCAACTATTGTTTAAGAAGGGAATTTCAACGATAACTCTCATGGATAGACTATTAGGGGCCAAGTAAAGAAAGAGGCGCTAGGTAAGTTTACTTACACAGTATGAACCATTTGGCAGTAATTATTTGGGCTCAAGACAGCCCGTGAAATAAATGGCCATAACTTTAAGAAATGTCCTGAACCCTTGAGGTACAGGGTAAGCTCAAATGCCACCTCCAACTGCATCGCTGATGCGGGGCACATGTGGGTGGACTGCGACTTCCCCCCTGTCAGAGCTAACCAGCAGCTTCCATTCTCAAGATGTAACATGACCCAGCCCAATTCTTCTTCCTATTCTTACAACTAACTCATTGTGAGTTATCAACATCACGAAAATCACCGAGAGACGGAAACTACGACCGAGTTAACAATCCCGAAGCTCGAAGAATCTTCCAATGCCGGTGTCGCTCTATATGGAGAGTCTCGCTGCCACATGCTAGACCAGATAATCTAAATGAACGGATTGAAGGACAGCCCATGGCATCGCAGAGGATACAATCGTTGAACAGCGACTACGAGGAGTTAATCCACCTAGAGGGTACCTCCAAGAACGAAACAATATAGACGACCGAAATCGCGATAGATATCTCTCTCCAATCATGTATAGGTCCAAGACGGGTGCAGCCAACCGTGGCAGCATCCTCAGCACCCTGAAGGCGACCGAGATGCTCGACACGAAAGCCAGTCTTCCAGCGGGTATGCAAGATACCATGTTCGCGATACCGAGCGCCTGCGACTAACATGACATTCAGAGATACTGGTGACGATCCTCGATTATTTACCAGTCGCCGATCAGCTGCGCTTTGCCCGCGTATCACACCGCATGCGAGATATGGTTTACGATGACACTAGATGGGTCTCAAGATTAAAGAGCATGGATTGTTGGGACGAAGTCGAGGCTCGTCGTCGATTCGAGGAGGCAGTGCGACGAAGACGAGAAAGTGCAAATGCAGCGGCAAAACAAGCCAAAGGACTTACAAGCCCCACGCAATCTACAGGAACAACACTATTCGATGCCTCATTAGAGGAGGCCAAGAATCGCGCCGTGGCAGATATTCATGATGGTTTCGAGACGATGGCGGTGGGGGCTTCAACAAACCCCGCTGAAGACCCGGCAGCATATCTGGATGTCTTCAAAAAAGCAAGGAGCATCCGGGGTGGCGCGAGGCACGAGTACGGCAAGATATACGGCGCTTTGGCTCCCTTCTACTTTGATCTGGTGAAGGCAAGGTCTCATGCGGACCCTATCGTCTTCCAAGCGTTTCGCGACCCAGAGAAACAAGCGCAAATGCTCGCAAATCTTAAGAGATTCGCCCATAGCGATTGGTCAACTGGATGCCAGGAGCGAGAAGAGAAGCTCTCATCAATGATGGGGATCTTCGAGAGTGCTGTTCTACGGGAGTTTGAGCAAGGATACGAATTCTGGGATGTTGACGGACGAATGCATCGCTACGCACATGTACTGCACACACTTGATGGCGCCACTGGAGGGATAGATCTCTTTGTGCATAAGCACCCCATTTTCAACGATGATGAGTTATTGGTGGTGAACGCGATGGACTGTCTCAACCAAGCGACGCAGGATGAAAGCATCATACTCGAACCTTCACGGCTTTTCTTCGAAAAGCTGCTGGCCAAAGTTAACGAGCAGGCCTCAGTGATGCAACGCATATTTCCTAATCCCGAGCATGTGTTCTGGATATTTGTGGAAAAGGTCAGGGAGGATATCATCATGGAGTATTCAACACCGCTGTTCGACGAGGCACATGAACGTAGCATGGAAGCTTATTTGAAAGCCGTGTCTGGCGTCTTTGAGCAGACAATGCTTTTCTTTCAATCTCTTACACCCCCTGAGGGGTCTAAGCGAGATGTCAAAGAGATGGCAAAGGAGCTTTCACTGCGCGTTTTCGAGCCGCATCTCGACTTATACCTCCAGGCTGAGCTAGACTTCTTCACAAATCACGCTGATACAGAAGTGGCAAGGTGGGAGAAGAAGCTCTCTGAGCAGGACTCATCCCTAGAGTCGTTCTATATGTCAAACATCAATCGCTCAGCCGACAAGAAGGACTTTTTGAGCTCTTTCAAGAAGGTCGTTATGATGCCTGTTACTGTGCTACCGAGCTTTCCAATGGGATCTCCTTTCGCAACTAGCAAACCCGCATCATCGAGACCTACATCAACAGTACCAAAGGAGCTGAATGGCTCTGGGACACTTACACCGCAGCCCTCACGACCGGAGACACCCAGTCTGGCACTTGATGGCCAGAGGACGCCATTGCCTGCCCAGGCACCAACAGATGAACTGGCAGCCAAGGCAGCAATTATGGCGTCGAAGCTTGAAGGTATCAAGTCGCTTTTCAGCATTGAGGTGGCACTCAACCTGGTGCACGCTGCCAAAACCAGCCTGGGACGTGCTTCAGTCTTCATTAGCCTGGGTGGACAAGCTGGTGGAGAAGCTCGAGAGCAGTGTGCGACCATATTCATAGTGTTGTTGCGCATCTTGGGACAGAAGCATATCAAGACGGGCTTTGATATGGCTGTCGACCATCTGTCGCACTATAACCCGCGAGAGGTTAATGATCATAACAAAGCGGGCGTGGCACCACTTGTCACTTTCATCGAACTTGTTAACGTCGGTGACCTTATCTCACAGATGATTGACGTTTTCTATGAGCAGCAACTTGCCACCCCGAAAATTGCTGACCGCAACGATTTCTTGGATCCAGCAGGTCTGGCCAAGAAGAAGTTTGAGCAAATGCTCGACGAGAGTGTTGCTGCCGGCCTAAACAAGGGTATCGATGTCCTGATGGACGAGGTTGAGTATCTTCAGGGCACAACTCAACCACCCACAGACTACAACCCAGTTGATCCCTCAGCTGCTACATCGTCCTCTGCCTTTGGATCTGGATTTGGCGGCAGCTCTAGCACCGCCGAGAAGCCTGCTGTGCCTGCTGCAGAGCCTGATATTGGTCCCACAGCCACAGCAAAGCGCATTGTAGAGCTTGTCTCATCGCACACAAAAATGCTTGTGGGTACAACAGATAAGTCGATGCTTGATGTATTCAACGGCGAGGTTGGTCTTCGTCTTTTCACAGCGATCTGCAAACATCTCAAGCGACAACGAATCAGCACCGAGGGCGCGATTACTCTCATTGCTGATATGAACATCTATTATGAGTACATTCGGACGTTGCGCAACCCTGATCTGCTCGCATACTTTGCTGCCCTTCGTGAGCTAAGCCAGATCTTCCTGATTGACCCTCGACATGCGCGTGAGATGGCCACAGTCATCGCAGATGGCGATCGATTTGGTGGCATTTTCCGTGCCGAAGAAGTCTACGAGTATGCGCAGAGAAGGGCGGACTGGTATCAAGTCAGAAAAAGTGTCGAGAGAGCAATGTATGGGCTTGAGTGTGTGCTCATGTAAGTAAATAGAATAGAACTTGGCTGATTGGATATACCTACGAAATCGATATGTCAATATCACGAAGATATGCTGAGAGCGAGCGTTTGGCTAGGAGGCATACATGGATGGTTTTCAAATTTATGATGATGAAGAGATCTGAGTATCTAATAAAATGTCCCATTTTGAGTAAGCTATGTCCTTTACAACTTGTTCCGTTCCTCTCCTTATTCTGTATATAACCAAACGCCTAAAAATGCTCACCCGAATTGCATGCCATGTGCTCATTAAAAGTCTTCTTTTCTCGCCCCCTCTCACCATGTCTATTTCATGCCGCCGAAATCAAGCTTGCGTGCAACTTTGGAACCCCTGTCATCGTCAATTACGCCTGGCCTTCGCTTTAGATCAGCGCCCATCTTGTCGTCAGCTCCTGCGCCACCCTTTCGAGGCAGATCTTGCTTGCGGGTAGGCTTAGGCTCAGAATGCCACCAAGGATGCTCAAGCATACCACGGGCAGTGATGCGCTTCTTGGGGTCGAGAATAAGCGTCTTCATGAGCAGGTCCACACCGTCAGAACCAACAGTACCGAAGCGCATCTCATACCAGTCCTTACCACGGACCGGGTGTTGTCCAGGAACAGCATAGCCTGGAAGTTTCGTGACACCAGGCCAGTTATCATCGGTGGGCGTACCGACAAGTTCGCAGACAAGTCGAACTTGGTCAAGGTCTGTGTTACCGGGAAGATAGGGCGCACGCATAATGAGTTCAGCGAACACAGTGCCAACAGACCAGACATCGACAGCACCGCTGTAGTGCTTCGCGTCGAAGAGCAGCTCAGGGGGTCGGTACCAGCGGGTGATGACGCGCGAGGACATGAGTTGATGAGGATCAGCGAAGCTTCGCGCAAGACCAAAATCAGCAAGCTTGACTTCGCCATCCTCAGCAATCAACAAGTTGTTTGGCTTGATATCACGATGGAGAACAAAATTCTCGTGGCAGAACCAAACGGCGCGGGTGAGCATGCCCATCCATGTCTTGATATCAGCGGCACCGTAGCGCACGGATTCGGTATCGCGAATAAGCATTTCTAGATCGCCACGGGGTAGGTACTCGAGAACGAGGTTGAGGTTCTGGTCTTTGGAGGAGAATACGGAAAGCAGAGAGATGATGTTTGGGTGTGAGAGCTCCTGGAGGTGCTTCAATTCGCGGACGGCGTCGGGGGCCATGCCCTCATCGTACTCCTTCTGGACCTTGATCTTCTTGATGGCGACGAGAGTGGTGGGCTTGGAGCGCAAGTGACCTAGGAAGACAACGGCGTATGTACCCTCACCGAGCTTCTTGCCTAGACGTTATTAGAGAGAAACGCTTTAGGTGTTCAAGGCTGTAGCATACCCTTGACGTATTTGCGCTTCTCCTCATCGTTCATCTGCTCTGCAAGATCGAGAGTCGTGGGAATGCTCGTCGGCGCAGGCGCTGAAGTGACAGGGGGCATTGGCGTTCCATTGGAGGAGGATGTTTGCGAAGTGGCGTTCTTTAGAGGCGAAGAGATTGCGCGCCCGAAGCTTTGCGGTTGCGTGGCTTCGACGGTGTGCGTTACGACTGGTGAGAGTGCCATGGTTGATGTTGATGGTGATTTGAGGAGCTGGAAAGACCAGCTGTACGGCGTCGGGAGGCCCCGTTTTGTGCACGAGACCTGTAGAGGCTAGAGCAATATCAATGAGTGACTGAATGGTGATATGACCAGTTGGTCTGACTGGCGCGCCGAAGTTTGGTGAAGTTGAACTCAGCTGAGTAGTCCGTGGAGATGTTAGGAAGCTTGTTAAGAGCTTATCATTATCGCTAATTTGAGATCGGAGAATCGGAGTTTATCACGCCGATAAGCTCCACACCTGTACCGAGATCTGAGGAACGTACCTATAGAGTACTCCGTACATAAGGTACTCCATCTTTTGACTTGGACCATCCAAGAACATCACTTCTTTCTCCTTAGGTACCTTACCGTTTATCAAGTGGTGTGTTTTTGACACGAAAGAAACGCGAGTTGTCAGGCTTTTAGCCACCCAGATTGACTTTGCTTGAGGCACACAGCAACCGGCGGTATTATTCTTACCTTATGGCCTTTTGAAAGCATAATGGTCGTGTTCAGTGCCTTCTGCTATAGCCAAGATGCTCGTCGCCCGTAGAAACGAGGAAACTTTGATGCCTTTTGGTGAAAAGGGTGCGATGATGCTACAGTAACGGTGTCGTGCTTCGGCGGTTTTGCCCTCCCTTTGACTGTCCGTGATTACGGTTATACGGGCGCTTCGTGACGGGCATCTTTCGAGGACCAGATCTCCCAAGCAACCTTTCCAAATACCCGAAAGTGATGAGTATGAGGCTTTGAGAATTGTAGGGCGGTGGTAATTTCGAGCTGAAGGTATAGGATATCTTGCAATTGCTTGCGTGTACCAGGATGGCTGTCCATCTGATGGCTGAAGATTCTATCCTCGTGGCTTGGGAATCATCAGTCGATGATTATTTGAACTCAAAAGGGTCTCTGACATGAGATGTTAAACAGGAGCTATTATGGTTATTTAAGTCTGCTCCGATTCTTGATTCGTTCTGTCCTTCTCGGCGTCGTTCTCTACTTTCGTTACATCCCCTGAACACTACTTCCACTCTTTGTAATCTGTTGTAGACTTCAAACATGAAGCTGTCTCTACCTTTCATTGCGTTCTGCGCAACACCAGCCGTTGTTGGTCTTGCTCTCCCAAACGGCGCCTTCGAGATCAAGGAGTACGAGCATAAGGATCACCATCACCATGATCCCAACCTGGTCAAGCACCATCACAAGCACCACGATCATAAGCACAAGCACCTTCATCCCCATGAGCATGTCCACGTCACCAAGCACAAGCATCCCGAAAAGCCTTGCCCTATCCTCACTGAGGAGAAGACTTGCAAGCTCTTCCACTATGCCACCAGGGACGTCGAGGAGCTCATTCATGCTGTGCAGACCTATGATTGTGGCAATGAGGCGGAGTGTTGGCATGTGAGTTGCTCTCTTGGATCCATCACTATGAAAATTACTAACATGAAATGAAAGAAAATTGTTTACGAGATCTACAGCCTTGAGTATGGGCTAGATGCCTTTGACAAGTATGTGGACAGCACCACACTTAAGAAGTGCTTGACCTGCGGAAACGACTCTCCTGTCGTTGGCTGCTTCCTTCACGTAAGCTCTACGAAATGACTCTTCAGGGTTTACTGTGCTGACACTGCTCTAGTATGCGGATGCTCTGATCCGCCTCGTGAAGCTCCTGCGGCACCAGACCAAGGATCTTGATGGAGAGGTTGAACGGCCCATCCTGACTGCCATCAACAGTCTGCGTGTTTCCAACTATGTGAGTTGCCCTTGAGATGAGAGAAACCAAGACATACATGCTGACTTTGAATAGGCCTTGGTCTATGAGGTCGGTCGCCGTATTGAGTGCAAGAAGAGCCTCAAGATCATCATGTCCAAGCAGGGAGCCAACGATGGCACCACCAAGGGCAGTATCCAGGCAGCCTTTTCCAAGTTCCCCTACACTCCCCTGATCACAGGCGAGGACTTTGAGGACAGAGTCGCGCTGGACAAGGGCGACGCCAAGGAGGACTCGGAGGGTGATGGAGAGAAGAAGCACAAGAAGGTGCACAAGCACTACCACAACCATCACCACGGACACAAGCATGGGCACAAGCACGGCCACGGACATGGCCATCTCCACCAACATGGACACAAACACGGACATAAGCACGGGCACGGGCACAAGCACGAGAACGAGCATCACTACGAGCACAAGCACGAGTATGACCATCACCACGATGAGGTTCGTGCCAACAATCCGAGGTCCTAGACTTGTGACAAGAAGCATCACTAACATTGAGTGTAGTAACCATGAGAGACATAACAAGCTGGAACGCCGCCGGGGATAACGAATACTATTGTAATTATGTGACATGGTGCTGGGACCACTGTGGACGACCATATCAATGCTGCAGGTGTTGAGCAGAAGAATGAAGAGTAGATCTGGTTTTATTAATAAAACAGACTTTTGAGCATATGCTCAACTTGAGTGCTCGAGTTGAAGTGAATGTTGTTCGTTGAGATTGATTGGATATACTCGAGTAAGGTCCAAGGTTACAGTGTAAGGGCCCTGCTTCAGCTCATGATTCGTGCAAGGATCTTACAGTACAGTGAAGGCCCCCCCTTGAATCTTTAGTGTCTCCACTGAACGACGTCGTTGGCTGAGGCTTGTTTTGGGCGGGCAGTGACAGACTAAAAGGTACCTAGTAGTAGTAAGATAGTCTAACTTTTGTAAGCAAAGACTGTGATGTAATCAACGTAAACAAAGGGGATGATGTCATTCGATTATAAACTCCAGTCATTATTCTATGATTCTCTCTGCAACAGCTGAAGAATACCCAATCACCCCATTCGGCATTAGTTTAGTTGATTCGTCTTCTTTTTCTCCTTCTGCGCCACTACAAGCACTGTAAAAATGCTTTGACTGCCGCGTAACCCCCCGGTAAACGCCGCGTAAATGCCAAGTCACAGCCATTCTTGGCTCTTTTCCGCTGTGAATCAGCAAGGCTGATGAGTGATGAGCACCGCCATTAACACCGCCGTAAAATATCCCGGACTTTAGGAACCGCGGACACGTCCGAGGACCCGAAAGATCTTCGGCCGTGGAGTATTTAGTGGTGATCCAAGCTAACTAAGTTCCCGGCCGAGAAGGAGGGAGAGTTATCAAAAAGCTTGGAATTATCAAGATCGAAAAAAAAACCCTGGAGTTGCAATACGTAACGCAGACCCATATTATACTTCCCAAGCCCAAACCCCAAGCATCGGGAATATAATAATTGATACCCTGCCCCTTGTTTCTTGTCCCTTTCCCCTCTCTTTTCGTATTTGTTCTATCTATTTCATTTACTTTGTCCCTAGGTCAGGTGCTGCTGTCACTGCCTTATTTGGGTTGACTCTTACGAGTTGCCCTCCCGTATCACCAGTTTTGCGAAACACCAAGTTTACAGCAACATCATCACATCACTTCACATAAAATCACACAATGGCTGTGAAAGGCATATTTTCATACTGGGTATGTTCACTTGAACCTATCTAGAGGGCATATACTAACCAACACGATCAGTGGTTCCCAGTTATTTCAGGCCTTGTCTGGCTGGGAATGCTTCTCGGTCTCCTCCTCGAATGGCAAGTCAATCAACACGGTCGTCGATATCCCACTCAATCGATTCACTCCGACATCGCCTACATTTCCAACGTCGGCGCAGGCCGTCTCCAGCCTCTCTTCATCGTCGGCTGCGTCTTGACCTCCATCTTTCTCGATGCTGCGTTCTTGTCTGAGCGATGGCTGCGACATCGGGGCCGTCTTGTGCCCAACACGACCCTCATGGAGAAGGTCCTCAGCGGCCTCTCTATCGCCTTTGCGACCGTTGGAACCGTGGGACTTATCTGTCTTTCTATCTTCAAGACTGGCAAGTATAGCAGACTGCACAACACGTTTCTGGCGCTCTTTATTGGAGGCTATTTGTTCTCGGCTGTTTGTATCTGCTGGGAGTACCAACGCCTTGGAATCAGTGGGTCTCTCTCTACATCTTCAACCCATGCCTACATCAACACCTACTAACAAATCTTTAGACTACCGCGAGCATCGTGTCCTTCGCATGTCTTTCTGGGTTAAGCTCACCTTCATCCTCGTAGAGGTCGCCCTCATCATCGCCTTTGGCGTGTGCAGCCTCGTCAAGAAGCGAAACGCCGCCGCGGTCCTCGAATGGGCCATCTCCTTCATCTTCACATTCTATGCCATCTCCTTCGTCATCGACCTCTATCCTGCCGTTCGCACAAAGAGCCCTGACGCAAGGTATCAAAAGTCCGCCTACATGCCTTCTGCCCTCTCTGATTCGAGGAGCCCCAGTAACGGGTCGCGCAGTAACTTGGATGCTCCCGCAAACGGTCGCCAAGATGTCGAGATGGCGCAGAACGGTAATCGTGTGCCTCCTAGAGACTTCTAGACAGGTCGCAAATATCACACATATGCTTGACCCATCACATCACAACAAAACTACACTTAAGGCTTGTAATACTCAACATACGCGAAACTTTGTGTTCTATGGACTAATGCCGGAATGATTCCCCCTTTCTTTCTTTGCATGGCGTTTGGATCGAGCGAGAATTGGCGCGTTTACAGGATTGTATTACATGGCTTCGCGTTTTTTGTACATGAACTATCTGATAGATAGATTTCAAGGGAACTGCCTTATGTATATTGATTAGAAATGAATTAAACTATAAACGCAATAATCCAGAATTTAATATGGTTCGTCATTCTTCGTACTTTGTGTGGTACATTACTGTATATTGCCAACCAGTATCCTGCCTTGTCTCATGATTATATCTGGGACCATGTCATGATCGTCATTTTCGTCCGAGAGTTCCGTACACGTGTGTAATGCGTCATACCTCAAACAAAAGCATTAATTAAGTTCATCCACTAGTCCAACCACCCCAATTGCTATAATCCGGCTGTTGAAACCCGATGACGCTTTACAGATACACAGCAATCCATTTTTGCGCCGGGCATAATCCAAACCAATCCCATCATTTTACCTCCCTCCATGAATTTTTCCAAACTCCTGTCCTGCAACAATACTGGCTAGTTATCCATCATTTCTCTAAATCTCGAATCCCGTGAAGGACTTTGGCTCTTCCTTTCAGCAGGGTCTTTGATTGCTGGTGGAGGAGTAATAGCTGGAACAGCCTCGTCTTCACTTAGACTGCTCACAGGGCTGATGCCGCGCGAATCATGTAGCACATCCCGGTCGTGGTCGCTTGACTCAGCGTTTGCGCTGCGACCGGCAAGGGCAACATCTCGCATGCTCGTAGCCCGGTTGTCCAGACTTGTTGAACTTTCGTTTGCATCTGTATCCCGGAGAGCGGCTCCGCCAATGAAACTGCTTCTCTTGTCACCTTGGCTTTCACGATCTTTCTCTCCAAGAGATTTGCCTCGTGAAAACCTGTTCCTGATCCATCCCTTGACCTTGGAAGTTGGCGATGCAGCATCACTGAGCTTTCTGCGGCCACTTTCCGCTGTGCCAGCTTCTGTATCGATCGCGGCTGGGGCACTAGGCTCACTAGATTCGTTTGCCGCAACAATAGGGGGTGATACAGCCTCTTCGCTTCTTGTGCTCGCGCCATCATCAATGGCTTCTTCGCCCGAGACAGCTGTGTTACCCCTGGTCCGTTGCTTCTCTTCCTTGGCCTGACGTCGCTCTTCAGCTCGTGCCGCTTTCTCCTCCGCCTTCTTGGCCTTGTATTCTTGCTTCTCTTGGTCTATGAAATGTATTAGTCCGGCACAGCGCAAATGAATGTTTACTGTAGACATACCCTTAAGTTTCTTTGTGATCTCTTTAATTTCACGGTCGCGCGCTTTTTGCTTCTCCTGCTCAGCCTTCCTTGCTTCCTCTTCCATCTTGAGTGTAGCAAGTCGCTCGCGCTCAACTTCGGCTTTTTCGTTGATATCATCCAAAAGGGGCTGCATTCTCTTGGCTGCGATGGCGTCTATATCGTGTGGGTCCATGAATCTGCCACCTCCGATATCGATTTTGCCTTTGTTTGCATTCCGGGTCTCGTGGCTAGCAGTGGCCAACTGATGAGCCTTGAGCTCCCACTCACTCATAAGAGTTGGGTTGACCTGGCCAGTTTCATGATAAACCTTCTCATCCATACCTTGCAGTCGAGCCTTGACATTACGTTGTGCCGCAGCAAGAAGCGCGTTGCGATCATCTTGCCGCTTCTTCTGATCAACCTCTGAAAGCTTGTTGGAGAAGAGTGACATTTGCTGTCGTATTCTTTCGGATTGTTGTCTATCGTCAAGATCACCGTCACTAGAAGAGCGACGACGCAGCTTGGATGTCAATGTGAACCGCCGTTTAGGTGACGATTCGTTCCCATAGTAAGATTGGTAGTCTCTATTCTTCTGATGCTCTTGCTCAAGTTTTGCCAGTCGTTCTTGTGCTTGTTTGTATGCAGCGTCCTGGAGATTAACATAGGGTTTTGGCTGTGGCGCATCGGAGCCTTGTCCATGGGTTTCCTTGGCTTCGTCGATAATCTTTTGTTGATGTGAATACATCTTTCGGGCCATAGCAACCGCTGAAGCGTGGAGTTGCTCGTTGTTTTGTCGTTCATCTACCTCCGGTTTGACTGGCGGATTGGACGTGAACATGTTGCGAGTCATGGTGGTCACTGGCACCGCACCGGCGTTTTCTGTTGCCGGCTTGGCCCTGAGGCTTGCTTTGTGAGCAAGTGCAGCTCCGCTGAGCGCATCTGGTCGAGTGTTTGTCTTGGGGGGTGATGGAGCATGAGAGTCTGGTGCCGATGGCGTCGATTTAGCTCGTCGTCTAGTTGTTGACATAGCACCTTTGGCTGCGGCAAGAGACTTTTGTCCCTGCAGCGAAGTATCATATGCTCTTGGTTCAGGCTGTCGCATTGAATTGGCTCGATTCGTATTGAATGCTTGAGTGGCAGCAGAATTTCCCCATCCTTCGTGTGACTTGCGCTGGCTTGGGGATTGGTTCAAGGCAGCATTAGCCGAGCCAACAGCTAGAAGTGCGGCTTTGTGTCCGGCAGAGTTAGATGTTGGTTCCCATGCTGGAGTCATCTTGTAATCTTTGGCTAGAGCGGCAGCAGCGGATGCGGATGAGGTTTTATCAGGTTTCCAAAGTTCGATGGGCTTTTGATTAGACCATCCAAGTGAAGCAGCGGCACTTGCAGCAGCGCCGTCAGGGCGAAGACCAGCAGATGGATAGCTAGGAAGATCTCGAGGATCTGCATATTTGAGCCGACCTGAATTATTGGCCACTACGTACATATATGTCAGAAAAGACTTGGGCCATGCGTGGGTAGATGACGAATATCGCTGGGATGCCGGTACATACCTGTGGCCGCTGCCGGCTGTGACTGGATCATGGTTGGCTGCTGGGATGTGCTGGTGGGCATCGGTATAGGGACGTCAGAGGGTGCTGGCCCAGCCCTTCGTATTGGAGCCTAGAGATCGAGAGGGTGAGACTTCACTGGAATACGATGCGAGGGAGTAGATTGGTCGCGATGGACCCAGCGTGGTGATAAGCTCTTGACAGGGCCAAGGGCCTCGTTACAATGCTTTTTATGAGTTTCCAAGGCTCTTAGCGGTTATAATGTTGTATGTAGTTGATATTAATTGACAGTTTCTATGTCGAACATGGAGATGCCGGGTGCTCGCTTCAATGGTGGAGACGAATGGGCTGTCTCTTCGCAGGGAATATCGAAACAAGTGAGATAAAATGCTGAGTGACGACACTGTATAGAGGTAGGATTCGAGTAGGTATTAGTCGAGTATGTATTTGGTGTTGTCTCTCAATCGTGAGGAAACAAAACAGAAGGGAAAGAATAGAGTAAAATATGGGTAAAAGCAAGATTTATTCACTAAGACGATGATGATGATGATGCTATCAAAGGAGACCCTCTCGTTGTCTTCGTGGCGCCCTCACTCAAATGGCGTCGTTCTTTCGTTGGCCCCGAGACAAGACGGACGGACGGTGCGGTGCTTGCCTTCCTTACCTCTTTCCTTCACATGGGATGGGATGGGATGGGATGCATACGTCAGGGTCGTTGCCGTAGCTCTTTCCCTTCCCGGACCTGCGATGCACTACCCCAGATAGTGCTAGTTGTGACGTCACTTGGTCCTTGGCGATGATCTCAGGTGCAGACGCTAGTGGCTAGTCTTAGTCGGAAGGAGCACAGTATCCGGATTGTCTTATGATATTCAGCTTGGATTGTTGGTTCTTCGGTATGGGAACTCCGTCCACTTGGGAGCTGAATACAGTGGATGTTCACCCGATACAGCTCTCTCTAGACATTCCCTGGCTTGTCTCGTAACCGTTATCACGTAGCGAAGGGCTCATCTTCAGCTTTCTCAACTTCGTCCTGTCTCTCCCCTGTGAAGCGACTGTAACACTGCCACAATACATCACACCGCTATCAATTCGCACTGTATTTCTATCAGCTTAGCAATTTTTTAGCTTCCCGTCATCCATTGAAGATATCTCCCAATTGGAATTAGATGGCTCTTTTGCTCAGCCTATCAAGTCAAGATTGACCTGCGAACGACTCCTCCCAAAGCCAAAGCTCGAGTCACGGTCAGCCAACAGACAGATCTTTCCCTCGAGCAAACTACTACAAGAGAAACAGAGCCTGTACCTGAAACCTTGGACGGAATCTGTATCTTCACCTGAGAATCAACGGTGCATATTGTCTTGTCTTGTCTTGTCTTGGCTTCGGAATGATCACTCAGCGTTTTCGGTATCGAAATTGAGATCGACGCTGCTCGTCGCCTTTTTGGTGTGTTTTAGCCCTCTTCTAGCGTCCGCTTTGAACCCTCCGATCTCTTGAGGCGCATTTGGCTCGATTGATCGATTTCTCGTAATACGACAAACCCTGGTTTTGAGTCTGTGTTGCACACCAACTTGATATTGCTCCGGGTTTCTTCACATTCCGCTCGCTAGTTCATCGTCAATGCGCTGCAACTACCGTACACAGCCCAGCTACAATCCTGTCGGTGGCTTGAGGACCCTGAATTAGACTTGCTAACTCTATTCCAACGCAACAGGTTTCTTGGCAAACCATTATGACTTCCTCTGTTGGCCTTGAGAACGTTCTCAACTTCCGTGATGTGGGCAAAACGGTCAATGACTTTTTGGGCACAAGGTATCGATCGCTACTTGTCGTACCACGAGATATAGGTAGCTGATTCTCATTAGGCGAATTCGCGAAGGTTTGTTCTATCGCGCCGCCAGGCCAGGTACAAGACATCACACATAGATGAGACCTACCAATTGCTGAGACAACTCTAGATGATGCCACTCTCTCGGACAGACAGGTCATTAGAGATGACATTGGTGTCAAGACCATCATAGATCTGAGAACCAAGTGAGACCGAAATGTTTCTCAGAGAAGAACAACATACTGACAACCACCAAGAACCGAGCACCTCAACCAAGCAAAAAGACGAAAGGAACAGTCCAGTACACCTGCTCTCGTTAAATCCAATGAAGCTCTTGCTGAACCACTCCAAATATCTGGACTGGACTATCGACAAGTCAAAGTCACAGGGCGCGCCTTCGAACTATTCCTCCTAAGCCAGCTCTCATGGTGGGACTTCTTGTGAGCACTATGCATCCGTGTCGAAACTAGCCACTGACTTCTTCAGCCGTGTGGTGTTCCTGTTTGTTTGTGGCTACCGCACTAAAGCGATCAATATCCTGGGGCAGCAAGTCATGATCCCTCGCGGACTTGTAGGTTTGGGTCTCGATACGCTCGATCAATCCACTCGGGAGATTCGTGAGGCTCTATCACTTTATACCGACCAGGCTGCTCTTCCTTCACTCGTTCACTGCACTCAAGGCAAGGACCGTACAGGTAATAAAGCCCCATGCTTCAAAAAGTGATAAAACTGACTCCTGAACAGGTCTTATTTGCGCGCTTGTGCTTATGATTCTTGATGTTCCTATCTCGGCCATTGAGTATGACTATGCTCTCAGTGATGAGGCCCTCATTTCTGAACGTGAACAGCGCCTCATTGAGATTCGTGAAATCGGATTGACAGACGAGTGGCTTCACTGTGCGAATGATATGATTGTTGGCATTCAAAAACACCTCAACGACAAATATGGTGGACTGAATGCCTACCTAGACGGCATAGGTTTTGGTGCAGATGAAAGAGCAAAGATACGTGATCTTTTGCTCTATTAGATTACCGGCGCCGTTGCTAAGGGAGCCTCATCGCATTACACATACAAGGACAGATTCATGTGTTCATCTTGAGATGTTATAGTCTATTTCTTTCTAAAGCGACCTTGTAGCCAGCACCTATACATCTTAAGCTTGGAGGCTCTGTTGACAAGCAATCTTCGATCAACACCAAGCTTCTCCACCTCGAAGAGGGGTATCTCTGTCTTAATCTCCTCTGTATCTGGGTTTTGAGGAGCATCTGTGCCATTCTCGGCCTCAGCCGTCGAATCGGTAGTGGCAAGTTCTAGGGTAGCCTTGACATCCTCGCCGGCAATCTTGCCAGTCCAGATATCGGCGAGCTGATCCCTGTCAAAGAAATACACACGTGTGCCGTCGCCTCGGATGTAAAAGTTTTCGTCCAGGTATCGACCCTTGCGGAACCGGACCTGGGCCAGATCTCCTCTTCCATAGTCTCGGAAGCAGACCAGACCTCCCGGCTTGAGTACTCGGTGGACGTTGTGAACAGCCTTGGCCCATTGATCAGGCGACAGAGCAGAGAAGATGAAAATCAACACGGCGACATCTACGGAGCCTTCCTCGAGTCCAGGCGGCAAGTCATCACTGGTGACGTCCCATACGTCAGCCTGGATAAACTCAGGATTGTACGCTTCATTCTTGCGAATGACCTCTACGGCTGTCTTTGAGTAGTCGCAGGCATGGATCTTCAGTTGTGGGTTCTTATTCTCGGCCAAGACAGGGAAGGCCGTATTACCGGCTCCAGCACCAATCTCCAGTATGACCTTGGGACCGGCGTCTTCCTTGGTTACCTCGGCCAGGACAGGGAATTCCTGTTGGAGCCATTTGCGATTTTTGAAAAAGTTGGCAGCATTGTTCTTGTAAAACAAATTCCACCATCTAGCAGGATCCTGACTGAACTTTCCTGAGTTGTCATGTTAGCAACTCTTCCATGTTTGAGATTGCGAGAAGAAATGTGAGGATATGGTGTAAATCAGATGGGAGCGAAAGAATAAGAAGGTATAGTTTGTCTTCAGTAGATTCAGATGAACTATGCATTGGTTGTGTATCATCAGGACACCAGTAGGGAAAAGCACGCCGTGCAAGGTTTTGGTTTGGGTGGTTGACTTACTCTTTTCAAAGTCCGAGACAGGATGTTGACGCTGCTTCGCGTACTGCTCCTCAGCATACTCCTTGTACGCATCGTCAGTCTCAACGTGGTCCCAGGCATTGAACTCGAAGACATCATCTCCTTCGTTCAAGTACCGGCTACCGAACTGGAAGGGATCACTCCGCTTCAAGTTGTTGGTAGGGTCATGCGACCGATGAGGCGGCACCTCAGCAGCCTCAGTCTCGGGCACGGCAGCTTCGGTGACGGCCTCGGTGACCGGATCCTTGACGTCCAACGCGGCCATGTCCTGGACAGGAATCGACTCGAGTGTCGGACTCGCGATGGCCTCGCCACTTGGCGCTGAAGACGCCATCTTGGACTCGTGATGTCCTTGAAGCATGCACTCGCAGGCGCAAGTAGTTGACACTGCGGAAGTAAGGAAGAAGGATGCTCGAGGTTCAAGAAAAATTTCTGTGGAGAGATGGATTTTGTCTTTGATATTTCAGTGTGGGGCAGTGTTTTGTCCAATTAGAAATGTCCAACAATTTGTCACGGACTATAAGATAATCCGTGGTACATGAGCTTCCCGGGAATAGCCAATCATATGCGTGCTTTGGTCGATGGTGCACGTAGCATCAAGCCTCCTGTGTTCAATTGACCTGTATCATTGTGAGGTAGACGATAAACGCCATCCTCCCTCCCCCGCCGAATCTGTCACAATAAGACCTTTTATCTACCGAAAACTTCGTACTCACACCAAAGCGACCGTCACAAAACCATTGCAACGATATGGCCCCC
The DNA here is from genome assembly GCF_000149555.1 of Fusarium verticillioides 7600. Classification (NCBI taxonomy): domain Eukaryota; kingdom Fungi; phylum Ascomycota; class Sordariomycetes; order Hypocreales; family Nectriaceae; genus Fusarium; species Fusarium verticillioides. The sequence goes on along the minus strand of NC_031677.1, from coordinate 1,003,632 downwards.
TCTCTCACCAGGCCACAAGGCCAGCTATCACCTGCTGAAGCTCTCCACCTTGCGCAACAAGCTCCTAGCATCTTGAAGGGCAACCCCAAGGCCTTCTCGGCTTCTCCTCTTGTATCACTCTTTTCGGCAGCCGAAACCCCTGAGCTATGGACGATCTATGAAAACCTCATCATCACATGCCTTCGAACAGGCGACGACGATTCGGCGCATCTGTGCTTGGAGAGGTTGCTGTTGCGTTTTGGCGATGAGAACGAACGCGTCATGGCACTCAAGGGATTGATCAAGGAAGCGGAGGCGACGAGCAATAGTGAGCTCCAGGAAGTGCTGAAGGAATACGAGGATCTTCTGCAGCAGGATGGAACAAACATTGTGAGCATGATCACGTCTTGTGGCTGTCAAGATGTTGTACTGACAAACATTAGTATATTGCGAAGCGACGAGTGGCTCTTTTGCGATCCATGGGAAAGACAACGGAGGCAATTGCGGCGCTAGTATCGTTGCTCGAGTTTAACCCTACAGATGCCGAAGCCTGGTCTGAGTTATCGGACCTCTACCTTTCTCAAGGCCTGTACTCCCAAGCTATCTACGCTATGGAGGAAGTTCTTGTTCTAGCACCAAATGCGTGGAACGTACGTTGCTTTTCTGCTCTTAGAAATGACCACATCTGACACTACTCAATAGTTGCACGCAAGGCTAGGCGAGGTGACGTTGATGGCAGCCAACGAAACAAGCGATGGATCTCCTCAGAAGTACCTAGCAAGCTCGGTTAAGCGATTTTGCCGAAGCATTGAGCTTTGTGAAGACTATCTCCGGGGTTATTATGGCCTGAAGAAGGTCACTGATAAGATTCTGGCTGAATATGCCAAACTCAAGAAGCAGTCAGAGAGCGATGAGTTCTCTCTGCCAGACCAGCGGACTCTGACAAAATTAAACCAGGCAGCCACAGCGAAGCTAGCGGAGATCGTTCGTCGATATGGGGCCCAAGAACCCCTGTGGCAAGGATACAATGCAGACGAGATTGCTGCGGCTCGCGAGTTGCTTGACAAGTCATCGGCAGAGGTCGTCCGGTGAGCGACGTATACAGCACACAAGAGTCTTGCCCAATGACAAGGCAGACTTGCTGCATTGCGATGCTGTGACTCATAACAGCGAGTACAGGCGTGGCCAGGACACGCACGATATGCTTGACAGGAAGTTCTTCCCATGGAGTCTGGTGCGTGGATGCACCTGACTAGTTCACTTGCAACGGCCGATAGGCCTTTGGCCAGAAAATTTGGAATGGAAGAGGCAGGGCATAAGACGGACAAAAGCGGTCCTCTGAGGCTTTGGCAGATAACTTAGAAGTGGAGGTAGCAATGCCCAACTCGGCATTGCTGGGCATCTGCACGTGGCGCCATACAGGGACAGGTCGGTGGGGTATACCTGACTCTGTGGTGGGTGGTGATAATCAAGTTGGACAGGGGAGAAGTATTGAATTTACAGAACTGGAGGTACCCAATACCAACTGCTGGCTTAGGCAGAAATTTACAACATGTAACAGAGGGATCAGTTTCGGTTCCCTTCTGTAACACCCCAGGGAGCATCGTTGAGTGCCACCAAGATTGGGCCGAGGGTTAGAATACACGATGCTTCGGGTCTCACAGTGATCAGGACACCATCGGCATTGAGACTCTGGACTAAGAGAGATTGACTTTCTCCACGTTGAATGCGGAACATGATGTTTATTCCCCATGGATTGCCGACGATGGCCCTGATTATGGATCGCTTGCAAGCGAGCCGCCATGGCGCCAGCGGGACGATGGTTGATCACTAACTCGACTTACATCCTGGGTCCGAGTCTCGTGGTAACCTGGTCTTAATTCATTCTTTGTAATACGATATTTGGGCTGCTTCAGACCGTTGATACCTCCTTAACGGGCTTATTCAGCGAGATTCTACACCTGGCTGTTTCCATCGCTGGGTTTATAGTGACAGGTCAGATGGAAGCCACATGGTGGTGAAAATGCGTTAGACTTTCTTCGCCACTGTCCACTTGGCCACGCCTGGGTGGCTGAGGCTCTGCGGGAAGGTGGAAATGCTAATATTTGGTGTCTGCTATTCCTGGCTAGGTGGTATCAGGTTGAGTTGGGGATGTGTGAATATGAGCAGCCTCGATTCAACATCTCTACACAAGCGTTCAAGACTTTTGAGCTGGATGCAAATCTCAGCAGTTTTGATCACAACCATGATGGAAACCCTGTTGTTTATTGTTGCAGTTCATGGAGTTGTTGTGGGTGTCTCGCGATGGATGAGCTGGCCCTTGGGTTCCTACTTTCGGGCCTCAACGCTGGAAATGGGGCGCAAATCGTGCCTTTTAGCCAGTCGCGGAACGGGGGGCAGCGGGTTGAAGAGGATCATTGCGAGGCGATAGGTTTGCTTTGTTCTCGTTGACTGAAAGAAGAAGGGGAAAACAGAACTCAAAAATGACAGTGAATTGGGGATATAAGGGTCTCGTAGTTTGCCAATGCCTGAGGTTTCTTTTCTATTTTTTTTTCTCTCCTATTATTCTATCTGATACTGAAGAATTGACTGATCCCTTCAATTATACATACAGTGACTTTTAGTTCGGATAGCGACACTTCGCCTCGGTCCGTTCCGATTTCACGTTTCGCAAACGGTCGAATATGATATATCATTGGACAATGACGTTGCACAGCCTTTGTCAGACAGGAACTCTCTGTTTGAGATGTGCTCGATTACCTGTTTCATGATGATATCAGAAACCCAGTATATCTCCAGGTTGAAACGCGATATCTATATCACGTCTACAACACAGATGATGGATGTCCACTACCTATTGAGGTTGGTAGTGTTGGGTTCGACAGCAAACGGTTGACCTCGGCGCTAAAAAAAAAAGAAAAAAAAGGCAACGATATCATTTTGGCGGTCAGCGATTCAAGCAGCGATTCACTGGAATTCTGTGTCTGCCTCCCCAGCAACTAAAAAATTTGTGTATCCAATCTTTCCTTTGACTGGAGGCTGCGTAACGTTGGGCTGCAGCACCGCCATGGCATCCCTGGATCCTCTTTCAGCCCAGCTGAAGAGAAAGAGTCAGAGCCAGAGTCAGAGAGAGAGTCTGGCCCTGGGCCTCCTTTTTCTTTCTATTTCGCTGTCATTTTTCCTTGTTTTTTTTTCTTTTTCTTTTTCTCATTTCTTATTTGTTGTGCGTGCAACTCGAAATCCCCTTCACTGAAAGAAGTCTTCCATCCCATGGATACATCCGTGCCCTACTCCGTACCTAGGTATCTAACCGAATGAAACTGAATCTTGATTCCTTCACGCTCTAAACAGAAAGTCACTGTTTGACTTGCACTTACACTTCCCACTTGCACGCTTCGGGCTACAGGGCATTAATCTCACCCCACCACCCCCTCCAGTTCCATCCCCATCTCCATCCGGGCTCAAAGTCCCCGCTAAACAAGCTGGTTACCGTCCACTACCGATTCACACAAAAACAATCCGTCAAACAACGCTTTTGTTGATAGAATTTTTTGGTTTGGACTTGTCTTCTTGTTGTCTGTCTATCAAATTTGCCTCATCAAGATCTTCGAACAAACATCAAACTACACTGTCACAAGGTATGTATTGACTCCAATAGTGTCTACTATTCGCTTCCCAGCATCATCTTCTTTCTCCTTCTCTCTTCTCCGCATGAACACCTTTCTTGTCTCGGATGTATCTCTGGGGGTGGGCTCAACTCCAGAAAAGATGGCCCATGTGATCATCACTGGTCATGTCAAAACAGCTGAGCGACCAGATATGCCCCGGCGGTAGCTTCTAGCTAGCATCAACGGGAAGCAGGTCAATGACTGCATGACATTCACTCATTCATTCATCGCCATGCCCACTCTGCTCTGCGAACCAAAGAAACACCGCCGCACATAGTCCGCCCGCAGTACCTCCATACCTACTCAGGCACTCTTTCTCGTACCTCGTCACGGTCTGCCCTCACTACGGCGATGCTACAATGCTTTGTCCTTGCTGTAACATCACCACTGCCACTGCCACTCTCCCTTCCCTGCCACAGACAGCTCTAGGTCCTTTCCATGACCATCAGGACCATTAGGCTTTGAGGCTCGCTCTTTTTGGCCCCCACATAGGGTTGGGCAAAATGCTTTCACAGACCTTTGACGCCCTACCACCAGTGACCAGCCTACGAAGACCCAAAACGTAGACGGGCACAGGGGAGAGCCATTTGACAGACTGGAAATGGCAGCGGACGCCTGGGATAAACCGGGAGTTTGGTGAACCTAGGGGAGGCAAGTATTACTCCAACGGCTTCAAGCACGGCCACTCAGATCGATGGACTGCCTAAACATCCCGCCAACTCCAGCCCAACAAGCGCTAGCAGCATGGATGCTTTAAACAGGGTCCCCACCGACTCCATCGACAGGGCGACGTACCAGGGTGCCCCAGTTCAGGGCGGCTGACAAGAACCATGGATGCTTTGGTGCCCAGCAAGTCTTCCCAGCGCAGCGAGCGCATGGCATGGCTTCACGATGCAGGAAACTTTGGTGATCGAGTGTTGTGTTGGTGTTCAATCGACGTTATTCTTCTAGGCTCAAGCCAAGATCCAGCCCATTGTCTTGTTCAGATCACCGTTTCGAGTTGGGGGACTGGGTTCGCAGGAAACTTTTCCGCGCCACTATGTTGCTCAGTCCTCATGCAAGGGAGAAAGATCCTGACCAACCGGGATACTCACTCTTCAAGATTTCATCTAGATGATTTTCTCACCTTGTGCCTAACTTTACTAACTGATTGTCGTCTTCTTAGTTGGAATCATTGATTTCCTCCGACACACGAAGCTCGTACAGGCATCCTGTGACCACGAAGTTGGTTCTTCAAAAATTTAGACCGTACGGACACACCCGAGTTTTAAAGTATACTTTACTTACACGTACACCCACAGCTCTGGTTCGACAAGCTTTCACCGTTGCGATACAACGGTCGTTCGTCGTTTCAGTTGATTCACTCTGGAGCGGTTGTCTGTCAATTCGTCTTTTGGTTAAACAAGACCTGATTCTCTGCGCGCAAAACATCAATTCGACCTCTGCAGACATCCATTGTTAACGCCGCTCTCAACTGTATTGGTCGGAATTTCGACCAGTGGCCCAGCAGCAAACGATCTGGAACCCCTCACCGCCGATCGATTTCTGCCGCTTTTCCATCCTCATCCTCGCAACCGCCGCCTGAATCCACCCCGCCCACACTCTTTTGCGCCTGATCTTAACGTGCGCCGTACAGCAAGCAAGCACTCTGCTAGATACAACTTTGGTACCCTCCTCGGTCAGCAACCACAAGGCACCATCGTTCATTTCTTGTTCTGCGACTCCGCACCAGCTTCACAAGCAGGCATTTCCCCCGTCTCACTGCTTTCGTGACCAGCCGACCTTTCCCTTCCGCTGTCACGCCCTCGTCATCTTTTGGTGGCGTACTCACTTAATTTTACGACCCCTCACTCTAGTTACGCCTGTCGCGCAAGTCCAATTCTTCCTCGCCACGACCCTCGTACCAAAACACTTGCCGTTGTGTTTTTTTTCTTCTACTGCGGCTACGACCTCGTCCTCCGTTTCCCCCATAGTTGGCTCTATTACTTTGGGGGTTGCTAGGCATTGTTTCTACCCTGTCAGCTGAGCATTCCTTGTGCTTGTTGCCTATCTTCTTCCTTTCCAACCTGCGTTCAGCGCCTTTACTCCGGCTTTCTCCTGTGGATTGTCGTGGGTAGAGGGCATCCCACCAAGTATTTGCTATGTGAGTCCCCTCCCTCCATTACCATCCTACCCATATCTTTCAGCGCTTGCGTTCCTCCCCTCCCTCCCCCTTCTTGTCTCTCTCATATCCACCTTGCTAGTTGTCTCAACTGCGCCCCCCTCTAGCTTTGTTTACTTGTCTCTCCTACACTTGCGCTTCATCTGTTGCGCATTACTCTCTTGACCATACAGCTCACACTCTCATCTTGCCAGGCTCAAACAACGCCCTTCTTCCAGAGCCCCTACCTCAGGCACTCGTCCTACTGAGACGTCCGCCTCTGGGACAACATCTTACAGCGACGATTCTTCGCAGGAGGCCAGCCAGGACTACACCGACTCTGAAGAGGACCTTTACGACGACGAATACGACGACGACGACGCTCTTGGCCCGTCTGACTCTGCCTCAACTAGCGACCACGATCAACATTATCGTCATCACCTCTCTCAGCGCCAGCATCAGCTCCCTCCTCACCAGCTTCCGCCTCAACCTCAATATCCACCACACCATCAGCAGCTTGCTCATCACCAGCAATTACCTGGTCGCCAACCGCCACCTCATCAATTGCAACCCCGTCAACAAGGTCCTCCCCAGGATCTTTACCAACCTGAAGAGGAACCCAGACAGTCTTATCGTCGACCACGGCGCGATCGTGCAGCGCCACCCACCGCCAATCTGGAAGATCCTCGTGGGTATGGCGCCTATGGCCGTAGCGCATATGGGCATCCTCAGCCCGGCGGGCGCCCTGGCCCCGGTCAAATGTATGGCAGAGGCCAGCAACCAGGATATCAAAACCAAATGGGGCCCTATATGGGATATCCTGGAAACAGCCAGATGGTGCCATTTGGCTACGGTGACCCTGCCAGCCCTTACGGTGCTGGGTATGGAGGAGAAGGTAGAGGCATGTATGATCTAATGCCTTACCAACAACCTCCAAGTGGTTACTATGGCGCCGTACAGCCTCATCCTCTCTACGGGCCACCCCACATGGCTGGAATACCACCTGGGCAACTCACTACACCACCGCCACCTCCGCCTACTGAGCCTCCTGCCAAGCCAGCCACACCCGCTCCTCCAAAAGAAGATCCTGAGAAGATTCGTTTGGAAGCTGAGATTGCTGCTTTCAAAGCTATGGAGGAGAAGGTCAAGGCTGCCGAAAAGCAAAAGGAGGCTGAGGCGCAAATCCGAAGAGAAGCTGAGGAAGCCTTCACCCGAAGAATGGAGGACATGAGAATTGCCCAAGAGGAAGCCAAGAAAGAGATCGAAAGGGCCAGGATCGAGGCAGAAAAGGCTGCCCGAGAGAGAATGGAAGCCGAACGAAAGGCTGAAGAGAAACGCGCCCAGGAGCACGCTCGCGCTATGGCAGAAGCCGAGGAGAAAGCTCGTCTCAGATTCGAAGCAGAGATGAAGGCCGCTGAAGATCGAAGAAAGGCAGAGGCAGAGGCTCGCATTCAAGCTGAAGAAGAAGCCAGAAAGAAGTTCGAGGCTGCAGCGAAAGCAGCTGAAGAACAACGACAAGCTGAGGCTGCAGCGCGCGCACAAGCCGAAAGGGAGGCCCGAGAAAAGTACGAGGCCGAGATGAAGGCAGCCGCCGAACAGCGCAAAGCAGAGGCCGAAGCCAAGGCCAAGGCCGAAGAAGAGGCCCGTCTGAAGCTCGAGGCTGAATTGAAGGCAGCGGAGGAGCGTGGTAAGAGAGAGGCTGAAGAGAGGGCCAGGGCCGAAAGAGAAGCTCGAATGAAATTTGAGGCTGAATTAAGGGCTGCTGAGGACAAGAGGCTGAAGGAGGAGGAAGAGCGAAAGCGTGCTGAGGAACTTGCTCGGGTTCGCTTTGAGAAAGCACTACAAGAGGAGGCTGAGGCAAAGGCCGCAGCCGCGAAGAAGGCCCAGGAGGAAGCCGAGCGCCTCATGAGACTCGAGCAAGAGGCTAAGGAAGCCGCCGCAAAGAAAGCAGCCGAGGAAGCCGAGAAGCTCAAGAAGCTCGAGGAAGAAACTCGCGCGAAGGCTGAGGCTGAGACCCTCAAGAAGATCGAGGAGGAAAAGAAGAAGGCAGCGGATGCCGCCGCAGCTGAGGAAGCCGCTAAGAATGCCGCCGCAGAACTTAAGAAGAAGATTGAAGAGGAGACAAAGGTCAAGCTCGAAGAGTCTAAGAAGAAGGCTGAGCAGGCCCCAATCCGATTCAAGGATGCAGTTGGTCGAAAGTTCAGCTTCCCTTTCCACTTGTGTGCCACTTGGCAGGTATGTACTCCAGATTATGAGGGGCAACGAGCAATGGCTAACGATATTACAGGGTATGGAAGATCTCATCAAGCAAGCTTTCATGCAAGTTGATGTTCTGGGTCCTCATGTAATGGAAGGGCACTATGATCTCATCGGCCCCGACGGCGAGATCATCCTGCCATCCGTTTGGGAGAAGGTGGTTCAGCCTGATTGGGCTATCACCATGACTATGTGGCCAATGGATAAGATGCCTCCACTGGGACCCAAGATGCCTGGCGCGCCTGGCATGCATGGACACAAGCACGGCGGTCCTATCCCTGTTCCGCCCCGTCCCATGGGTCCAGGCATGCGACCCCCTATGATGCCCCCTGGCGGTATGCCTCCTGGAGGAGTTCGCCCGCCCGCTGGATGGCCTGTCGGAGGAGGAGTTCGACCTGATATGCCAATGCCACCCAACGTTGTCACAGTCGGCCCTAATCCTGGCAAGTCCAGCAAGCACAAGAAGGCATCCAAGGATCACTCAGTCGTGGCAGGCTTTTTGTTTGGCAAACCTCCAAAGAAGAAGTGAGTTCCTGAGCCACCCTAACTACTGAGACAACAAGCTAACGATTGTCCAGGCCTAGCAAGAAATGAGATGTTATACTGATGAGGAAATGATCGTTTGAGATTGATTTGATTTTGCAGTTTTACTTGTCTATTCGCAGATACCTTGCCGGCATCGTTTGCCGGCCTGATTTCGAAAACATCTCCTTGGCAGTTTCTTATGGGATTTTCTACTATTGTTTGAGATGGAAAAACGAGGCAGCGGAATTTTGATCATTTCCCAACTCATGGTTAGCGTATTCATATCGCAGAGGCGTCAAGAATTGTCCTATATGCATGTGGATCGGAGTATGATGACATGGTTGAAACGACGATATTGAGGAATGGGAACACGATCCAATGTTGAAGACTTGTATCGGTCATCTTGACTCTGCGTGTGCCAGACGATGATCAAGTCTAGGTATTGGCGCAAAGATGACGCTCTGGCTTTTTTTTATCTGTCCGTTTGGTTTGGTCTGGTCTTGGTTTTGATTTGGATATGGCGGACGAGCACGTTTGATAGACACGGCCGTCCTAGACACGCGTCACGTAGAATGAATGGAGTAGGAAGAAGAATAATTTGTTTTTAAGATAAGCTTGTTTTTGATCGACGTGAATGAGTTGGGTATGTCCCTTCTATGGTCCCTTCTATGGTCCCTTCCATTGTGTCGTGCATGTTTTAAGTGAATCGTGGTATGCCCACTTGAGTCTATACGAGTGATCTAGTCTAGACCATTTCTAGCTTCCTTAAAGTATATGAGGGGAAAATGGGGGTGTAATCCCAAATAATACATGTAGTCAATATTAGAGTTTCCGTTGAGGTCCTAGCCTCTCAAAGGCTTTCTTCTCAAAGGCTTCTATCATCATGCTGGCGACCTTATCTGACACAGCAGCACTTACAGCGCCATAGAGTGGGTTTGTAAACTGAAAGTCGATAGACAGATTGACCTCAGTGCGCGGTGAAGGTGGACCAGATATAGGTCTCACGGACCAGCGTGTCACAAGGCTTCGGAAGACAGCCGATGCGTCAGGCCCTGTACCCCCAGGAGCAGTCTCCCCACTGATGGCTTCGACAGATTGGCCAGGAACACAACGCAATCGACTTGTGAAGACCTCATCGAAGCCTCCCCATCCGACATGTAGATCAGCGAGTGCGGGGTAGCGTCGTCCGGTATCGGGGTCGGGATCAGACCAGCGAGTTACTCGAGAGCGAGAGCAATAAGGGACGAACGATGAGTAAGAATCCACGTCGGCTATGAGATCGTAAAGAGGTTCATGGGGGTATGGTAGAGTACGGTTGGCCGTTAATCTTTGAGGTTCGGAGGACGGGAGGGTGATGAATGAGCGGTGCAGGGGTATTGAGCCACGAGTGAGGTTGGTGATGCTCGATATAGAAGCCGATGAGCGGGCGACAACGGCTCTGGAAGGGATGAAACGGAGGGCCATTGGAGGGTATTAAGAGAATTATCTGGGTTATATTGATCTAGCGTCACCGCCGTGAGAATTGCATGGTTTAGAAGCGAAGAATGAATGTCTACACAGAGAGAATAAATAGCTGTGACAGAAAATCTATGATGGTGTTGAGGCTCTGCTAAACTGAGTCGAGAATAAGTTGGAGGCTTTCCACCCGCCCCCACCTCGGGCTGGCTTGGCGCAGTGTAATCTGCTAAACTCGTAAGGTTAGGGGATTTGACCGCTGTAGACACTCCCCAGCTCGGGCCGTCCTGCTCACCGAGCCAAGGGCAGTGGATGATTCCGTCATGCTGTAGGTACAGTGCTCGTTAAGTTTAGTGCACCTGTACCTTACCCAACACCAACCATCCATCCATCCCATCTACTCTCACCAACACGCGACATCTACATCCGCTGCTGAACGAATTATCATCCTCCTCACGATATTATACGAGATGTGCCGATCGAACATACCTTCGCAAAGCCCCTGAGACCACGTCCTACCACCTAAATAAGCATCTCCTGCAACGATCGGCCCCACGCCCGCGGGGCAGCTTCTCATCATGTAGGCTAGGACAACACCGAATCGACCTTTGGGAGAGACATTGACCGTGTGCGCGCAGGTTCGAAAAGTCGCTTTACGACCTTATCCGGGGACTACGGAACCACAAGGGCGATGAGAAGGAGTATATCCAGAAGAGCCTCAAGGAGTGCCGCGCCGAAGTTCGCAGCCAGGATATGGGTTAGTTCGATGTTATGTTTGGGACAAGCTAGCTGTACGGAGGATCTGACTTTGGCTGTTTAGATCTTAAGGCTACGGCGCTGCTGAAGCTCATTTATCTGGAGATGGTCGGACATGACATGTCGTGGGCGTCGTTCCACGTCCTCGAGGTCATGTCGTCGCCCAAGTACCACCAGAAGCGAGTTGGATATTTAGGAGCTGTCCAGAGCTTTAGGCCCGACACTGAGGTTCTGATGCTGGCTACTAATCTGCTGAAGAAGGTCTGTTGGTCACATACTAGGCTTCTTGGTGCCTCTAGCTGACACCATGATCAGGATCTTGGTTCGACGACTCCGACGGTTATATCCCTCCCGATAGCCACTCTTCCCCATGTCATCACCCCCTCGTTAGCGCTCTCGACATTGCAGGACTTGCTACCGCGATTAAGCCACAGCCATTCGAACATTCGAAAGAAGACATTAGTGACGCTATATCGACTTGCGTTGGTATACCCCGAGGCTCTTCGTGCAGCATGGCCCAAGATCAAGGAGCGCCTCATGGACCCCGACGAGGATCCCAGCGTAACAGCAGCCATCGTCAATGTTGTCTGTGAGCTTGGCTGGCGAAGACCGAACGACTTTCTTCCTTTGGCTCCTCGACTGTTCGAGCTCCTGGTTGATGGTGGTAATAACTGGATGGCCATCAAACTCATCAAACTCGTGAGCTACTAGCACCTCACCTCGTGTGCCGTTGTACTAATATCTGTCCAGTTTGCCACGTTGACGCCGCTGGAACCTCGACTCGTGAGAAAGCTGCTACCTCCTCTGACCAATATCATTAGGACCACTCCTGCTATGTCGTTGCTCTATGAGTGCATCAATGGAATCATTCAAGGCGGCATCTTGGGAAACTCTGATGACTCTGGTACTGATGAGATCGCAACGCTATGTGTCAACAAATTGCGAGGCATGGTCATGATAGATGGCGATCCTAACCGTAAGTGCTTGTCTGTTGTTGCTTGAAAGTGGATGTAAACTGACCAGAGCTCAGTCAAATACGTTGCTCTACTAGCGTTCAACAAGATCGTTACCACACACCCTTACTTAGTATCTCAGCAGGAGGATGTGATTCTGGAATGCATCGACAGCCCCGATATCACTATCCGAATACAAGCACTCGATTTGGTCCAGGGCATGGTGACTGGCGACAATCTCGTGTCTATCGTGAGCCGGCTCATGAAGCAGCTCAAGTCTTCCATGCCAACTCGCGACAAGTCTCTACCTGGAACCCCCCCGAATGATCCCAACGAATCTGAGGATGAATACGCTGAGCCAGCCCCGAGGCCAAAGGCCGAATCCGCTCCTTTGCACGACGACTATCGAATCGACGTCATTGGAAGGATCTTGGGAATGTGCTCCAAGGATAACTACTCGAGTGTCTTGGACTTTGACTGGTACATTGATGTCCTCACGCAGCTTGTTCGCATGGCGCCCGCCTCTCGCAAGGTCGATGATGATCTGGGTCCAGTTGAAAAGGCCAGGGCCAATGTGTCTGAAAAGATTGGTGACGAGCTCCGCAATGTGGCTGTCAAGGTCCGGGTAATGCGATCAACGGCTGTCAGGGCAGCCGAAATCATTCTCAGCCAGCTCAATACAGATACACCGCCAGGATACAAAATCACTTCAGGAGCACTCAAGTCAGTTGCGTGGGTCATGGGTGAATACGCTTCGCAATTAGCCGTACCAGATGAGGGTTTGAATGGCCTCTTGCAGCTCATTCCCCGAACAAACAACCCTGAAGTTTTAACGACAACCCTCCAAGCAGTCACAAAAGTTTTCGCCACTATAGTTGGGGATGAGAGTGAACCTTGGACAGCAGAGAGAAAGTCGAGGATTTCGCTTCTTATGGCGCGCATTATCCACGTCTTTGAGCCTCTTGCACTGCACCCTAGTCTTGAGGTTCAGGAACGAGCCGTCGAGTTCACAGAGTTACTAAAGCTCACGGCCGAAGCTGCTTCATCTCAACCTGCGTCGACAGACGATGTTGAGCAAGACCCTCCCTTGCTTCTTACTCAGGCTATTCCCTCGCTTTTCAACGGCTGGGAACTCAACTCGGTATCCAAGGGTGCTCAGCTGAACGTCCCAGTACCCGTAGGCCTGGACTTGGATGAACCCATTCATGCGAACCTGGCCAAACTACTATCAGAAGCCGACTCCATCACATTAGCAACGGACGACTCGGATGAGTTTGAGACATATTACCATCAGAAGCCACCACCTACAAGTATTGATTCCTCTGCACCAGCCATTAGCAGGATAGCTGAGCCTACTGAGGAATACTCAACTTCTTATCAGCAAGCTGACGAAGATACTTATCTGGATGCCGATATTGTTGCTCGAAGAAAAGCCGAGCGTCTCGAACGCAACAGAGATGACCCCTTCTATATTCCCAGCAACGACACTCCTCGCACTTCGACACCTATTCACAACATTCTCCAAAGCAGCAACGGGCCCGACTTGGATATCGACTCCATACCTATCATGCAACTAGAGCTATCAAGAGCCGGAACGCCTGCTGCACAGCCCCAAAGGCCACAGCCAAAGCCACGACAAAAAGTCGTTATTGCCGCAGATGAGACACTCGAAGGCACCGCAAGTGGCGGTCTTCGATCCTATGACTCGGAGAATAACTCTGACAGCTTCACAAAGTCCAAGGCTCGCAAGCCCAAGGCCAAGCAAACTCTACTTGGCGTAGACTCGAGCGGCATTGGCTCCTTCAGTCTTGAAGGCCGACCGTCTACTGGTTTCGACTATGAGCAGCAACAGCGTGAGGAGGTTGAGATGCAGCAAGCCATGAAAGAAGTCGAGCGACTCCGCCTCGAGATGCAGCGTGCGAACGAGCGCATTCAGGTAGCACAAGGCGTTGATGTCGAGGGCACGGTTGTCAAGAAGAAGAAAAAGAAGCCCAAGGACGCTGGTGCCGAGGGAGCAGAGGGCGAAGAAGTAAAGCCAAGGAAGAAAAAGAAGAAGGCTCCTCGGGCTGCGGTCCTGGAGGAAGAAGGCGGTGATGATAGCAGTGCTCGTGGCGTCGAGTCTCCTGCTTCTGGTGGTGAAGTGGCTGTTGCTAAGAAGAAAAGGAAGAAGAAGCGTATTGCCGAGATTCAAGACGAGTAGAAGAGCACAAATAGTTCAGGAGTCCGTGAGCGAGCATTCGATAGCAGAACAGAGGCACTCAGTCAGCAGGAGGAGGATCAAACAGATAATAACAAGTATCAAAAGTCTTTGAATCATTTCTCATGTCCTGCCTTTCATGTGCTAGGCCGCTTTTCGCTCAATATTTACAAGGTCTCAGGAATATCATCAAGCCCGAGCTGGATCAATGTCCTGAAACAAGTCTCTTAACGAATAGGGAATCGCTGCCGTATCATGATGTTGATACGGCATAAATACAAAAATAGACTGGACCCAGTTCCAGTTCAAGTTCCAGTTCCACGCCCAGATCCAGATCCAGATCCAGATCCAGAAAAGCGACAAGAAAAAAAGTACACCGATAGTTCTTTTTTGCTCATGTTCCATTAACACATACACATGACAAGTTAGATTAGACGGCCGAGTCAACCCGAGCCGCTCCCCTCTATTCCTGCAGTCCCGCTGTTAACCAATCCCAACTCCGTTTAAGATCAAAGATGAAGGCGTGGGTCTATTTGGATCTGTCATGGTTCAGAACCGAAACTCCGCCTCCAACCGCTGTCTAAAACTTGGCTCCGTGTCGTAAAACTAGTCCTCCATCGGAGCATCTTCAAGCTGCACGCCGCGGTTGGATTCTGAAGGGGGAGTCGATGGTACCACAGGAACTCGCTTGCCACCAACAAACTTGGTAGGTGTACGCCCTGTGCTGTCACGGCTGTCTCGCTTCTCTGAGTCGGCGTCAGACCTATCCTTCTCAGCATCACCATTTACAGGGGCAGCACCATCTGGCTCGGGAACTTCAAGACTCTGTCTCTTAATAACTCCGCCGAGACTGGCGCGTTGTCGGTCGACAGCCGATGTTGGGCTGGCAATAGGGAATCGGGTCTCTGGTCCACCAGTGCTTCGGTCTCGGCGGTGACCACGGGGGCCTGGCGCAGGGCTCTTATCACGGCCGCGGCTAGCATTGGCCTTTTCAAGCAGAGCTCTATTCCGCTCTTCCATAAGGGCCTTGCGGTTGCTTTCGTCGGTACTAATAGCTCGAGGGCGGTTGTTGCTACCAACAGAAGTGGAGTGTGTAACCATAGACATACGCTTCAGTGCACTGAAGATGGCATCCTTGTGGGCAAACAGATCTCGGACCAGTCGGTACGCATGCTTCTCTTCCATAGTGAGTGAGGTCTCAGTTCGTGGCCGCAGGATACAAGGCGCAAGTGTGGTGGCAAGAGACGCAACATAAGCTTCATCGGCAGAAGTCAGGTCGATCAGGCGAGTGAAGTGGTTCATGCAAGCATCGAGAGTGGCAATATTGGTGAGGCGGAGCTGTGATAGAGTAGATTGGAGAGCAGCAATGCGAGAGGACTCATCAGCGTCAGTAGATGGGGTAGAGTAAATAGTTCGGATAATCTCATAAACGTGAGAGGAGACCAGAGAATCTACATGTTGTTAGTTTCCGTTAAAAACATGGGATTCATCGAGCTTTTGCACTTACCAGGTAGCTCCAGAAGATAGACCTTGAGCAAACTGGCAACCGTGGGGATATCAAATTCATCAAATACATCAGGAGAAACAGGCTTGCCGTCATTAACCTTGGCGCGTAGACGGTGAGATTGCGATAGCGGAACTTCCAGCAGCCACACACCTCGCCGAGCCTCGTCACCTTCAAGATCAGGGTAATGGTGGTCTAAATAGGTCAAGATGGTGGTAACAATCATGGGCACGCGCTTCTTGTCAGCTCTGGCGCGCGCCTCAAGATCGATACCAAATGTCTGCTCATCGACCTTATTATAATAGTTCTCATAGACGACCACCTTGGGCACGAAACTTCCGGTGCGATAGGTCTCGAGAAGATAACGCAGATCGCTCTGGGGTTGGATGGTCTCCTGGAAGAGCATCATCTGGTCTACAGTAGACTGCAGGCTTGGGATGACGTTTCCAATGGTGCCCGAGAAGTCGAGGATAACAGTCTTGACAGCCTTTAGACGGTCAAGCTCGCAACGCTCAAGGAACTTGAGATGAAGATGAATAGCCTCCTCAAGCTCGCATCGAAGTTGGTCAAGCTTGCGGACGCCCTCGCGGTACTTCTCATCGGCTTCGGAAGCCTCTCGCTTAAGGCGCTGGCTAGGGGTCTCGTTAGGGTGAGAGTTGTTGAGAACATTCCAGTTGGCAAGATACTCGCTGACAGTTCCAACGGGAGAATCAGCGCCCTCAGAGCCGGTAGAAGCCAGTGAGAAAGTGCGGTTAATAGACTTTTTTTCGGGAACACCAGCCATTTGGAAAGCCTTGGGTCGCCATTGGTAAAACATCTTAGAGCTGTTGGCAAATGTACTTCCCACATTACCGATGAGACGAAGGAAACCGTTGTTAACAAGATCTTGACCAATTCGCTCAGCATAAGCCACGCCGATGTTGCCCATGCTACGCTGCAAATATTCGACGATGTCGGAACCGGAGGAAGTGTTGAGATATGTTCCCAGGATTGGCACCTTAGTCTCACCCATCTTGATGCTGGAAAGCATCTGGGAAAGAATCTTCTTCACTTGCTCAGGCTGGTAAGTGTCGTCGCCAATTTCATATAGCTCTTCCTCTTCGGGCTCCTCCTCCTTATGAGGCTGAACCTTAATCTCGGGAATATTTTGATTGCCTTTGGGGCTGGTTTCAGGATCCTGGAAAGCAAGCTTATTTTCCTCTTCAAGGTCCTCTACTAGTCGGCATTTGTTGAAATAAACGGATCGGAGCTTCTTGACTGCCTCAGCCTGACGATCGTGAGCTTTGATGCGCACTTGCAGCTCATCTTGAGAGTCCTGGATACGAGCTTCGTGAGCGTCGCACCAGCGGGAGAAGGGGTTAACAACGAGGTCGCGGATGCTCTGGGCGATGCGACGGTGGTTGCGAGCAGCATCTTGCATCTCATTTCGCATGCCATCGAAGGCCTAGATTTTGTCAGTTGATAAGCTCGACCCGGACATTGACGTTATCGCATAGTAAATCCCCACAAGTGACTGCGGCGCAGACTGTGGGCACTTGAGAGGGGATTCAGAAGCATAGTATCGTACCTTGCGAACGGTAGCTCCGTCATCACGGCTGAAGCCACCCGTGATCTTGTCGGCCGATGGAGCAATATCGCCAAGTCGCTGACCATACGTCTCCTCGGCTTCGGCGCGTAGGCGTGCGATGGTCAGAACCTGTCTGTTCTCATGAACACCTTGTTGAAGCTTGCTGAACAGGACACCAAGTCCAGCAGCATAATCGCTGGACCAGAAGGAATCAGCGAACCCCGGCATGATGTCTGCCTTGTCCAGCCCCTTCGATTGATGTGGTGATTATGTGGTCTCTTTTTTTCGATTCTATCGGAGGGGAAGTAAGAGCCAAAAGCTCGCTATAGCGGTGGAAGGATTATCGAAGATCGACTGGCGATGCAGTGGGTGACGTAGGCGTAGACGTACGCAGGAAGTGGTCGCGATCGTCGCGAATTAAGGGGGGAATTGGGCGAAAGGATGTCGCCGTTTGTGTTGTGCAGGTGATAATCTGTCGTCGTATCTGCTGCGTGTCTCTGTCTTGCGTAGACTAGTTCGGTGAGGCGGGTGCTGCCGATGCAGGGGGAGCAAAGCAAAGCAGTTGATTTATTGTTGTGCGAATTCCAGGGATCGAATGGGGAACGACAAGACATCTACGGAGTACGGAGTTGCAAGTCGAGACAGCTATACAGTACGATGTATCTTGGTTTGTCAAACTTTCTATCCCCTTGGGCTGACACTGTCTGGGCAGGACAAGGCTGAATGGGGGAAAAGATCGGGCGTGCGTGTTGACTGGATCGGAAGCTTGCGAACTGGGGTCCGTCCGTGTGGGAGAATTGGGACGAGATGATGGTTTGTTAGCTTGAAGGAGGCTGGCGCTGGCGCTTGGTTGGCATCCGCTGTCTGACTGGCGACGTGGAGGGGGGCAACGTCTTTGTGCTAATTAACAGGGGACTTTGGATGTAGAATCACTCCTTTTGGGCGTCATAATATCAGATCAAAAGATTTTGTTACTTGTGGTGATGATCTATCATAAAGAAAGAAGTTGGAAAGATTCTAGCTTCTTTGTCTGGTGATAAAGTACCTAGGTAGGTACTCCGTACATAGGTAAGTAATAATTTATGACAGCCCAGCAATGGTCGAAATGGCAGGAGGTGGATCATGTCTTTCTTTCCTGCCTTCCATTCAATCAACAACCGAACCGAGCTTAGCGAATCCACCAAGATGAACCAGGAGGAAGGGACGATGGAACGGGCAACGTTGAACACGAACGTCTCTGTTGCTTTAAAGCCGTTGATACTACGTTATCAAAGTTGCATTAATTCTTTCACTGATGAACTGTAGAAGAGGATTTGAGAACTCTAAAAAGAGATTCAGAGTAAAAGAGTTGCGTACGCATTCCTCAAGTTAATTCTGGCTGGTATTTTTATTTTCCCCTGTCATCGCCAATCTGAAGTTCTGTTGCTATTGCTACGGGCTGTTGAGAGGAACATGACAGCCACAACCAGAGACGCAATCGGCATTTGTGGCCGCTTCAGAGGCCTCTCACTGGGTAACTGTCGGTTGTTAGTGGTTCGGGATCCCCAGCCACTGGCTCAGGGCTGAAGGCTAACCCCTGAGGACAGTCTCCTCGTAAGTTGTGGGGACAGTACCTAATTTTAGAGGTACGTTTCAGAAAGACATTCCTGGGTAGTTCAGGGGTCCGTGTCTATCAAAGCAGGATTCCGTGCTCTCCTATGACGACGGGGGACAAATTCTGGGTTTGAAGATTCTGTTAATCTCACATCTTCGTATATGATTTATTTCCCATAAAATTTGAACATGCTCTCTTTATTCACGCACAATTATACAAGAACAAATGAGTGAGCCGAGGGCTGATTCAGAGCTGGGTCTGATCTGACCTCAGCGCTTGTCGAGGACCTTGGTTCTAACTAAATGCCTAGGTATTCTGGAAGTAGACCACAAGCTGGTTCCATACCAGTAGGAGGCTAAGAACCCGAGATAGAGTTTTATAAATCTGAGATCTTAGACTACAGCTATTAAACAGAGCTTCGGCATGTAGTGTTGCTTCTTTATTCGTCCTGAGCTTTGCTATGCCTACCTTAATCTTCTTCACAACCAAGCAGTAGGGAGGTCTTCATCATCTATGGACAAGCTACTGATGAACGGCGAAGCGACCAAACGTTCCCGATTATAAGCCCAGTCGGATCTTGGAAACTCTTTGTATTCAAGTCTAATACCAACTTGTGAGAGCAAGTCTTCGGTATGACTTTCATCAAACAATTTCTTGACGTCACACGTCACTCGTTTCAGCCTGGGGAATCGACCCTGCTCTCTTCTGAGGTTCGCCAGCCCAGACAACCCCTTCTGTAGACGTTCGGGGGGTGGAGGGAAATCTGGCTCCACAATAGTGAGAGACACGATGCTGGGTGGGAGAAAACTTGCGAGGGACTTCTCATCCGGAAACTCCAAACTCTGGGTGTTGTACACTGCATCGCTGTTGAGGAATAGCTCATGTAGGGCTGTGAAGTTCTCCAGGTGGGGCATCGGGTCCATCTTGGTATCTCGACTCATAAAAGCCCGAATGCGAAGGTCAAGATGAAGCGACTCTAGACTTGTACAGTGCTTCTCGAGGTGTCTGACAACATCGCTTGCCTGAACCTGCCAGTTGTAAAGCTCGTCAATGTGCAAGGAAGTAACTTCTGTGGCTTCATATGTGAAGGCCTTCAGACTCCCGGTACACGACGGGAGGATCTTGGCGAGCTGGTCGGGACTCAGCCTGAAACCTCTGAGGTGAAGGGCCTTCAAGCTCGATATTTCAGGCAATGGTAGTGACTTGTATAGCGTCAGAGCTTCGAGACCTGTCGAGATAGGAATAAGTTGTGATGAAAGCCATTCCAAATCAAAGGCCCCACGAAGCTCGAGATTTCTCAAGGGAAGACTGGATACCCCGAGGACCTTCAATGCCTGCATTTGGTCATATATCTGATGAGTTGAGATGTCAAGAGCCAAGTGCGGGCATCTGGGCAACAAGGCAAGCAGAATAAATAGTAGCTCAGTTGACAGAGTACTCGCATGTAATTTTATGTTCTTCATTGCGTCTGGGGACTGAGCTTTGCCGAGGATGAGTCCTCGAAGGAATGCCTCACGATGAGGTGATGTATCCTTTCTTTGGTCCCAGATATCTGACAGCTTCAGTCCTCTCACATTGGCTACTTGTTTGAAGGTATCGTGGGCATGTCCAAAGTCAATTGATGAAGCTCCTTGTGTGGAATAGAAGAGGACGGCTCTGGTAGATGAGGCGAGATGCCGTTGTGAGGCGACGGTCCTTATGAAGAGGGGCAAGGATATCTGGGTCAAAGACTTCCGCAAGGGCCAGAGAAATACATGGTGAAGAATATCCTGACTGACGTCACGAAGGCGTCTTGAGACGAGACATAGCGACCCCAGTATCTGACGATCCTGGCGGTAGTTGCTGGTGAGTTGTTCAGTGTTATCAGTCAGGTATTCTTGTTTGCCACGACAGTGTAAGCAGAAGTAGCCAAAGATTTGACGTAGTAACTCTGGGGACAAGCTGACAAGGTTAGGTGTGTGTTGTTGGCTCTGAGAGTCCTGGGTCACTTTATGGTGCATTGTATCTACTATAAGTAACGTGTATAATGGAAATAAAGATGAATTAATGACTGTTGTGAGGGCCAAGATACGAGCTATTGGCCATGAAGTAGGGGCTAGGGGAGGAAATAAAACTCGGGACCTTAAGCCTAAGTGACAAAAAGATTTAGGTAACTTAGTCTAGATTTAGGATGAGCTTAGAATACCCTTTGTGGAACTTATTTTGTTATCCTAAATTTAGGCCTTGTGTTTTCTTGCTCCCTAAGGGGGGGGGGGGGGGGGGTTACAGGGATGGAACCAATGAGTACGGTGTATAGGACTTTAACCGCCAACTCATAGAGCAAGTACAGGGTGGAATGAATTCGGGGGACCATTCTATCTGAAACATTTTAAGAATTATCTTCTCTTCTATAAGATAGCCATGTACACTATCCCGAATAGATGGCACTTTATTTATGGTCTATTTAAATTTGTACTGTTTCTGAATGACGTTCTGAGGTTTTTGTTATAACTCTTCTTCCCTTTTACCTAAGTGGGAAAGGATTGACCTATTTTCAGGGCATCACAAAGACCAACCAACGTCAAGGGGTCGATCGAAGACGAGAGAACTGGTCTGTTGGTTTATTAGTGCGGCTGTCACGTTGCGACTCAACCAAGACCAAAGAACTTGATGGCCATTGCCTTTCACAAGGTATCATTCAACTTGGTTCAACCCTGTCGTTAGGTAGTATTCTGCTTGCCTTGCACGGGTAAATCTACGATCTTCAGATGATCTACATCACGTGTATCGCTTCTTGCCGAGCCATCCATCAACTCCATCTCCATCTCCATCTCCATCTTCAGCAGCTCGTAAACTTGCATGCCCAGAGGAAAAGGCAACCAGAAGAGCCCTTGTTGATGCCAACGCAACAAGGAAGGGCCAGTTATTTCCGGTAACGTCGGCCAAAAACTTACGATGCTTCCTCTAAACGAACCGCCCTTAATTGGCGTCTCCTCCCCCTCCAAACCAATAATTGGTCGCTCCCCTTCACTACTTAGCGCTCGGGGACCTGCGTCCCCCACTCACACACTTCCCTAGGTTCTTTGACCATGCCCTGATGTAAGTGCTTTTCGTAGTCGAGGTTCCAAATAGGGACATCATCTCTTTTCGCCAAGGGACCGACCAACCTGAATTGGTCCCAGAATGGGCCCTGATATTCAATTTTGAGGGTTGGTCGGTCCCCTTATAAAGGAGCCTGCATTCTGAAAAGGGTGAGGTCATTTCCTTTCTGGTGTAATTCATTGTTTGTCAGTTACCTTTGTTGTTACTATATAGAGAGCTTGCAGTTCACTCTTTTACTGCAAGACTCACTATCACTCACTCACTCCTTCATTCTTCCTTTCTATTATATTCTATTCTCCTATACTAGGTATTAGTTACATTACTTCTCTTACAATGCCTTCAGTCAACACTTTCATCACCGCCCTCGTGGCTGGTTTTGCCATCGGAGCTCAAGCTGGCCCTTGTAGACCTCATGCCTCAAGCTCTGTTATTCAGTATCCTGTTTCTACCACTCAACAGACCGCAGCCGGAACTTCTACTGCCTACACTGATGTTGCGAGCAAGTCTGAGACCAAGACTTCTCTTTCTACTACCGCTTTGCGAGTCACCAGCACCACCAAAGACGAGTCCGAGCCTGCGACTGCTAAGGAGACAACTACTGGATACCCTGTCGACGAGACAACTTCTTCTGCTGAAACCCTTACGAATGGATCTGCTTATCCTACTTCTGAAGCTGAGGCTACTGAGCCTGCCGCCAAAACTACCTCAACTGCTAAGCAGGACACAACCTCTGATCCTCATACCACACAGGACTCTAGTACTGCTCCCTACACTACAACATCAGTCCCCGAAACCACTTCGAAGCCAAAGACCACTCTCGACACCACTACCGTCGCCCCTACCACCACCTCCAAGCCTACCACAACCACCTCCGCTGCTGCTACCTCCAGCTGTCCTGCCCGCTCTGAGCTCACCTGTGCCAAGACTGGCTTTTTCAGCAACGCAAACAGCAATCTCATCCAAGTCTACTACGATTATACCCTTAGCCAGTGTCAGGAAGAGTGTGACAAGACTGACAACTGCAAGACCATTGGTATCACCACTAGCAACCAGTGTGAGCTCTACGATGCTGCTGTTTCTGCCCTTGGATTTGAGTTTAGGGAGGGCTGGTACTACTCCGTCTACGATGCTTGCTGCTTCAATGGCGAGTAGAAAGGAGGCTGAGCAGGCAGGCATGCCATGCGCAGGTAAATATAATCACTATATATGGGTTGGTATGGGGTGTTTGGGAAACTATTTCGGCTGGAGAAAAACCAATGTCTCACTCAGATAGTTTTGGCACTAATTTACAATTCTTTACATGTTTCAATATATCATTTCGTCTTAGTCTTTCTACTTGGCTACTGAACACTTTTGTTTATCTCAGACTCTTGCTAACATCATTGAATCGCTAATCGTAAATGTGACCCTGTTTGTATTTTGGAAGATGCTTCTTCTCTTTGTTTTATTTTTGAGTTTTTCCTTATGCGGTAGGGTTGGCCTCAGTCGCCTGCACGTCTTTGATTGTCAAGTCCTCGGCTTTCTTCGTCACTTCGGCCTCGGCGTTCTCACCGCCCTTGGCTCCGGGGAATCGGGTTCCCCTGTTCTTGACCTTCTTTTCCTTCTTGACGGGTGGGGGGTAGGCCTTCAATGTGACCTCCTGCCACTCTTTTGAGGCCTCGAATTCAGCCTGGATAGGGCTCATAAGCTCGTGGAATCCCTTGGTCACGGCAGCCTTCAGGTCTTGGGGTGTCAACTAGAAAGTATCCTGTTAGTAACCGTCTTCAGTGATGACGTCATCCATCAAGAGAACATACCACATCGTTTCGGTAATCATCGTGAACCTTCTGAATATCGCTGTAGACCAGGGGTTCGCCTTCACGCCTCTCGACCTTAAACGATCGAAAACCGGCCTTCAAGCCAGAAACTGGCAGCAAGACATACTCCACAAGTGCAAGGACGCCGTTGCCCTCAACCTCCTTGGGAACACACTCAGCCTTGCGAATCTTCTTGGCCACAACGTCAGGTGCGTCAAGGAGGTCGATCTTGCTATCTAAAAGTCATCTGTTAGCATTTCTTCACATCAGGCGTGTCGGGACGAAGCTCTTACTCTCATCGCTTGAGCTCATCTTGTTTCCGTTCAAGCCAGCAACCATGGGGTTCATGAGATGGGCACGCTTATAAAGTCAGTAAGTATACTGTGTTTTATCCAGAGGGCACAAACGCACCTTTCGGTATCCGAGCTTGGGCAACCACTCAGTGGCAGCTGTGAAAAGCTTTCTCTGATCGACACCACCAAACTGAACATCGCAGTCGAGATACTGCTCATCCAATACCTGTAGTAGAGGGTACATAAGGCCACTTAGGGGCGCATTGCCAGTCTGCTTGACCACCTCAGCGCCAGCCTTCTTGGCATCGTGCTCGGATACCACTGAGGCAAGCTTGTAGAGATCCATCACATAGTCGGCGGTTTTTTGATAGGAGCTTCCAAAGACGAAGCGCAGCTGATCGGTGGGGACTCCGCAGGCCTTAAGCATTTCAGTGATAACGAATTTGTAGTACTCGGCGCGCTTCTCCACGAGCTCAATTGGAGCCTTGAGGTTATCGAGGAAGCCATGGATGTCGGCAAGCAACACAGTGACTTCGCAACCGGCAGCGAGGTACTGCGCTATCTTGACGGCGGGCACGAAGTAACCACAGTGCGGACGGCCAGTTGTAGCGGTACCCCAATAGATCTTTGGGTTTCTGCCCTCGGCGAGGATGGACTCGATGATCTCGGGATTGAGAACCTCGGCGAGATTTTCCTTGATGAGGGCGAGCCTCTCTTCTGTTGACTGACTCGACATCTTGCGTACCTGAGGAATTATACAGAGATCGGTTGACTTCAGGCCTGCCCCTCCAAAAGTCGACGTTGGGAGTCACTCCCACTCACGACCTTAAGAACCACCCCGCCGGAATCGGAACCTGGCTTTTCCGATCATTTAGTCCATCTCATGGATCGTAAATCTGAATATGGTCTAAGTTTTAGGAATAACATAATCTAAACTTATCTAAATTTTATACAGCTCTTCAAAACTTATCATAAATTGTCTCTATTTCAGTAACTCATAAGAGAAAGCCTTGATCAATAGCTACATCAGATCGTACTCTCGAATTATGAAGAGAAAGACTCTCGTATCCAATGCCTCCTCCATGCAACTATAGAAAACGGAGAATACCGTTTTAGTTACGGTGTCATAACGGACTGAGAGTGGGGCTAAAATTGCTCTTCTGGCTTTTGGGGTTCACCGTAGTGGCATAGGTACCCTTGAGCTTGCACACTTGCATAACTATTATATGCATAATTACTGGAAATGCCCTAACGGACATCTCGGAACAGTAGAGCCATCTAAGTACCTACGAGCGCTAAGGCAGCCTCCACCTTTCATTCGAAGCAGACAATTGTGTTCAAAACTTTCAAGCCGTTTGATTGAAACCTGAGAGTACTCTGACTATCCCTCGCTTCTAGGTGTTTCTTCTCTTGCTAAGCACCATGTATTCATCTATGATTGGGGACTAAGTGCATGATAATAGTAGATATGTAAGGCAATGAGAGCGAGTTGATGGTGTTTGACGATGTCCTCTTTCGTGGTTGATATGTGAAGCTAGGTATACCTCATAAAGTTAGTGTCCGCTGCTCCTCTACCCAGAAGTGGTTAGCCTCTCCATGGCTTGGCCAGAGGTCATCCAAATCAAAACCTAGGTTGCCCGTTGGAACCAGATTTGGGGAGTTCTGTTTTCTATGCCAAATCAAATAGCCAGAATCCTTCGTGTCAGCTACCTAAGAAACCTGTAGATTTAATGGCATATTTTGTATTTAATTTGGATATCCTCTTCTTGTGCGAGTTGAGTCCCAGAACAACTGACAGATGTCTGTCTGAGCGTACCGTATTTGTCAGCCCGTGAGTTCAGGGCGTTACATCTTGATCCCTGTGCCCTTTAACTTTGCCCAACTCAACGACTTCAACTCATCTACAGCGTTATATCACTTTCTTATTCACATCAATCTCTCCTTGCATTGATTCATTGTTCATTTCATTTTGTCATCACAATGGGGCGGCAGGAACCTCTCCTCCTATCATACAATACCACTCGGCCATCGAGAACCAGGGGCGCAAACAGATCAGTCAAGGGAGGCTTATTATCCCAACTTCATACAGGCTCACATCATGAAGCTCCCTCTACGCCCAAGTTAACACCTCGAAAGACTATCATAGCTATTTTCTTAGCACTCTTAGGGCTCAGCCTGTTGCATAGGCCAGTCAGTAATCGTTACAATGGTGTTCCTCGCTATGGAAACGGATTGCGAACGCCCGAGGAGCGAGCACGACATATCCTCAGCCATACGCCATTGATAGGTATGGAGACCTGTGCCCTTGTCATGATCAGATGTGTATTGACATAGTAACTCCAGACGGGCATGTTGACTTTCCAATCGTGCTACGTTTCGCATATGGCAACCAGATTTATGATGACAACTTCACCCAGCCATTCGAGCAGGGTGGGCTTCCTGGACACGTTGACTTGCATCGTCTTCGCCAGGGTCAGAGTGGTGGTGCATTCTGGAGTCTGTTTGCTCCATGTCCATCAAATGGTTCCGACTTCTCAGACGAGAACTATGCTTCGAGTAAGCTATCATGGTTCTTGATTCATATGGCTTGCTAATCACATATATAGGCGTACAGTTCACATTGGACCAGATTGACGTTATGAGCAGGCTGCAGGCGGTCTATCCTAGCCACTTCTCTGAAAAGGTCGACAGCTCTAACGCCTTTGAGGCCTTCAAGCAGGGCAAGCTCATCTCACCCTTTGGTATCGAGGGTCTACATCAGATTGGCAACAAGTTGTCTAACCTCCGTCGTTTTCATGAGCTTGGTGTGCGCTACGCTACCTTGACTCATAACTGTCACAACAAGTTTGCCGATGCTGCGATTTTGTCAGACCCTGACCGGAAGGCTGAGCCATTGTGGGGAGGCGTGAGCCCCCTGGGTCGCAAGCTTATCGGCGAGATGAACCGCATTGGCATGATTGTTGATCTTTCTCATGTCAGGTATGTTGGACTCACTTCCCGCCATGAACCCAATCCTAACCAATGATGCTAGCGAGGATACTATGTTGGATGTACTAGGCGGCAAGGATGAATGGGCTGGCTCTGAAGCCCCCATCATCTTCTCTCACAGCTCCGCCTGGAGCGTCTGCCCTCATCCTCGAAACGTCAAGGACAATGTTCTGCAACTCGTCAAGAAGCGAAACTCCCTAGTCATGGTCAACATCGCCCCTGACTTCATCTCTTGTGTTGACACCGGAAATGAAAATGGTCTTCCTGAGTTTTATCCCCAGAACTCGACTCTTGCACACGCAGCTCAACACATTATCTACATCGGTAACCTGATCGGTTACGATCATGTTGGTATCGGCACCGACTTTGACGGCATTCCATCTGTTCCTGCAGGTCTTGAAGATGTCACCAAATATCCTGACCTGATAGCCGAACTCCTTCGACAGGGTGTCAGCAATGTTGATGCAGCCAAGGTTGTTGGAGGTAATCTGCTACGTGTGTGGAAAGATGTCGACACTGTTGCTGCTAAGCTGCAGGCCAATGGGCAGCTGCCCCTAGAGGATGATTTGCCAAAGATGAAGTTTGACGAAGCTCAAGAGGCTTCATTGGGACATGCGTAAAGTTGTTAGTACCGCGCTTGAACGCGGCCATATAGATTTCATTTCCATTTGATCGTACATTATATATACAAGTCTGGTATGACAAGGAGATAGCCTTGCTGGTTGTCTCTCCTCGGTGTATTCTCTCTAGCATTTAGACATGCCATAACATCCTCTCGGGGGATATTTGCCGACCTTCATACCCAATTCCAGGTAACCCACTCTTCCAATGATGCGCTTAACCTCGTCGTTCCACCCTGTTGAGTCTGTTGGCCGTCGCCGTCTGTGTCCTTGTTCGTTGACCACGGACTGGCAGACCCATTGCGTGGCGTCTACCCCGGTATGATCCCATATCCTTTAGTCGTCGAATATTCTCTTGTAACAAGCGGCGGGCGTCCGTTTCGATAGTCATTTGTGATAATTCGGCCGTAATGGAGGTGACGGTTCTGGGAGCGAGGGATCCGACCTTGGCGAGCTTGTGAATCGAGTATTTTGCCATAATTCGGGCAGATACTGTGGGCCCAAGGGCATAGAAGGACTCGAGGGCTTTCTATCGGAGGGTATGGTGTGAGAATGGATGAGAGCACTCGGTTACTGCCAGACTTACCTTGACGAGCTTCTGGTCGCCGAAGCTGACCCCTGCGAGGAAAACCTGTTTGTTGTTAAACTCCAATTGTTTGAGGGACAAGAACAGGGTGCAAACATACCATGGTGACAGATTATCGTGGGTATCACAGTCGCATGCCTAGATCTCCAAACCGAAGCCGACCAGACGTGCAGTTGGAAAAAGATGGACAATTCGGTAAAACTCGGGTTAATTGCTGCACCAAAGTGTACGAGATGGCCACCAGGGAGCTCCAGCACGGCGGGGTCCACTGGAGAAGTGAGCCGCGACAGGGGAATGAGGCTCTGACTTAAAAGTTAGTGTAACTCTACGTTCAAGCCCATATTCATCATGTCGAATCTTTTCTGTCGCCTCACGGCCCTAAATGCGCAGGGCACCAATGAAAGAACTCGCTCCTCCGGTGGCTTTAGCCGCTGAAACATGCTGGAACGCAGAGTGAGCTCTCCACT
Organism: Fusarium verticillioides 7600; assembly: GCF_000149555.1. Classification (NCBI taxonomy): domain Eukaryota; kingdom Fungi; phylum Ascomycota; class Sordariomycetes; order Hypocreales; family Nectriaceae; genus Fusarium; species Fusarium verticillioides. The sequence continues at coordinate 975,207 of NC_031677.1, read as the reverse complement.
CCCAGTCCGGCAGCGGGGACCATCTGCAGGTAGTTTAGCGTGTAGGTCCCCCAATTGCGCACGCAGCGGGGACCAGCTCCCCCCGGTCAGTGGCTATCTCTACGGTATAAGTGTCCCTTCCCGTCCCTCCTCTCCAACCTTTCCCTTTCTCTGCCTCCGTCTTTGTATTCTTTGGTCATCAGAGAAACAACAATCATGTTCAATCTTCGTCGCCTTTTCGTGTCGGCCCTGGTCCTTGGGCTCGGCCTCCTCTTCCTCGCCCAGACAGCTGAGGCTGCCAAGGGCCCCAAGATCACCCACAAGGTCTTCTTCGACATTGAGCAGGGTGACCAGAAGCTCGGCCGTGTCGTTATGGGCCTCTACGGCAAGACTGTCCCCGAGACAGCTGAGAACTTCCGCGCTCTGGCTACTGGTGAGAAGGGCTTTGGTTATGAGGGTTCTGCTTTCCACCGTGTCATCAAGAACTTTATGATCCAGGGCGGTGACTTCACCAAGGGTGACGGCACCGGTGGCAAGTCCAGTAGGTTGCGATAGCTTCGTCTCGCTCCAATCCATCCACCAATTGCTAACATTTGCCTTCAGTCTACGGTGACCGCTTCAAGGATGAGAACTTCAAGCTCAAGCACACCAAGAAGGGTCTCCTCTCCATGGCCAACGCCGGTCGCGACACCAACGGCTCCCAGTTCTTCATCACCACCGTTGTCACCTCGTAAGTGCAACTCCGTCTCCAATGAACCAATTGCAATCGCAATACTAACAACCATCCCCAGGTGGCTCGATGGCAAGCACGTCGTCTTCGGTGAGGTCCTCGAGGGCTACGACATCGTCGAGAAGATCGAGAACACCAAGACTGGCGGTGCCGACCGACCCGTCGAGGCGGTCAAGATCGCCAAGAGCGGCGAGCTTGATGTCCCCCCTGAAGGTATTCACGTTGAGCTCTAAGAGGCAACACTCTTGTTTTGCACCAGTCCGTTGCCTCGCCCTCATTGATAATCCTAAAAAGGCCGGATTTGCTGATGCGTAGCCTTCGCCTCAATTAGACCTTTACGGCACATCTGAATTCGCTGCGGAGGAGGTTTCCGCTGGTTGGTCTCCTCTCCAGAAGGCTGGCCTCTTTGCTGTTGTCGCTGGTCTTGTCTTTGTTGGACTTCGCCACGCCCGTCAGCGCTCTCGATTCTAAGCGACTCGAGACTCACTATTCAATAAGAGACAATACAACACCGACCATATCAAGACCATATCTGTGTTTCGATCTATACCAACTACTACTGCTCGTCCTTATCAATTGTAGAACTATAGCTTAAATTTATGGTGAATTGGCATTATATTCCGTCTTGTCAATGATGTAGCACGTAGCTCTACCTAGTACAAACATCCCTGTCACGTGGGGCTCACTTCACCACCAAGTCCGCCCCCCCGCCATAGAAGAAAAAAAGTTGTGTAAGTATTAGACAACATCAATTTTACGATTCTCGATCTCTTATACGACTACCTTGTTTAACACAGCTTCTGTTCATTTTTCTCCGGAATCAAGATGAAGGTCCTCAGCCTCAACTTCCTCACTTGCGCCGTCAAGGCCTGCAAGTCCTCTAAAGACTCATACCCTCTTCACCCCAAGGACGCTGAACTCGTCCAAGACGATATTGAGTTGAACCCTGACATGATCCTCAACGTGCTTCCCCGTCTTGACTGGACGGCTCTTTGCACAACGGCCTCTGAGGTGAGTTAGCGAGAACAAGGCGATCATGAAACTCGCCGTGTGTTGTTGAAACAAGTTTCTGACACTTTCATGTTACAGTTGGGTTTCCCTCAGCTCCCTGAACAGCCTCCCACAGCAGTTGAGCTTCGAGCTGATGAGAAGACCCTCAAGGATCTTCACCATCTTCTTCTCGAGACTCAAATGTCCGAGGGAAAACTCGTTTGTGGCAACTGTGGGCACGAATACGCCGTCAAGGAGGGTATTGCCAACTTTTTGCTGCCCAGCCACCTGGTATAAAGATGACAATACGATTCAAGATTAGTTACGTTTGCAAAAGCCCATTGGCGATGCATCACCACTAGAGAGGTCAGGTTGTTGTGACCGGAGGTGTCATAACGGAGTTTGGCGTTAAATGTCTTAATAGCGTTGAATCGCATCTGGAAAAAGTATTCAATAAATTTGGGCCAAGACCCTTTATCTGGATCCCCGACCCTATGTCCTGTCCTGTCTACAGCTGATGCTCGCAACATTACATGCCGATACTAATCCTCCCATCAAGTCGCACCAAAGGAACCCAAACTCCGTAATCTGATATACAAGTATCATTCCACATGGAAGACCGATACATGAACAGTGCTCGTTTATTTAGTACAAGTGGTTTACTGCTGCTTCTTTTGAGCAGCAGGGCCCATGTCCTTCTCAAAAGCGCCGTAGGAGACCTCAAGGCTAGCCAGAGCCCGCAGACCAACGCCAAGCAGGGAGAACAACACAATGGCAGCGATGATTCCCATGAAGATACCTACAATTAATTAGTACGAAGTCAAGGGTGCGCAAATTATGCCAGGGAAGCTTACCAGGAGTAAAGAACTGGTACTTCTCAAATAGACCACGGGTATCGCGTGTGGCGTTGCCAGGCTTCTCTGCATTGTCCGAGACATCGCGCTTCAAGTCCATGTGCAGGGGCTCGATGAATTCGGGCTCGTAGATGGTCTTCTCGGACTTAGATGCGGCCGTCTTGGCCTTGGTGGATGGCGTGCCAACGAAAAGTACAGTGTATGAATCGTTCAGCCATTGCTCACTCTCCTCCCATTGCTTGATAACGTCTGTAATATGGTCAGAATTTGAACTCGAAGCGGCTTTCAACCTATAACGGACCTTGCTCGTTGGTCGAAGCCTTGATTACGATGAAATGAGGCTTGACCTTCTTTGCCTGCTCGTAACACGCCCTCTTGATATAGTCCTGGATCGCAGGCGCATCGATCGACTCGCCAACAACCTCGGGCACAATAAGCTTACCCTGGATTTCCTTGCGGTCGATAGCACGGTGAAGGTTGGGCATGGAGTTCGGTCGTCGAAGATCAGCCGCGTTGACACCCTCGTGAGCAATCAGGACGTAATTATCAGTCGGACATGAAGTCAAGAGGTCCTGGACCTGCTCGAGAGCTTGGGATCGCGTCTGGATGTGGTTGTTGCTGGGTGCATCGGAGAACCTTGATCGTCATCGTCAGTAGGGAGCTCCAAGTATAGAAAGATAGGACACGGAGGCGCGCGTCATACTTGGAGGTAGAAAACATAACCAATGGCCATGAGTCTGAGAACGCGGCGGCGGAACCGCTGAGCGCAAGAGCGCTGGCGAGAATTTGAAGACGCATCACGGATGATATTTGCTGGTTATTGGGCGTTGTGTCTGCCTATCGATTCCAGCTTGTGATGATAATGCTAGCATTGAGAGAGCTGATGCAGTAGCAGCCACCTTACGTAACTATCCCGGTGCATACAAAGCCCCGTTATATGCACACCTCGGTGAGAGCTGGGATCCATTCCGTTGTGGAGCTTCCCTGGGAAAGTTTCGCGACTGTGGATTTTTCGATGTTCAGGATGCTACCTATTCTTGCTATTGTAGCCAACAAATAGTTTACTCAATACCTTTTCAAGTTTTTATCTGCACTCCACGACTATTGTACACATAAGCAATCATGTTCGCCAAACCAAGACCCAAAAAGAGCATTCTGCCTCCGCCATCTAAGAAGCGAAAGATGACATCTGCTGTCGAGGAGGTTAACTTCGACTTTGAGGCGCGACAGGAATATTTGACTGGTTTCCATAAGCGCAAGCAACAGCGTATCAAGAATGCTCAAGAAGAGGCTGCCAAGAGGGCTCGCCAGGAGAAGCTGGAATTGCGAAAACAGGTACGCCCAAATTTTCAGGCGAAATTACGACGGTTAATTTCGAATGGTACTAATTCATTCTGCTTAGATACGAGAAGAACGAAAGCGCGATGTCGAAGAGCACGTCCAGACCGTAAACAGATTATTGCAGGAGTCGGCAGCTGCTGGAGCAGTTGAGCAGGAATCTGACGAGGAAGACGGGGAGTGGGACGGTTTTCCTGATCAGCCAGAGCTGGATATTGTTGACCACGAAGAGGAGTACATCGACGAAGATCGTTATACCACTGTCACGGTCGAATCTGTTTCTGTGACAAGAGATGGATTACACAAATCCCAAGTCGACGATAAGGATAATGAGGAGGACAAAAAGGTTGAAGAACCGAAGGACGATCAAAAAGCAAAGTCACGACGGGAACCCAAGAAAAAGAAGAAGAAGTTCCGATACGAGACCAAGTTCGAGAGGCAGTTGACGGATAAGAAGCAGAGAATCAAGAAGGCAAAGAGGAGGGCATGATAAAGTACGTTTGAGCTCAATGGATTTGGACAACATAGAAGGATGTAAGAAGCGCACAATTTACAAAAGATACCCTTTGAGAAAAGCCAGCTTCAATCAGCTAGTAGTAGAAACGTAACATGACATGCGGCAACTGCTCCATTCGCTCATCTGACCAACACCTGGAAATACCTGCAACCAAGGCACCATACAACTGGACGAGTATACTGATGTCTGCGGACATGCTAACGAACATGGATCCTGCATCCGGCGCGAGTGTGTGAAAGGTTGAGAATAAATTAGATGTTGCCAATCTCGGCCTGGAGCTCCTCCAGCTCCTTCTGGAGAGTGGTGTACTTCTGCGACATCTCCTCGTACTTGGACTCCCACTGATCACGCTCGTTCTCAAGGGCTTGCACCTTTCGCTCGAAGTGTCCGGCCTTGACGTCGGTCTGTCGGAGCCTAGAGAATCACTCTGTCAATCGTTGCATCATGTATGGTGCTCAAATTTGATGGTTGTGGAAATGGCGGTAAGGGGGCTTGCTAGGGGGTCTCAACGTACTTCTCGTTGGCCTCACGGAGTGTCTTATCGGCATCCTCGGCCTCCTCCTCGAGGAGTTGCAGCCTTCGCTGAAGAGTTTCGTTTTGAGTACCGTGCTGCTGGCCCTCATCGGCGGCCTTCTTGAAATCCTTGACGGCGTTCTCAAGCTTCTCGACCTCGCCCTCGAGGAGGTTGTTCTTGTGCTGGAGAGAGGTGATTTCCTGCTCCTTTGACAGGTTCTCTTGCTCGAGAACCTTGACCTTGCTCTGGAGCTCCTCAACCTTGCCACTGGCCTCGTCGGCCTCCAGACGGAGCTGGTTCATTTTCTATCCACCATCGCCATATTAGCATGGGTCGACGACCGACGATAGTTTACCCCTCCACAACGGTTCCTTTTAGGTTGCCATGGCGGGGTAGCATGGAACTTTTTGGACAACTAACCTCCTTGATGCGATCCATTTTGATAAGCGGCGAAAGGGTTGTTTAGGTTGAAGAAAAGGCTGAAGGGAAACCGGCGATGAAGACAGAGGTCGTGTTGTTCGGATGTAAGATGAAGCGGTTAAGTACCTATCAAGAAAGGGGAGGAGTGATGCCCCTCCACAGCTGCCCCGGTGGAGGCCGCGTCTGAGTATAGCCCCATTGGCTTGTGGCGGTCGTTGAGGTGTGGCGCTCACATGCCGGCACTTTCCACTGTAAACCCAGGGAACATGCACCCAAAGATAGCGGTTGCCCCGCCAGCCAGCACAGACCGACCAAAACATCCCGGCCGTAAAGGTCCTGGCAGATGACCAAATGACCCTTTCATCTTCCAACCGTAATTACCTCTTTGATTAATGAATTCAATGACGGGATCAACATCTGCCTAATTCCATCCCGGAGACAAGACAAAGTTATACTGAGTCTTTGATTCGCTCGTAGTAGCCATCATGTTGGCGGCGCATCGCGACCAAGAGAATCTGGTCGTTAGCCAGCAAGTTCCGACCAAACAGCAACACAATGCACGATTTCCAAAAACCCCATCTCGATTTCCTCAACATGACGAGAATGCTCCCACAGCCTTTACTGGCAAGACCGGATTGGGTGGAGTGAAGACACTGAACAAAGGCAATGGAACACGACAGGCCATGGTCACCCCAATGGGTACGCATGATTCTTTTTCTTTCCAGGACAAAGAACAATCCGCTAATTTGAGATGTGCTATCAGGTACCCAGAATCGAGCTCCTCTAGGCAACAAGACCACCAATGCCAAGGCTAAGAACGGGCAGCTTGGTGGTGTTAAGAACATCATCCAGGGTATTGAGCAAACGCAACTCAAGCCAACGGCACAGAAGCCCAAGCAGCGACCAGTGGATCTTGCACCTCTTGAGATTCGACTCAAGGAAGAACAGAAACCCATCGAGCCACAGGAAGAAGAGCCGGAATATGCCCCGCCGATGCCCAAGGATCTCCCATATGAATCGGACTGCTTCCCCAAAGATATGCTGACCCTCGAGGGCTTGAAGAAGGAAAATATTATGAAGGGATACTATCAGCATTTCTACAACCCAATCGATGATGACGGTGTCTCTCTACAAGACCGGCAGCTTGCAGAGACAATGAAGAAAGTTGCTGCCAAGGCGGAGGAGCGAAATAAGCAAGAGAGGGCAGCTTTAGCCTTCAACATTGACGATCTTTCAGACACCGAAGTGCAGATCAGGGCACCAGCACCAAAGGCTTCTATTGCGGACTCGGAGCGAAAGGTCAAAGGGCATCCGAACCAAGCAGCCTTCGAGTCTGGCATCAAGGCGTGCTGCCTCTGCTTTGTCCATCCACTCAGACGCCAGTAGCAACAGCAAGGCTTCGAGTGTGGCACGAACAACAAAGATTCGAAAGCCTCTCACCTCTTTATATCAAAGCAAGAAGCCTGTCGCCAGAAGTGTGGTGCCTGCCAAGACATCGCCTGCAGAGAGTGCTACTGGCGTAGCTGCATCCCGAACCACCATCGGCTACAACCGAGGTAGATCAGCATCCTCAATGGTCAACGCTCAACGTCGCGGGCCTACGGCGCCTGTTGGAACACAGCGTGCTGTCAAGCCCGTCGAGACAGTCAACTCTTTTCAGTCTGATCTTACTATCACCCCAGCTCGCCTCCGCCAGGCGGTAAAGCAGCAGCAGGAAGCCAAGCCGAGACCTCAGTTCATGTCTATCTTCGATGAGGATGAAGATGACGATGATCTCCCACCTCTGAGCCAGCCGCTTGACATCTCCGACGATGAAGAGGAGGAGTTTGAGCTGAAGCTGAACTTCTAAGCCATCATCTTGTACTGTAAAAATATTTGGCGTTTAGGAAGAAGCTTATCGCGATATTAATATGGGCGACGAGACGGAGTTAGGAAGGTTCTGGATTGACAGGTCACAATGGCCGTGCTTTCTTTTATGTCTGCATGCCGGATGGTTTAAATCGAAATATCAGCTACGCCTGGCACACGTTGAATCGATTTGTTAATAGTGAGTTGACCTGACTTGTACTTTGATATGGTTTTTAAGGCACGTTTCTATAACTATAAAGAGTCTTAGCGTGCATGTGAAACGGTACAGGTTAGGTATGATGAAAATTGGCTTCTACCACAGTACTAAATTTGGCAAGCTGCATCTGGGGTATCACGGGATTGATGCTATTTGCGGTATTTCTCTTGACAAAAATACATAAAAATATGTTGTCTTGCCTTTGTTCACTGACAAGCATCTCTTCCATCTTTGTTCTTTCGATTAGATGGAATCCTTGGACAAAGGCCTCGCTTTCATGCATGATGACATCTCCCTTGTTTCCAAATAAGGCACCTTGGCAAGCGAATGGTTCAAACAACGGTGAACAAGGTACGGACATATTAAGATGAGGCACCGCATTGGTTATGACAAACGGACACTGAAGCCCAATACCAAAGCACGAGGGAGTTTGCAGCAAAATAACGGATAAACCGATTCATCCAATCCAATAACTACCACACGAACCTAAGTCCACTGACGCGGTGCCAGTGCCAGTCCAATACTTGAAGTCTTGTGGGACGCGTTAATTGGCAACCAAACACTAACCCACTCACCCACCAATCGTGTATCAATCCAAACATAACATCCAATCAAAAGCTGCGAGAATCCTCCAAGCCACCCAAACTGTGGCTGGGCGATCCTCTCATTTGACACTGGACCTTACCGCTAGAAGTAACTCACTCTACTCATCCCTGAACCAAAAGTCAAAGCAAAGCAAAGCAACGCAAAGCAAAGCAGACCGAAGCGAGCGTCAACTTCCTTGGTCGTCAGCCATTTTTTCTCATTCTCCCACCAATTTCCCCCCCTCGTTTCTCTCGACACTCTGGACATTGCTATCCTTCATCGCGCCCACCTTTGTCGCGCGCATCAACCATTTGAGTCAGTCTGCTTGTTTACGCTCTGACGACTTTTTCTACTCCTTTACTGCTCGTAGAGTCGGTCGGTGACGCCGCTCCGCCACACTCAACCTCAGCATCCCTCGGTCGCGTGAAGCATTTCTCTCCCCTCCAATCTCTTCAATTTCATTGCTACGTCGCTCAAAACAACCTGTCTTGAATCGCCGCAAGACAGACTTTATCCCACCGTTAGGTGTACACTCAACGCTCCAGTTTAAGGATATCATGGTGAGAGCACGGGGGAAGAAGTAGGAAGAGCGCATCGTCACGATGACTCGCCCGCCAGGCGCGAGCTTCGCGCAATTCTTCCCCACCGCTCCAAAGGTAAAAGCACAGTCCCAGACTCGTCCAGACCTCAATAGAGATCGCGAACAATCCAAACCTGGGCCGACACCGGCCTCTATGACCGGCGCCTGCGACCCTACATCAACATCAGCTGCCTCAGACGCAGACGCGAATACTGGCCAAAACGGCACTGTTTCATCGTTGGATACTATGCCCGCACAGCCCGAAGACACAGAATCACCATTCACAGACATTCCCAGCACTGTCGACTCGGCTAGCTCATACAGTAGCACGGCCTCATCAATATTTAGCACAACCGCCCGCCACGGTGCCGCGGCAACTTCAGCTTCGTCCCGTATTCCCACCTCGAGCCTTACTCCCATCGCTTTCAAAGATTCTCCCAACTCATTGGCTTCGGCCACCACAAAGCCAGACATGTCTACATGTCTGACCGCCGATCGGGCCGCGAGACAGTCCTCCCGAAACTCACCCGCCGTTGGTTTTAATGGCTCGATATCAGACGGACTCCTTTCCAATGAGCGCATTCCGGCTCGAGATCCCATGCCCTCCGTCAAGGGCCTCAAGTGCACCTATGATCCGCTCCTCGATCGAGTACACAATAAGAGCGTCAGCAAGAACGCGAAACCGACATACATGGAGTTCGGTCGAGTACGTATAACTATAAATATACCTCCCTAGGGGGGGCGTCATCTTTGGTGCAAGACTCATGGCTAATGAAAATGATTAGGACGATGACGCCCCCCCTAAAGAGCCTCGACTGACCAAGTCGGACGGTCGCCTCGGTTATATCAATACCGATTACTACCTCCCTAAATCGCGTTTGCCAACAACACACGAGAACATCAAGGCCTATCCCTATGATTCCAAGACATCGATTGGTCCTGGCCCACCCACGCAGATTGTAGTGACAAGGTACAATCCGCTTGTCCCTTTCAGCAAAGTGACGGCCATTTTTGCCACCTTTGGTGAAATTGCAGAGAGCAGCAACAAGATGCACCCAGAAACAGGTAGCTATCTTGGATTTGCAACAATCCGATATCGGGACTCTAAGCGAACTGACCGACCTCCCGTCTCTGCTATGGAGGCAGCTCGCCGAGCTGTACGGACTCGAGGCATTAAGGTTGACGCCGACATTGTCCGTGTAGAGTATGATGCGGAAGGGCGCAGAAGCCGACGTATGCTGGAAGAACACCTCAAGAGGGAAAAGGAAAAGTTTGAGAAGAAGGAACAAGAGCGACTTGCTCTTGCAGCCAAAGCTCCTCCGACTGGTCCCAAATCTGGAACTGCTCCTGTCTTCACTAGACCTCCCCCAACCGCTCCTAAGGGTCCCTCAGCACAGCGACAACCTGTAGTCCCGAGCGCACCACAACTTTCTCTAACCCCCTCGCAACAAAAAGGTCTCAATCTCGAATCTTCAAACCTTACCCAAAAACTCGCGGACGATCCATATATTTACGTTACAGGCGATAGTGTCCCAGTACTACCAAGTATTCTTCCACACATGAAGAAACGACTCAAGAATTACGGGTTTGAAGAAATCCGAGTCGATAAGTCGGGCTATTTCATCGTGTTCCGCAACTCGTTCACCGGGAAGTCAGAAGCTGAACGATGTTTTCGCGCTGTTAACCACACCGAATTTTTCAATTATGACATGACCATGCAATTATGCCTACCTCGTCCCCATCGAGATGGCCCCTCGAGTCACCGACGATCCAGTGCAAGCCCAGAGCGAAAAACAAATCCCGAGCCCCGATATCGCGACGAGAAGGAAAGGCGGCGAAGAGAAGAGGAAGCAGACCTTGAAGAGGAGAAGAAGCAAAGAGCTAAGAACTTTGATCCGGTGATCGAGGCTGTGGAGGTTGTTAGACGTGAGATGACAGAACATCTGATTCGACACATTCGCACCAAGGTCGCCGCACCAGCTCTCTCGGATTTCCTGGATCCTGCCAACCATGCCGCTAAGCGCCGGAAGTTGAACATTGAGCATCCCGATGATTTGCAGGAGATGGCCAGTGTCGAAGATGGCAATGACAGCTCACGTGTAGGAACCCCCAACTCCCGAGCTGATCCAATTGAGCGACCAACTGGTCGAATTGCACCCAAAGCCCTGCCGAGAATTCGCAAAACCAAGGTCAAGCAAAAGAACGCTTTTGTTGACCCCTTCGCGCGGAAACGGCCACCTGTTGCTCGGAATCCTTTCCGTTCGCTGCATCACCGTCTCAGAGGCCTTGATAGTGATGCCGAGTCCGATGATGACACGGACACTCGTACGCTGTTGGCGCGTGAGACAGAAGAAGCTGAGTCGCGACCTCGCAGCCGGATGAGCACTGATGACGAGGCGTCCAAGGATGATTTTGTGCCATGGGAGCAAGGCGAGGACGATTCTATGACCGAAGCCAGCTTCGCTATAGCAGATTCTGCTCATTCCAGAAAGCGGAAGTTGGCAGAATCAGTGGAATCGGCTTTCAAACGTCAAAAGAAGTCTGATGAGGAATTGTTTGGCGTTAGGCTCACAGCGCTTGGGTCTGGATTTGAGACGCGCGAAGGTTCTGCGGACATAATCCCCGAACTAGAAACAGGCGACGACATTGACAGTCGAATATCCCGATCCGAAACGCCAGTTTCAGTCGTCGGTAAACCTCTGAAGAAACGACCATCCAGGGCAAAGAAGCCAAAGATTTTTGAGGACCTCGGCGCTCAGGACCTTCGGGCGGAAACAGAGTCTCAACGTGACGAGGAGGAAGCTGTGGAACCTCCAAAGGCTAATGCTAAGAAGGCTGTAGCGATCACCGAAAAGCCCACCGCAAAAGAGGTTGTCACGGAGAAGTATGACGAGAAACTCCTGTCAACAGAACCCTTAACTCCTGCACTGGCGCTACCCGATGGCGCCAAGCCTGATTTACCACTCTTTCAAGGACTGGCAATTGGTCAGAGTGATATACCTGATGTCTCCAAACTTTCCAGAAGGTTCACTGCAAAGGACATCGGCAACCCAGAGTTGTGGCTATGGACCCGTAACCGCATTAGGGAGCTCAACTCTGCCAACAGGACGTTGGATTCTCCGGTCACCATCGGCGGCTACTATGTACCGAACCCTACTGGCTGCGCACGAACTGAGGGTGTCAAAAAGATTCTCAACTCTGAAAAGTCTAAGTACTTACCTCACCATATCAAGGTGCAGAAAGCAAGACAGGAGCTTGAAGCCCGCAACAAGTCGGGCAAGGATGCAGCAAGAATCGCCATCGAGAAACAAGCTGCTACTGATAGTGAACGAAACAAACGCGCTTCCAACCGTCGCTACGTGCAAGACCTCAACGACCAAAAGAAAACACTCGGCCAAGACGCCGATATCTTCAAATTCAACCAGCTCAAGAAGCGGAAGAAGCCCGTCAAGTTTGAGCGCTCAGCCATCCATAACTGGGGTTTATATGCTATGGAGAACATTGCTAAGGATGACATGATTATTGAGTATGTTGGAGAGCAAGTTCGACAGCAGATTGCCGAGATTCGCGAGAACCGATACCTTAAAAGTGGCATTGGAAGCAGTTACCTATTCCGTATCGACGACAATACTGTCATTGACGCGACAAAGAAGGGTGGTATTGCGCGTTTCATCAACCACAGTTGTGACCCTAATTGCACTGCCAAGATCATCAAGGTCGAGGGAAGCAAGCGCATTGTCATCTATGCGCTTAAGGACATTGCCACGAGTACGTATTGCCCCTTTCGTCGCCACTGGCACAATGCTAACAAACATACAGCCGATGAATTGACGTACGATTACAAATTTGAGCGTGAGATCGGTAGCCTAGACCGCATTCCTTGCCTCTGCGGCACAGCGAACTGCAAGGGCTTCCTCAACTGATACTATTATAATACCTTTAAATTTTGTTTCTTTTTGCAAGTCCTTTTTCATCATGCCTTTCAACTCTTGCATCATGCTACTACTATTGGCACCATACCGTCTTTGGGCACACTACCCCTGAAAGCACAAAGACGCAAAATGTACATTGGGCCGGGATCCATTTCATCATGGCGTTGGGAGAGAAATTGGGTGTGGTACTCATGGCTCAGAGAAAGCTCGCTTGGTCAACCCATATGGGTTTTGGGGATGAAGATACTCACGTATAGTGGGGGAATGGTTTGTGCTGCTTTCGCAGTTTCGTTCTATCTTATAAAGTCGACGGAGAAAAGGGACCTGGACTTTTGTTTTACTACCTGAAGATGAAAAGGAAAAGGGGGGGTACTCGAGCTTTCGTGAGGCGTTCAACCGGCCGGTGCTAGGCTTTTCTACCTTGATCTTGGGTCGGTTAGGATCAGTGATTGCCGGGCTGATGCTACTGTATATACCGAGCCAACTCAACACAGATAGATGCAGAGTTTATGTAACTCTGGCGCAAGGGAATGAAATATGACAGCGGACTCCAGAAGGCCTGCATGTGAGAGGAGTCCAAAAACGGTGAATTGGCATCGCTATGCTAGCAAGGGCTAAAGTGTAGGTGCTGATTCCCTACCTTACCCTTTAATCAAAGTGATTCAACTATCTACTTGCTTTCTTCCTTTAATAGTGAGATTCATCCAATATGCTGAGTTTAGCATCGTATCCAGTCCATCTATCATATGCCCGGAGCGGCTGCCTTTTACCATAAGCCAGTTGTAAGATATGTGCTTGTAAACGTCCCCCATATGATCAGTCACGTTCCTTCTTAACCGTGACAAAATGCTCGCTGAGATCCGGCGGAGCCCTCGGCCCAAGCATCCAGTCTTGCATTGCGAGCCATTCGCTCCAGTTGGTTTCAGCGGCCTGTATCTCTTCCTCGGTGACGTTCTGTAGCGGTCTCAGAAATGGGACTGTTTGCCCATCGTCCATATCGTATTGAGTTTTGACTCTCAGCCAGTTATCGCTCTTAGCGGCAAACATGTAGTTTCTGCGCTCACTCTCATGAACCCGTCCAATTCCGAGCATCCAATCGTCGCCAAAGAATCCATGGAGAACGGCGGGCGTATCGAATCCCGTCACTATGAGACGGCGAATGTAAGGAATGAGAGTGATTGAGGTAGATCCCAAGGGTAAACTTCCAGGGACTGACCCTCTGGAGGAAGATGAAGATGAAGGGGGGCCATTGCGCGTCGGCGTTAGAGGATGTGAGTTTCCTTTTTGGAAAGGGAGGAGAATGTTGACGCAAGCAGCGACAGTTTGAACTGCTGGGCTATACTGAGCATGATCGATAAAGTACCGAAGACAAGATAGGAACTTGGGATGCCATTCGAAAATGTCAAACTGGTCTTGTTGGAACTACCAATATGTTAGTCTGGTACTAAGTTTTGGAGGCTTGGTAAGCAAACCACGCACGACTGGAAACTGTGTCGACATAATGGCCGAATGTAAGAGTTGTTTTATGACTGGTATGAGGACAAGGCACCCGTTCTACTGAAGATTTGGGAAGTGATAAAATCCAGGGGGGCTCGGAATCGTGATGGTTGCAGAAGACGAAGCGTCAAAGATGTCTCTCGTGGCCAAACTACCTCACTGAAAAAGGTCGGCCCTCAGAAACACCAAGCCACAGCCCGCACAAGAATTTCAGGGTCCAGAAGAAGATGATGACCCGGTAGCGGGTACCTGAGTTCACTTGACAACAATTCGTTGAATTGAACTGCGTTGAAACAGCAGAAGGGCCCACGAGAAGATCGGCAGTATAAGTCTGGACTGGCAGAGACTAGAGGGAGAGCCACCACTGGAAGTAATGACGAGAAGGCGGATATGACTTTGATGGGGCGCGTAGTGTAATCTGAGATAGGTACAGTAGGATAGTCGAAAGAATAGATGAGCTAGAAGTCCTGAGTTGGTGATTGGCCGGTCGAAGCACCGGGGTTCTTGGGTGGGTTGTATGGGCCCGGTGTAAGTCGACAATTAATGAGGCCGAGGACGACGAGCTAGGCGAATGTCGCACGGTGATATTTCGACTTGACTTGACTTGATTTGTACTGTGTTGCACCTCCAATACGTCGGTATATAAGGTAGGTAGGTATATATGCTGATTCAAGTCAGAGGCTGAAGTAGTCAAAACACATCAATCAACGATTTGTAAATCTTGACCTGATGTGATTGTTGATATGGTATGTAACAAATATGATAAGCCTTCTGAGATAGCAGTAGTTCATGCAGTAGGAGATTTGCTGACCGGACAAACAACCATTGTATGCAAGGTGTTTGATGGATGTTGGTAGAATGACAGTAGGGACCAATCGCAAAGGCCTAGGACCTAGGTCAGGGTAGATAGGTATTGTTTTTATCAGATGGCTGGGTAATTGGAGAGGGAGATGGTTATACAAGGTGTCAGCGGATGATGTGACAAAAACATGAATAAAAATAGAGTGTGTAAGCACACGATGGAGCTTCAGTTGTTTTTCTTAAGTTGTGCTGATCAACCACAAACAGATAGATACAAGGAATGGGATGCAGAGAGCAGTAAAGAAAATGAAGTAGTAGGTAAGGTAGGATATATAAGAAGCAGGAAGGGTCTGGGCAGGTATTATATTTCCGGGTAAATGACAGGCATACCGAGAGTAGCTATTAGTACCTTCCTTGCCTCAAATTGTAACGCTGCAAAGAAGCAATGATAGATGGGAAGTCATGGATCAAGGTTGAGGCGAAAAAGTGGTCAATCAGCAGGAGGAAGTAGGTACTGAGGTAGAAGAAGGAGGTAACTGGAAAGACCAGAGGCAAGGTAAGGCAAAGAAAGGGTAAGGTGAGGTTGGTTCTCCTTCCTCCATCCATCCATCTCAACCTAAACTTAATTTATAATAGCCTTCGTACTTTCCTACATACGTAACCTCCACATCCAATGTGTAGGGAAGGTAAGGTACTTGCTGTACCTTACAGGGCAGTTAGGTACCTCCCAGCCTGCCACACCCTCCATTACACCCATTGGATACCTTACCTCTACAACACAATGGACACTTTGTTTCTCTCAAAATACCCATTTTAGACCTTGGAACCAATGCCCAGTCAGGCCGAAACACAACTAAACTTTGCAGGGTGAGTGATGAGTCGAGGTTAAGTGACAAGTGATCAGTGCTAAGCGAGCCTCTAAGTTAGCAGCACCTCATCCTTGTCTCGGTTGTCTCAACTCTCTCAACCCCCCCTGCCCCTGTACAAACCTCACTTTTCTTCTTCAGCGGGAGGGAGCAGCATCATTGAGCCTAGACACTGACTGCTACATGCATGCACTAACGAGACTAGACTATACTGGATTGCCCGTCATTCACTTACCGACAAACTTCATTCGAGGGACTCTACGGGATCCCAGCGCCCTCCAAAACCACCGATTCGATACCCTCTGTCTGGCTCTGGGGCAGGCCCCACGCCTGTCCGAGTCTAGCTGTGGTGCTACTGCACAGCTAAGCTGGAAAGGAACCTCATTTTCCGCGTCCGCGGAGGTACTGTACAGAGAGTAACCAGTCTGCTCGGTACAGAAGGCGACACATATCCAAAATGAGGCTCTTGACAATTCGAGCAGGAGAACGAACCATTGAAGCCACTTGCTATCACAATCCGCAATTAGAACTATTTCACGATAACCTCGTCATGCCAATGGTTGCACCAGCATGCGCACACACGCTCATTCAAGCACATCAAGCACTCGTCATGCGTCCAACGGTACTCCCTCGGCTGCCGCAGCTCTCACCAAGTTCCAGGTACTCACTCCCGGTCGATCGACTCCCGTGCACGGGAGACCAGCGCCCACTCACGATAGCGCAGGTGTGGTGCAGGTCCCTTGCAAACCTGTGTCTTGCTGTTTACGCCCCTGTTCTTGTTAACTGCGTGTCATCGTCCGTGGCCCTGTAGTATCCATCAATACCTGGTTGCTGTTCCTTGGATGGACCTGACAGCGTTCCCGTTAAACGCGCTTGGATATCTAACTAAATTCTTGAGCCCATTCACTGGTCTGTTATTTCAGCTCGCCAACTGCGCTTAGAATCGCCGACTTGAGTTCAATCCTTAAGTTCATGAGAGCTTATTCTCTGCCGTATACGAAAATCTTCGTGCCGTGCCTATTTCTGAAGCCCCAGTCTCTCCCTCTATGCTGCGTCCACCCCCGGCGCAGACCAAAATCAAGAGCGATCTTCATGTGTATTTTGATATTACTCAACAAAGGTGATGGTTGGTCCACGAGACCTCCTCAAGTCCAAGACATTTAACGGGGGCCTGGAAAGAGGCTTGCCCGCTAATGCATCGTTCCCTCTTGAGAGCTGAGGCGCAACAGGGGTCTAAAGCTGATTCCAGCAACTTGGTTGGTCAATCCTCACATCTTTAATGTCTTTTCCAGATTGATAGGGGCGCGGACCTCACGACCCAGTTCTACGGTTCTTAGCTGCCGGCTCTCTCACAAACTAATGACAGCTACTCCGTACAGCCACCAGGTTGCCCCAATCTGGGAACCACCCACCCGGTGTCAGTTGACTCGACGAGAAAAATATCGATAGTCTGAATGAGGGTCCAGACGGCTCGGGCCAGCATCTCTGCCACGGTGCCCGACACCGTCGAACCGTCGAACCGTCCTATCAGCCATCAGTTCTCATCTAGTTACAGGAAATATATAGACTCTAGAAGGCCGAGGCCCACCAACGTCACAGTTAGACGGTAACAACACAGACATTTGAGTGACAGCGGATGCACTCCGCCAAAGGTCATGAAAAGCAAACAAGTCGATGGCACCTTTCAAAGAAGACCAGGGCCCAGTCCATGGGATGACTTAGAGAACCCCACAGATGGCATGCAATGGATGCCGACACTCTTACTCGGCATGACTCGTGCCGGGCCTTGCATTGTAGCGATACAGATGAACGGATAATCAGCCAACAAAGTGTAACGCTGTTATGGCTCCTAGGATCACGGCATTATTAGACGATATGCGGACTGGCGGACAACAGACCCATCGCATACTTCCCAATCACTACGGCCTGATAAAGGATTGTTTGTGGGTCTGGCTCAGCTCCCTCAACTACAGCTTCAGTACCCACGAGGGTCGCTTCACTTGGCATTAGTTGAGTGTATGTATTCCTGATGGCTGACCTGTGAGGGAGCCACTAATGATAGCGATTCCAAGACAACTCCTTTTGATACAGCAGCTCTACTACATGATCGCTCAAGTTTTTCCAAGCTCAGTCCCAGCAACGGACTGAAGGCAGATGGGTGCAAGTTCTGGACCTCCCAGGAATTTCCAACCTAGGGGAACGACCCTGAGTGCAGAGCTTGGCCGCCCGGTTGAAGCTGAGGAGTAAGCAATGTTCTGATTGGTTATCAAACCCTGGCAGTTCCAGGTATTCAAAGTGATTGAAATTGGCAGCACCCAACAGTCTCAGAGAGTTCAATATTAGATCTGCAACTCTGTTCTGGCGGCTCGGTTGCCATTCCTTCGAGCAACCCCTATCAACAGGGTGGAGAATGGGTGACACAGTTTTCAGCTGTGACCTTTACAACACTGTTTCGATATTGGGTCAAAAAAAGCAATGTCAAGTCTGTCATGGTCCAGAAACCCCAAGTCATGTACATGTGGCTATCAGATCAAGTCTGTCCGGCGAGGGTCGTACGACTGCACTTGTGTAAGCGATAGAACTTTAAAACCGCTGTTCACGGGTTAAACGCTATCATATCATATATATTGAGGCTATTTGGGCCACGCATGTTGATCCACAAAACCACTACAATTTTCCTGATAACGATTGATTGAACGGTTTGTGTTTGGAATCGGCTGAAAAGCTGTAGGGTTACAGCAGATTGCAACTCTTGGGCGAGCCATTGAGACGACATGCCTAATTCGGAGTGGCAATCGTATATATTTTTGTCAAACTACCGATCCAAGGGTTTGACAGCCTCCCTTGCCTTGTCCTGGAGGGTCCGATGATGTGATAACTGGAGCGAAGCGACTGGGGAAAAGTGAGAGCGGTGTGAGTTCAGTGTGTTGATGGACAAGAGTCATTTAGAAAATCTAACCATGCGTTAGATCAAGCCATATCATAGTGTAAGGACTTGATGGGTGAACGTGCAGCTTTACGTCAAGGACAAAATTATGCGCCACTCTCCTACACTCATACTGTACTGCAGTTATGAGTGGAACCAATCATATATACATATCAAGAGGGTACTTGGAGTCGGACAATTCTCCTCTCAACGCAGCAAGCTCCTGCGCCTGACATCATTGCAGGTTGCAGAGAATATGGCCTTGTTGATCAAATATGTTTTTCTCGGAGCGATCATGTAAGAAGCCGAGAGCCTCAACTGTCAATTGCCTTCCACAAAGACTTGCCCTGCCTACGGATGGTGGGTGTCCCGAGCCCAAGTTGGTTAGCGAGACACGAAACACGAAGGAGAGAAGAGAAAACATAGGGCGCGTGAAGGTCCCAGTAGGCTGGGAACATGGTGAAAGAAAGGGAGGATCATGTTTGTGCGTGATCGAGGACACACCGGATCTCTTGTGCTACCGGTCGAAAGCATACATACGTCGAACTGATAGATCAAATGTCATGTCACACGAGTCACGAAATGATTGATGGTCAGAGAAGACAGATGCACAGTCGTAGGGCTGGCGGGTGACGGATGACGGATGACGGATAGCCACAGGAATCCTCCTATCGTGTCGTGTCTAACAAGCTAGGAAAAGAAACGAAACAAAACCATGAATCAAAAGGTTGCTAGCAAACATGACGGTTCCTTGGCTTCCGTCGCAGCAAACGCCACAACAGGGGTAGCTCTTGGGGTGACACAAACACCCGTTTCTTACCAAGATCTGCTGCCCCTGTTGAAATGATCTGCTGCCGTCGCAATGTCTCGGATCGGTAATGGGTCCCGGGGCCGAAATATCACGGACATGTCAAGTGCAAGGCTTGCATGGCTTGCATGCTCAGTCTCGTCACAATCCTGACGACCCATACAACACAGCACAATACTGGCCCTTCTCCTGATCTCGTCGGACTTTGTGAGACAGCATTTTAGGGGTTCTCGGTGTCATCGATTCGACTATCTTCGCTTCACAATACAATACACTACACTCCATGGAATGAATATGAGGCTCGGCCCCCCCTTGGACCAATGTGATGCAAGGAGGGTGGGATGTGATACTCGAGGAATTGTACGGATACCGTGCGTCGTGGATCTAGTGCATCTTGGCAAGTCTCTACGCCGCTCGTGTGCTTAATCTCGTTCGTGCAGGATCGTGACATGAGTCACTGGGCTTCTCCAGAAGATACAGTACTGCAAGTTCTCCTTGGGTGCTTGGCAAGCCTGTCACATCTCGAATTGGAAACAGTACAGCCTGTCCCAAATATGCTAGTACGTAAGTCTTGTCTCGGCAAACTCGAGTGAGTAAACTGCCAAGGCGCATGTTCGAAGCCTACTGTAGTGTGTGTAGTGCAGTGTACTTTACTGTATTGTACTCGGTCAGTCAGCAAGTGCCTTTCCTATCAGGTCCTTGGCCCGGTCGCTGTGGTTCATCTCGAGGGCCAGCTCCCGCCCCCTTTCTCCCATCTTGCCCCATGTCTTCTGGAGGATGCCTATCATTTTTGCCTCGTCCAGATCTGACTTCTTCTCAAAGTCGTCAAACTGATCGTCGAGAAAGACCAGGCATGCTGTGTCCTCAAGGACCTGTGTCTCTTCATCCGCCTTAAGGTTCTCCTTGCGGATCAGGGCAGCCACTCGGGCGCGGTCCTCCTCGGGGATGGGGGGTTGAATCTCTGGAGAAGCAAGGAGCTCGGCAACTTGAGTGGCGGCTTGGGCCTTGAGCTTTGCTCTCCAAGTCAAGTAGCCGGGACGAGTCATTGGGTAGCTGCTTCGAGGGATCTCCCATCTGTGCATGTCTGTAAGTACTGGGACTCGGGAGGAGCTTCAGACACTTACCTTCGAAAGTG
The DNA here is from genome assembly GCF_000149555.1 of Fusarium verticillioides 7600. Classification (NCBI taxonomy): domain Eukaryota; kingdom Fungi; phylum Ascomycota; class Sordariomycetes; order Hypocreales; family Nectriaceae; genus Fusarium; species Fusarium verticillioides. Next base: position 954,670 of record NC_031677.1, on the reverse strand, counting down.
CTGTGCTCGACAGGCGAGCTGGAGAACGGGGCTGGCGTCAGGGCATCGGCGGGTGAGCCACTTGGTCATCTTTTGAGCGTAGTTGAGCTCGAATGGGATCGTGGTTCCATCAGGGGCTTCGACTGTCCTTGAATCTTGGGCATGAGCAGCGTCGATGAGCTCGAGGCCTCGGGCGTACTCGGCGGGGAGGGGAGGGAGATGGTCAGTCATTGTGAGGCCTTTGTGGATAGTCTGACACTGTCCAATTGTCTAATCGGATGCTGTCCTGGACACTGTGAGTGATTAGCGGACAGAAAAGAGCGAGATTCGAGAATGTATGGATATCTTTGAACTGTGTGTGATGAAGACGATAAAGCCTCGGATGGTGTCGTGAGATGAGTCAGCAGCATTGGCAGATGTCCCATTGGATTTAGTGTGCGTGGGTGCTGTGCTCCGTGGGACTATCTCCGAGGACCACGGTCACATCATGATATGGGAACAACAATAGACGGTTTGACATTAAGTTTTTACTTTCCATGCAGACTTAAACAGCTGCTCTGGGGCAATGCAGTGTGTGTACGTATAGCACCTTGGTTAGTTCTAGTTGTTCAGTGGGACAACTGCAATGGGTTATTGTTCCATGTGCCAGTGACAATGTTCGAGCCCAGATGCAAAAAGCAGCACAAACAAGGAGATTCTGGCCTTCCATTGTACACTCCGTGTTCCCGGCATCCAATAGAAACAAGTGCATAGAGAATATAGGCCATTGCTCGTTCTAATATCGCCCTGTGGTCTCGTGCCCAGTGAAGGAAGCCCCCCTAAGCGTCAGACGGGCAATAAACTAATCGAGCAGTGCAGCACTGACAGTGGCAAGCCAACTGTACATTGTTTCTGCACCTCGAGCACAGCCTAGAAAGTCTTTTATCTTTCATTTCGAAAGCGGATGTGCTTGTTTTCCCCTTCTACCCTTACTCCTCATCACAGACCTTGAGTGTTTCTCTCTTCCTCAACATTCCCCTCAGAACAATACTGCATCTGCAAAGAACATATCTTGCAAAGGGAAGATAGTATCTTACTTTCTTCCCTCTCGTCGTTTTTCTTTTCCTTGCTATCATCACCCAGCCCGGTGCTGGACCCTTTGTTGTCACCATTCTTTCTTGATTCTTCCTCGCGAGGCAACACCTCGCTCGCTACTCATATCGAGGCATGCACAGGCTTGTAAGGGACTGTTGAGCATCAGTATTGACTTCTCGTAATAGTATCGACATCACACGGGCGCTGTGATAGACCCTTTGCTTCTGCGCCCTCGAAAACAGATGAACACACGCTTCCTACCTCTTCTCCTTAAGTGAACACACCACTCACTACTCATTCAAGGTATGCAGAGACTTATTCAGGACTTATGAGCATAGCAAGTTAACTCGTAGTAGATCCGTCGTTTCGCAACACTCAAGCACACGACCTCTTGATTCTGCTCGGCAGCACATATCAACTTGGCTTCTGGCCTCAAGGTATGTTCAAGGTCGATCGGGACTGGCAAGCACACGATACTCACTAACTCTCGATGATAGTACTAGCATAAAGAGGCAGTCGTGGTCAGTCCTTTGCTCAAGTCATTTATACTCTACCTCTTTATTCAGCTTCGACGCTCTACACCCCTCGCTGCTCATCCTGAGGTATGCACAGACTTAACAAGATAGGTCTGATGAGCGCCAATGCTAATTCGTGGTAGAGTGTTAGCATCATCACCATTCGGGCGTACTCATATTCAGTCCTATCCCTAATATCCGGGCGTCCAGCAAATCATGCACAGGTTTCCCATTCCGCCGCCCACTTGGGCCGCATACAAACAGCACCAAGAATACTATGATCGTTTATACCAAGGGCTCAATGGTCCCTGGTATAACCCCAACACTGCTGTCCCCGGCTTCGTTGAGTTGCCAGGACATTCTGTGCCCCGACCCGCGACTGTCAATCAAGCATCGTCCTTTCAGCTGAAGCCCAAGGCTCGAGGCCGCCGCGTGACAATTGCCACTGCCAGTGATGAAGAGAATGGCGTTGTCACAGACACCGAAGGCAACATCACGGACAGCTCCAACCCTGTCTCCAAGAGCAAGATGACTACCAAGGCAAAGGGAAAAGACAAGGCGGTCCAGACGGAGTCAGAGAACGAATCGTCTGCTGGTGAGACGTCAGTCCTTTCATTCGTCGCCTGCCTCAAGGACCCCAAGTGGTCTCTTTCAGAAGACTGCCGCCTTCGCAGCATGAAGGAGGCCGGCGAGACCTGGGCTTTCATTTCGGGATCTCTCTGCAAGACAAAGGACGATGTCCGAGCTCGCTGGAAGATACTCCAGAGCCAGTTGCTTGCCAAAGATACTATCAAGGGCACTGACACTGACAATGCCGCTGAGGAGGTGTCTGTCGATGATACAACCGACGAGGACGACGGAAACGACGGAGACGATGAAGAGTCTGCTGAAGGCGACGAAGACTCCGATGCAGACGACGAGGACTCTGATGACGATGAAGAGTCTGATGAGGATGACGAGGATGACGAGAATCCCGATGATGACGAGGACTCAGATGATAATGAAGAGTCCAACGAATCTGACGAGGCCGACGAAGACTCTGATGATGACACCAACAAGATCCCCAAGTCCACTGGCCACTGCAAGTGGCACCAGGGTGAGATGAAGCATCTGCAGGAACACGTCTACGGGGCCATGTACCCTCCTCATATCTACCCGCAGCCCAATGCCCACTTGGTCAAACGAGACTGCGCCCTCCTTGCTACCATTGACAGCCAGTATAAGCGATCTCGCTGGCTCGAAATGCAGGCCAATTTCTACAATGTCACAGGACAAATGGTCCCTCTTGTATCATTCAAGGCCAGATTCGAGCGCGCTGAGGCCGAGAAGACGGAGCGCTCCAAGACCCGCGAACTTGAGAAACGGCTGAACAAGGTCGAGGACTGGATTGCGAAGCAGGAACATGAGAAGTCGGCCGACTCCGACGGCACCGAAGATTCCGACGACTCGGATGAGTGATTCACTCCACTCAGGTCACCCAACATCATGTCACGATAGGTGCGTTGCGTGAGTCTTTCTGACGGAATTCATCACAGAGTGACTCTCGACTGTTGCGAGTCTCTACACATAGAGACGAATATGCCTGGCCAAGACGATCGAGGTCTTGTTTCGTTATTGCTGTGTTTTTCTTGGCGTTCGGGGAGTAAAAGGATTAATTCGATAGATAGCATCGCATGGCTCAAGTTGCATTTTGCTAACTTAGACGGGGACAAATCTGAGACTCGGTCAATCATAGAAGCACTGCGAATTAGAGGAGAACAGAAAAATAAACAAGCCCGGGGGCAAATGTCCCAGGTATTTGTTTTAAGAAAAAAAGTAACATGCTTGCTACCTTGGTGATGGATAAATCATCTATTAACTGCGTGCGCCCAGAAATGCAACCAACACCTGGGCTTAATATCAAACTCCTTTCTCTATTTTCCTAACCTCGGTTCCATGCAGAACTAAAGCATAACCCGTAAAAGCTAAAATTTTGTACAATATCTGATGATAAATAAGTAGGGCAATAACCCAATGCAAATGCACACAAAGATACAAATAGTTGTGGGTATCAAATAACAGGGCAGAAATGAAATAAGGCCAAATGCGCGCTGAGGACAGTGTAGGCTGGGATGGGCTGGGCTCTGATGGGGGAAGTTAATTGTAAATCAGCCGGTTGGTAGGTATAATACCACAATATTTCAGCATCGCCTGTCTCCAGGTGATGTGCGTTCCGATCCTCGTGCCAGAGTCACCATGGGAGGGCTTTGCTGTTTCATCAGCAAGCTAGTACTGCCATGGCCTAATGCAAAATTGCGCTGTTCGTATAGATGTCTGAGATGCCCATAGGAATGTGATTTGATGTGGTGTTGCGGAACGGGCCGTTCAGCGTGAATCAAATTTGGGGCCCCTTTAGCGTGAGGCGATTTAGACCCAAGCCGTGTTTTTGCTCATCTCAGTCGGTGTCGCTCAAATTGCTTCGGGGTCGTTCGTCCAAACACTACAATTTTCTCGAGTTGTTACCAGTGTTTTGGCCCGTGTTGGGTACTATGAGAAACTGGCCGTGCCCTCTTCAAATGGGGTTCTCCATTCCCGGAGGGGGAGTGGCTCTTGGTATGGGATTTTGGTTCACCGCTGGAGGTTTACGTAGAGTACCACTGGTGCCGAGACCACGTTTCATCATCTTACCCAGGACCGTAACCAGCTCGCAAGCATCACCAAACATGTCATCGTCCATTCCCTCCGTGGCTTCGTATACTTCCGCGATAGTGTCCTTGGCAACTTTCCGACTTCCTTCAGCATCGTGAACACATTCGTATAAGAAGGCAGCATATTCAGTTTTGACCGAGAGGCGAAGAGAGTGAGAGCCCCAGAGCATCGAGTCGGCAAGCTGGATAGCCTCCTGAAAATGCTGTTTTGCCTCAGGAAGGTAGTCCTTGGCCGGGATGAGAAAGTTGGGCGATAACGTAAAGTTTTGATCTTCAAACCCCGGGGGAGGCAACACGGGTCCTCCTTCTAGGGGGTGAGTTGGTTGAACTGAGGAGGGCCTGGATTCAACTTCCATGTCGGCAGCGCGTCCCTTTCCCTTATCCAGGCGCGGTGTCAATACAGCAGTTACATCTGGCGTTTGCCTTCCCAAGTTCGAGATCGAGGGTGTGTTGCCAAAGAGCGCAAAAATATGTGAGAAAGAGGCACGAAGTTTGTAGGCGAGGACCTTGAGTTCGACATAATTGCCAACCATTGGTATGACATATTGTTCAAGCATTACCTTGCCCTCTCGGGAGAGCCATATGATACGCAAGACGCGCCGTATCGCGTTAGGTGATGGCTCATAGTCAGGCCGGCGCTGCTTCTTTGCGGCAACAAGCTGTTCGGCAAGGTTGAGAGACAATCCTAGAATCTTGAAGAGCATGCTGGCCAAGAGAGGATTGTCATTCTCGACAGCTTTGGCAAGCTTGCCGAGAAACTTCTGGTCGACTTCAGAGGACGCCATGCAGCTCAGCCGGTACGTTCAAGGTGAAACTTGGGTGTAGGTGGGTTAGACGTAGAAGGGTCCACGACTGAGACTAGGGACTTTACTTTAGTTTAGATATATCGACTAGGGCGACAGAGGGGAGGGGCGACGAGGGTGGAGGGAACAGCCTCGCATATGAATCAAAGCACGGGTGTCAAGCGTCATAGACGACAGCAGGACATGCGAGAAAGAGAAGCAGGGAAATATGAGAATATGGAGGCAAAGAGAAGGAGGTTGGCTGAACTAACCGTTAACGAGCTCCACAGCTGCAGCAAAACGCACGGCGGGAACGACGCGAAGTGCGCGCAGGTCGTTACAGCAGCTCGCACGATGCAGCCCGGATGAGAGGCAGCCAGAGCAAACTGGGACTCGTAAGGCAGAGCCTATTACTTGGTCTGTAGAGGGGCGACTCTACGGGGACGGCGAGCCAAGTTGAAGGCGCGCAAGACAGCTGGCAAGCTGTGATTGGGTCCGATGCGTATTGGTGATTTTGACTCGGATTGCAGTGATTAGATGAGATTTGAAGATGCAGAACGACAGCGTCAGGAGAAGAATGAGTGACAGATGACGCTTAAAAGGCGCAGTATCGACCAAGGAAGCTTCCTGAAACCAATTGGCCTAATCCGAGTTGAGAGTCGAACTGTACGTGACGGCGCATACGCATGAACTGACGAGAACCCCGGTGGTGATCAACTGCGGATTCTTCAACGTGCAATGAAGACGAATAAGAAGCAGATGAGTAAAACGCGAAATTGCGATTGAGGACCAAGGCCACGGGGACTACAATGAAAAGCTCGATAACAAACGAACGAGAGACTAGCAGCAGGAAACAAACGCAGAATTAGCGGCACCGAATAGCATGGCGGAAGAACGAACGACAGGATGGCAGGCTCGTTTGAAGGAAGTTATACGGCCAACCACTCGCGCGCGGTGTTGAAGACGGACGGGAGCGAGAGTGACCAGCCAGCAAGCAAGGACAAGCCGAGGCGCCTCCAGGTTCAGCGAATGACTAGGGCAGGCGGTGAGCAGAGCGGGTAGCAGACAGTTCTAGTCCTGACAAGACGGTCAGTGGGTTGCTGACGGGGGTCTCTGTTCAAAGCCAGGTCTGTGAGATGGATGGCCAGGCTAGACCAGGGGACCCTGAACTCCAAAAGGCACCGCTATCAACAGTGCACCACTGAGCGTGGAGAGTATCGACAAGGGTGGGAGGGTTCCAGAGCCTGTCTAGTCTGATCGGAGGCTTGTTTGAAGATAATGATGAGAGATGACTGACAGGTGCAAGGACGATTTTTGATAGTCTCGAGGTTCCGTTGGAGTCTGATTTCAAGATCCGTTAAGTTATATTGTTTAGTCGTGGTATGAATGTAATTGTCTTGAGTTGGATAGGTGGTTGAGTCTGTTGACAGGGTAAACAAAACTTGCTCTCGCCAAGTCGATCAAATAAGTGATATAATGGGTGCTATTTTTGTCGTTCCAGATTGACGTCGTTTAAATGGATCTTTGCTTTCTGTGCAAAGTTGCCAGATGCACCTCGATCGACTTTGATGTGACACAATTTGAGGAATTGAAGATTCGAATTGTAAGATGAGACTGGAGAGAAGAGTTTAGAAGTGACACACGCGCCACAGACAGCACAGCACAGCACAGCACAGCACACGGGGGTAAGGTGAAAATCGACGCGGCACGACGCGGTACGTTTCGCAAAGACCGAGTGAACCTTAGTTTGGTAGTCTCTTGGTAAAAGTGAAAAAAAAAAAAAAAAAAAAAAACATGGACCCAACGGGCAGGTGAGTTAGGTAGGTAAACGTTAAGAATATTCGAAATAGGTAAAAGTGCGAAGAGGCGGCGGGACCGATGGATGTATAAGGAGGCTGGGGATATCGGCAATGTCAAGTCAAGTCATGTCAAGTCAACCTAAGTCATGTAAGAAGAAAAGTTTGAGAGGAAAAAGTAAAATACAGAAACATCAGCGTCAGGTGGAAATGAGCTTCATGTCCGACGCACCTCCCTCACGCATGCTCTTTCCTACCTGAACACGGCATGAACACAGACAATTTTGGGCACAAAAAGGAAAGAGTCCTTGTCCTTGGGTAGATAGATGCCTCTCTCCCCTTCCTTTCCATCTTGTGGCTTGCTCTCGACATTGGCCCAGATTTTAAGTTTTATTTCCTAACTGGGCGTTTCCGTTGCAAGTCTACCTATCTACCTATCTATCTCATCTCTGTCTCACTGCAAAACTTAGGTAATAGCCCATACTTAGCGACTAGGTAAGGTAGTAAAGTACCTACCTAAAGTAAGGGTGGGTTACTTTCACATGAGAAGCTTCCAAAAGTTAATCTTGACTTTTTCAGCACCTCCCCCCGTTGGACTGTGCAGTTACAGTCAGATCTCAACGGTCTCTCCGAACTGGGAACATGCTTGACCGTCTGACCGTTCAGTTTTAATAGCGAAAGACACAATCTTGACAATTACAAGAACAATACGGAGTAGAGTATGTTCAAAGACACACACTGACCCACCCACGGACGGAGATTATCCCGAGACCTGGCCCGCAGACTGCTAATAAACTAACAACCACCGTCTCAGACTAGAATGCACTGCGATGCCATACTCCAACATCAGCGTCTGTATGTGGCTCAAGCCTGATGACCATTAAATTCATGCATGATGATGGTGAGCCGTTGGCCGTTGACTTGACGCAGTATGAGGTAATTTGATCCATGGTTATCTGGCTGTCTGTAAGACCTTGACATTGTCTCCATCACTCTCTGTCAGGCTTCAATGCAGCACAAGTGTAGTATATACTGCCCAAGTCACAACACAGCTCACAGCTCACAATTATGGTCTATGCCTAATCACAATTCATTCTACTCTCACTCTTCTCTCGTGGACCTCAACTTGACACTTGTCTCTAATCATCTTCATCCAATCATTCCCATTTCTGGATGTTCGATGCTGATTTGACCTTTAGATGTGATCCACGTCTCTTCAACCAATCGTCGTCTACCCTGCACTTCCCAGCCACCTGAATTACATCTCGTTCGTATCTTTTCTTCCAGTCAATCATGATCCGTCCAACATCACGGGTGGTCTCTCCTTATGCGACCGCCCTCTCGAACACGTAGCTTATGCAGAATCCAATTACTCGTCGCCTCGATCAGGCTAATTCTCTTCGCTTCACTCACGGACCTTGTCCTTACGATTTGACTTACACGTTATGAGCCCCATATTCAGATACGAGCCAGCCTAGAATCCCAACCTCACGGTTTTTGACAGCATCACACTTCACGTCATGTTTTTGCTTCTTGCTCCTCGCTCAGCTCCTCGATCCCACCAGGGCAGATAGACAGACACAAACCTGCAGTGAGTTTTCCAACGAAGCTGCTGGTGTACCGTGTCCAATATTGGGCGGTTTGTTGCCGTAAACCATTTAACCTCGTCGACCTTGGAAAGAATACAAACAGGCACAGACAGTAATTGAGCACTGGAAAATATGAACCTATGTTGCCACAGTATCTACTCCCCCTGAACACTGAAATTGTTTCCAACCATCTATGGTATCCGCACCAGTCTGTTTGTGTGCCTTCTCCTGACTCCAATCGAATATTCCCAGCTATAGAAAAGCCACTCCGTTGCGCCTCTCTACTCCAACCCGGACGTGTGTGCCTAAAACTCACGACAGTCCTTGCCCGCCAAACGCCCATTATTCCGAGATAAAAAGTTCCAATCCTCGCTGGTAAGCCTAAGTCCAAGCTCTAGGCCGTACCAGCGCGCCTGGCTTTCGACGCCTGCTTCCGATATTCAAATGCTCCAGGCTCTTATCTGCCATACCGTTCTCAAACCGCTCGTGCCCTCCAACTGTGACCAGTTTCACCACATTCCCAAAGCTAAAGGCAACTGATCGCTGGCCGACTCGAACCATGGGGCCAATATCTGTCACGATCAAGTGTCCAGCTCTCTCGTTGTCTTGAAATAACGGTCGCGTCTCGTCAGTTCTTAACTGGCCACTCTGTGGCGCGGTCCAAATCTCCCAACGACCAAACAAATCCCGTCCTGGTTCTTTGCGCGGGGATCGGTGACGAAGCCCATCTGCTTTGCGCCGTCCGTTGGTTTCGACATCTAGAACTCGAGTTGACTTTTGCCGAATGCCCACAACACAACCGTCAGATAGAACACTCCATGAGCCAGGGTTCTCTATATGTCTTTTTGTTTCCTTGACTGATTCCCACGCACACCAGCCTCGAGCTTCGGGGACCACAGAGCTCTGGTAATAAATCATGACATGCTCTTCAGGAGGGACGAAGGTTTGTACGATGCAATCCCCTGACTCAGCTCCAGTATAGCACAAGGTAAACCATGTAAGGCCATTGGACCCTGGCTGTGAGGAAGGCCGGGTGAAGAAAGCGCTTTGAAGTGAGCGCTGGGCCATAAGCTCCGTTGAAAACGTATATATAAGATTATAGTCTTCCATATCCACGAGATGAACGCGACTAGCTCCTGCAATCAAGAAGAGACCCAATGACGAAAGAGGCACTACTTGATGAACCCCATCTTGTTCAATGCCCTCGAGATGAACACTTCGGGAATTCCAGGAAAGTGTCTCTCTTGTCGCTGCGTGAACACAGCCTCTTCTAGATGCGGTAATAATGGCAATTAACGGCGCTGCCTGCTTGCTCCCTGTTGAAATCGTATTAGTGCATTAGGCAACTCTCTATGAAAATAGTACTTACGCTTCCCAATTAGGGGTCTGACACATGTAAGTGGACTTCTGCAGATGCCGTAGTCTGCCCCTTCTCCAGCCTCTGGCATGAACTCGGTAAGTGTCCCGTTTCTGCGTACGAGAACCAGTCGAGGAATATCGCTATTTATGTCGGACGAGCCGAAAAAGAAGGCTTCGGATTTCTGGCCTTGAAGGTTGGCGGAGAGCGGAGGCCCCCAAACTTTGTCCTTTATGTTCCATAAAGCTATCTTGAAGGGTGATAATATGGCTAGCCACTTGGAGTTGTCATCGATAGTCATGGCGAGCACGGGAAAAGGGGCATCATCTGAGCGGCAGCCATCAACGATGGTGTATGGGATTATGTCGTGCCGGGCATCCCAAACTCGTATTGTGCGATCCAATCCGACTGATACAACATGGCCATCAGCCGCAGCGGTAAGCATTACAACATCCAGTCTGTGCCCTCCAGTAAAAGACTTGACGTCAAGTGTGGGATCCGTATCCAAGTGGCGATCATCATCGTCACTTTCGTCTTCCCACAGGAGGAACGTTGTGAGCAGCCGGACACCCGCAATCACGACCAAAAGTAAAACAACAAATCGAGTGAGTTGATGGTTGATGAAGTCATAAAGTGCCGGTAGTAGAGTCGGTTCCTTAAGATGAGGCATACGATCCGAACCTTTCATGACGAAGACAACCGGCTCAAATACTCTCGCAACGTAGCTATGTGCCGTGGGTTTAATGATACTGATGATTTCTTGAGCTGTTTCGTGGTCCTGTAAACGAAGCCAGGACTTAGGGCTGCGTGCTTGGTGTATAGAGTCCAGAGGGTTCTGTGACGAGCCACTGCTTTCCAGGGCGCCATATCCTCGATGAAGGCGTGAAAAGAAGTTAAAGACAGTGCCTTCCTCAAAAAAGTGCCATTGGGCGATGAGAACGAAACCAAGCATGATGATAGTGCCTGCTATGCGTGTCGACAAGGTCGCTTTGCCTTGAAGTACAAGTTCCCACGTTCCACGAGGCTTAAAATCAGAGCCTCTACGATTATGACGCATTGAAGCTTTGGCAAGCGCATCACTAAGCTCGGTACGCCGGACATCAACGCTGAGAACAGACAAGAAGAAGGTCGAGAGGTAAAAAAGGTCGAAAACAATCGCGACAGCGGCAAATAAGCAGAAAGCCGAAACACCAGGGGACACCCAGCGTGAAAGAATCAACAGAAGAAATACGTTTTGCAGTGAACTGGTGATAGCTGTATGGGCAGTTTCTCCAAACGCATTGCCAATACGGCTGCTCGTTGAGTCTTCAGGAGGAGTAAGGATGACGGCATTGATAAGCCTGAAGATATTCTCGAGACTCATGGAGAGAACAACAAGTGGATAAGCTGCTCTTGGGATGCGTGATAGGTCAAGTCTGAAGATGGCGCACACGGTGAAGCTTGACATGACAGAGAAAGCAATCTGGGACACGATCGTGACAATGAGGCCAAACTTGGACTTGAAAGCCCTCAGTTTTGATAAGCTCATAAGGAAGTATAATGACGTTAAGATGTACGCGACTGCAAGAATAGCCGTATCTTTGCGAGATATAGGGCGAAACTGAAACTCATAAAGCTGGCTCGAGGTTGACCGACCGTCAGAAGGGTAGATGTCCCATTTATTCGAAACCTTGCCAGGTAGCAAGCCGGCTTTTCTTTCCCACTGTTGGCCGACGGGCGAATCTCGTAGATAAACGAGTGTAATGACGAGAGCATCAGTAGCAACGAGACGACGTTCCTCGAATCGTTTTCCACTAAAAACGATGGAGTGTCTGAGCGTGACATTGACTGATGTAGACTGGGTCTTTTTGTCGTTGACGGTTGCCAGGATGTCAGGGTCGACTAATATGTTCTCTTTTATACAGTCCCAGTACTGAAGTGGTGAGTGAAAGAACCAAGACTGGTTATTCAAGCCGTTGATAGCATGAAAAGCATCCCGTTGAGTTGTCGAGAGATCGGTTCCTGGTTCTGGTAAAGAACGGGCAACATGTCGAGCGCGGATCGGGCGAAAGTTCTCAGTGCTTCCAAGCAACTCATTTTGCAGCTCCAAGGCAGAAACAAGCAGGTCTTGTTCCAATGCCTGCATATAACTGCCATGGACCCAGATTGAGCGCATCATGACATCGGGATGAATGCTGGCACCATAAGGTAGTGGCTGAGCTACAGTCCAAGCATGATGAGGGAGGTTAGAAGCGCCGTTGACGTAGTCACTTGTAAAGAGGTAAGGGATGGGATAAGTTAGCATGGTAGCCACGACGACCGAAACGAGGAGAGTTGCGACAACATGGCTGGCGGCGTATGATCCATATCGATGAAGGACGCGGCGTATAGGATGAGCAGGCGCGAGAACCGGAGCTTCCGTTGTTCTACAACAAAATGTGAGCTGAATACGGAGGACGGAGCGGGGAACGGAAGCACGGTAGGGATCGGGGGGCATAAGACTGACCCTCGGAGTGGGTACAGGAAGTACCAAATCATGAGGACGGCAGGTAAGATTGGAGCCGCCTATTGTCCCATGTGCGAATAACTGAGAGTGAGAGCGAGAGAAAAGAGGCAAGATGGTCGGTGGCTGAAGAGAAGCAAGACCGAGAGCTTAAGCTTCGAAAGGTCGTGGACGACGGCTGGCGTGACATGGACCAAAATGTCTGTTGATAAAATTGAGTTGAGTGATGGTGGTTCGATTCACCGAGGCGGGCAGCGCCTGAGAGGACCAAAGGCCAGTCGTTGCTCGACAGAGCAAAGGTGAAGCCAGGACCCGCGGGAGCGACCAGGGCGCGTTGAGGCTTGTGTTAGTTAGCGATTTCCGAATACCACAAGCGCCTTTATTGTCGGGTCATCAGGTCACGAGACTTTGAAGATGCTTGGGAGCCGAACTTGGAAGGACAAGGACCAGGTGTGGCTTTTTAGGTAGATCGTGGCTCGCACAATGGTAGGGTAGTATCGAGATCGATGGTCTGAGTGTTTGCGACAAGGTGTTGTAGGGGATGATTCTCAGGGGTTCTCCTCGTTCATAGGTGAGCTTGTGATCGAGGAGGTGATGTTGATGAGGGGCGTAAGAATAACCGACGTAGGTAGGTAGGTAGGTAGGCAGGCAGGCAGGAAGGTAGCTACGCCATGAGAATGGAAGTGGGAAACCCAACGTACTAATTTGAAACTTAGGTTGAAACTAAGACGGGATAGATAGCGGCGATGACACCAAGGCGCGATGCTAGGCCACCGAGCTACTGCCGTGGATCGATCTCCGAAGTAGAGCTAAAAGCCATAAAGTCAAAAACGATGGGCGTGCCTTCCCGTATCCAGGTCAAGGTGAGATTGAGTTCCGAGTGGGCATTGGATGTGTTCCTGAGAAGAAGAGACCGAGAGAGGAACCTAAAAGTCGAAGGAATGAAGAAATCGAGACCATTGCCTTGATTGGAGATGGAATATCCCGACAAATCGGAGATCTTGAGTCTATTGTAGAGGCTCAGAATTGAAGTAAACCGCGAATGGCAAGTGGAAGGGAGATCGACAAGACGCTAAGGGTTGGGTCTTGCTTTTTTTTCCATTGGCATCTACAATATCGATCGAGGTGGCAGGAACCTAGGTAAGAGGCCCATGTACTAATATCCTGTACCTTCTCATTACAAATAAGGTACCTACCTTAGGTAATTGTCTTTGGTTGATGCGTTTTAGAAGAAAGACCCTGATTCACCGAGACGAGTACCTTAGGTTGGCTCGGCTTTGGTAGGGGGACAACGTGGGAGAAACACTACTGAAACAAATTGCCGATGGGTATGACGGGAAATGCACCCAAGTTATCGTCTGCGTCTCTCTGCATTTTGTGCCCAGGAAATCAACTCAACACAACAAAACGGAAAAAACAAGCCAAATGAACCCAGGAACCAAGGCCCTGGACCTGAACCTTGCAGCGAGCACCCCCTGAAAGGCTTAAGCCAGATCCACCAAGTGTCCCATTCTGGATCTACTTCCCGTTCCAAAGTAGTCCTCCACTTTGATTTTGGCTTGTGATACTTGGGCTGGTTGCACAAGAGCAATTTGGGCGTCGAGGTGAAATGAAATAACAAGGAAGATGCGGGCGAGCATCGATGAGCCATCAAATAATCAATCACATCTCAAGCCTCCAAAACTGCCAATGCTACCCCTTAAAGTAAGGAATTGCACTTGATACTACCCAATCGCCCTATTCTGGCAACTACTTCATACCCATGTCCTTGCTTCCCGCCTGAGCAACATCCCAATGGGACGTTCACAAAAGCAACTTCAACTTTTTTCTGTGTCATTGACTCACTTTAGTTCGGCCCACCAACACCAACTCCACCTTTACCGTTGTCATGAGCTGCTAAGTCACTTTCAACGCCTTCATACCTTTCTCAGAGCCATGCTATCGCCATGTGGCTTTCACTCCAGAGGTCTCACTTCATTCAGCCATGATTTGTTCAAGTGGGACATGATATGAACTTCTATCAACCTGATTTGTCCCACACAAGACATGGCATCTGTATTCTTTCAGCTCATAGCCCCTCTGTCTAAGCTCAATGCCCCTCATTGGGGTCGGCAGCATGTGAAGGAGAGACAGGAAGCACCAGTGGAACACATGCTCCGACCCATCTCTGCCACGAGACGGGGTTGTTGGCTCTACTCTGCCCGATGGCTTCGCGAGACAACTGTACTGGTCATCGTTACAGTCAAGTCGGTGAGTTTGCCTTGATTTGAAGCTGCTGAGATATGTAGTTGAGCATTCTGGGGACTAGCCTACGGTGTGTAGAGTAGTTAGCTTACTGTTACACTCTTCCCAAATTGTTGAACACCAAACAGAGACTGCCCCAACACAATGGAAACCATACGCGAAGTGCAGTCATGACACTTTTTGATTTTATTGCAATTCTAAATTCCTCAAAGACAAACTTGCTGAAACAGAGTATTAGAGGCCTGCCCTTAGCAACTTGGCCTGTTCATGTTCCCGAATCTTTCTATACGCCTCCAAAACATCCGCCCTAGCCTCCTGCAACTCCTCTCTTCTCTTCAGACTGCCCGCAGCCTTGGGAATGTTTCCAACTTCCGCAGTAGCATCTTTAATCCTGATCTGTTTTGTCAGATTCTTGTTCAGCTCAGGTGGGGCTTGCGCCTGGTCGTGCACAGCAATCTTGGCTTCCGCCCTCTTCTTCTTCAGCTCCTCCCAGGGGTCATCGACCTTTCCACCCTTCCGTCGTGCCCGCTTGCCTGTTGCTTCATTAAGCGTTGCCCGTGCAATTGCTGCAACACCAGTAGGATCTTCGTCGAGTTCTCGGCCGATTTCTTCGTCTGCTTCTTCCTCTTTTTGCTCCTGGATTTTTCGCTCCTCTTCTCTCCATTGGGCGTAAAGTTTGTGCATGTTTCTCTCCTTTCGAGTGCGGTAGACCTTGAATCCCTGCTCATCCTTGCCATCCTTGATGGCCGTCTTCTTGGTAAGGCCTGCGACTGGTAGCGAGGCATCGACTCGTTGAGCGAACGCCCTTAGATCTTCGCCTGGGCGGATCTTAAGCTCCTCTGCCTTTTGTTTTGCGGTCTTTGTATCTTCACCGTCATCGAGTCCGGATCTCACTTTCTTGCCCTGTGCGACAGACATGAGTCGTCTGAAAGCCCGAGGTGCATCGTTGTCCTTGCGAGCCTTCTTGCCCTTCTTCGTCTTTGGTGCGATATCTTTTGTGTCTTCTGCATCCTTTTTCCCCTTTCCCGTTGTCGCCTTCTTCTTTCCTACTTGTAAAGGTCGTGCTCTTTGAGTCGGAGGGAGGTTGAAGCTATAAAAAGTCAGTTGCGCCTATGCAATCGAGATTGAAGATTGACGTACTCTGCTTCGTCATCTCCCCTCTTTCTTTTGTGCTTGTGAGGCATGTTGAAGTGCGTGGGTATATCTCTGGACCGATTGAGGGCTGTTTCCGACTTGGGAAATGGGATTTCCGTAGTAGCGTCGCTGAACCGTTCGTGGTACAATCACAATTGTTGAAGACAAACCCGGTGACGGGATGCAAGCTGCGAAACTTGAGTTGCACCAAAAATTCTCTTATCGATAAGCATGTCGTTCCGCCAAGCACCCCCACGGTGCCCAGAAGATATGGATTCTACTTGAACAGATGCCAAAGAATAGCATAACCTCAGAATTCAAGACTCAGTAAATTGCACAGCTTTTTAGTGATATTAGTATATAGTTTAAAGCAAGTTCTATCAATCTAGGGGGTCTTGAAATGATCTTGGCAGGCCGAATTCTCTCATCATCACCGACATCCGGTCTAAGTGGATGCACGCTAGAGAACTTCCAGACCAGGTCGTTAGGCAATGGGTTTAAAGTTGTGATGCCAATTGTCAAGTTGAACAATTGAACAATATTTGTGTACTAGAATGTTCCTCCTTTGTCTTCAGTAAACTATCTATCTTGCACCATTGAGGCTGCTTGAGAAAGTGAGTCTGACGCTAAGTCCTGTAGAAAGTGACGTGGGTGTAAGTGAAGGCTTGAACTGGACGATTTATGGTATTCATATCACATTACAGTAGCATAGAGGCACCAAAATAAATTCAAAGGCTTGTATTCAAGAAAGTAGTAGATCGTCCCCATCCTCCTCCTCCTTATATAGGTGTCCAGATTCCACCTCGCGACTGATGAAACCGGCCAGCTCGGAATGAAAATAGCGTCCAAATGTCGGCGTCCCGTCACTCAGAGCCAGGTAAACAAAAGATTAATCAAGCCAATTGAATCCTCTCCTTGCAGAATCATCTCCATCTTCCTCCAATTTGTAATCTGAGAGCGAAATGCTCAGCCAAGCACTGGCATCTGCATTTGTCGGATTGTCAAAGTTCGCTCTCAAGAGCCCAGTGGAGTAGTGAAGCCCGTGAAATGAGAAAAGTCATTTACATGACAGTGCAGGTCAGGGGGTAGCCGGGGGTTTGACCGTTGGCAGCTGGCTTCTTCATGACGTTGCAGGTCAGGGGATAGCCGGGAGTCTGGTTGTCCTTGGTGGGCTTGGCCATGACGCTGCAGGTAAGAGGGTAGCCGGGGGTCTGGGCGGTGGTGTTCTTGGTGGAAGGCATTTTGAAAGTTGGGGTTGAAAGACTTAGAAAATTCGGAGAGTGTTCTGTGTTTAGAATGGTGAAAAGAGTGTTTGTGTGTGTAAGTGAGTGATTGTTGTGCGTTGATTAGACTGAGATATGAGGGAAGGCGGCCAGCTCTTTATACTTGGTCTTGACAGACTTGTCACGACAATATTATCTCTCATAATGGCGATAAACGCGATGCTCGCGAGGAGTTGCAGTGCTGGCCGTGAAGCCTGTGATCCGTGCAAAAATGCTTAATATTGTTCTCGAGATGGTGTTGCTGCCAGACAAAAGAGTATCCGCCGCTAGTCCAGCCACCAAACTGTCACCGGCCTTCGGACTTACCACTGGCTCGAATTATACATGGAATTGGCTTTCAGACTACTTCTAGTACCTGAAGTTCGCTCTAAATGTAGTATCATGTGGTACAGCGAATGCGAACGCACGGGGTCTGCATGTTGGTGTTCCTTTGTAGAGTGCTCAATATTGTTCTCTTGCTTCATATTGTTCCTTGCTATATCGCCACTTTTCCCCTGCCAGAGTTACTGGAACCATGCAGTGTGACTGAATTGGTCAGGCTTTAAATTTCTTCCGCTGGCCCAATTGCAGCAATTGATATCTGAGTGGCCATTCTCTGAAGTGGCTCGATATGCTTCACGGCCATGCCGAGACCTGCCAACCCAATTCTAAACAAGGCCAATACTTAGAAACGACTAAAGGGGAGCCTGCACATGATAGTCAGTATGCTTCCAAAGCTAAGCTAAGAATAACTTGTAGCTTACCATTTGCCCTTCAATGTGATAACAACCCATGGTGAGCCTGCCTCATCCACCTCCTTATCCACGGTAGTCGAGAAGCAAATAGCACTCATAATTCCATCTCCAAACTTCTCATTTAGGATAGCCTTATAAGCATATCCATAGTTCTGGACAATCTCATACAGTCGGTAGATGAGAGGCTCAGTGGGAGGCATGGGACCAGCCTGGCCACGGTTGGGGAAGCCCGTTAGTTGAGCAGCCAACGTCTCCTTTGGAAGGTCAAGGATCTCTGACAGCTTCTCAACATCCTCAGGTGATGCGGTGGCCTGTCCGTAGAACAATGCTGCCACTGCAACTTCGCTACGGCCTAGGTGCTTTGCAATTGCCTCAAAGCTCAGGTCCTTGGCGGCCTTTCCGTCAAAGAGGGTCTTGGAGAAGGCCGGAAGCCTATCGGCTATGGTTGACTATTGGTGAATGAGCATGATTTCGTTTTACATTTGTGTCATAGTCGGGGTGTCTTACATCGAGAGTGGCGATGCGTCCTTCGTTGGCCATTGTGACTGGAGAGATGAAAGTGATACAGTTGTTGATTGTTGTGAGAAGAGAGAGGTTCAGTCACAATATATCATATATCGAAGAAAGGTATCAGGTCAAAGTCAAGTCATGGCGGAGATGTTTCCATTCCGGATACAACTTGCGGGGTCATCGATCTCCATGACGTGTCTGTGAATGGGTTGCACTAGGTAATATCAAGAGAGAATTCGGTGATATTCCGGAGACTCGGAAATCTGATTAATCTGGATGTTTTTGAGCGGATCACAAGAATGATTAGATACGGATGTTGGTTGCCGTGATATCTTTTTAGCATAGCGGCCTCGGAGTTTGATAGACGATTTAGAAGGCAAAGGAGATAATATCGTTGTAAAAGAAAATCACTTTCATTTTCATACCTTAGGTGGCGTACCAGAACCTCCATAGACTCACTCACGTTAGCCATTCATATGTCCATAACTTACCAACTTAATTATACTTTAACTCATTAACCCGTCCAACTTCTAAGACTCGCTGACATCATCACTCGACGTCCCGAGACCATCTTCAGTTAACTTCGATTACCATGGCCATCTCACAGCACAAACCAATTCCATGACTGGGACAGAGTCACGATAGCACGGTAACAGACAGTATGCTTAACACGGCATACCGACATAGCAACCTGAATATGAAAGTGTTAACAGATCACAAAATTCTCCTTAAACCTTAGAAAGCAACATAAAAAACAGCCACAATCCAAAGTAAAAAAACAGCTTCAATCCAAAGTAAGCGCAAAGGACACCTCTCCCTGATACATGGCAGGCCTATACTTCTGTCTCAGTCGACAACCTCTCAGCGCGATCACCATATATGCAACAACTACAAGAAAACCACTGCAAGGCAATATACTCGTCATCCCAAGAGCAAAACGCAACAAGAATGGTCTCTGAAAATGGTGTGCCTCGCCTGAGGGTTAGAAGAAACCCCTATATCCTTGCCTTTGGTATGGCAGTAGCCGCTATCAGGTGAGCCTCAAGTTCTAATATGCGTTCTCTGCTTCTGACTGCGAATAGTTCAATTGCCCTGATGTCCGCTGCTATCCTTGCCACCACACCCATGATCTGGCCTTATACTCCTGAAGTCCAGGCAGGCAGCCTTCACATCAGACGTGACTCGGGGCCTGACGACCCAATTCCTATAGCATGCCACTCGCATAACGACTATTGGAAGCCTAAGCCTTTCACCGGTGCTATCGCGGCTGGTTGCATTGGCATCGAAGTAGATGTGTGGGAGGTCCGGGATGATCTCATGGTCGGCCATGCCAAAGGCGATCTAGCAGCCGGCAAAACTTTGACGTCCATGTACATTCAACCTCTAGTGAACTTACTCGGGGTTCGAAACCAAGACAGAGATCCAGGGCTTCTACCTCGAGGTGTATATAACCGCGAACCCAACCAGACTGTAGCGTTGCTGGTGGACTTGAAGTCGAATCCGGATAAATCATGGCCACTGTTACTGGAGAAGCTAGAGCCGCTTCGGCAAAGGGGGTGGTTGAGCCATGTCAGCGACGGAAAGTTTGTGTCTAGGCCCATCACAGTCGTGGCAACTGGTAAGACCAAGTTTCGCCAGGTGAAAGAAGCCAACCCTTCACAAGACGTCTTCTTTGATGCACCACTCAAGAGTCTAACAAAAGACCAATACGACAAGACCAACTCATACTATGCCAGCACCTCGTTAAAAAAGTCGATTGGCAGTATTTTTAAGCCAGGGAAGCTAGAGTTGATACGCGATCAGATCTCTCAAGCCCATAGTCGAGGTCTCCTGGTTCGATATTGGGGCATGCCAATGATGTCGCCGATAGCCCGGAGACAAGTTGACAAGAAATTGCTTGACGAAGGCGTCGATGTCATCAATGTAGACAGTTTGCAGGAAGCAAAACGTACTTTTACTGAGAGGAGACACTCAAATGACTGAGGCTTGTCCCCGAAGTAACTGAAGAGAGAACCGGTTTTCTATAAACATTGAGATGAATATAAATATTAGAAGGAATAATTCAAAATAATTTTAATACAACTTTGTATTAGTATTGCACGATATTAAGCCTGCCATCTCTTCATTACCTGAAGTGTGTCTACCTTTGTAGGAGAGGTTAGAAATGAGATACTGAGGTGCAATTCTTAGCAGGTAAAAGACTTATCCAAGTTCATGTAAGAGCACCAACATCGAACAACCCTCAAATAAGTCGTTAGCACATATTCTTAGGACTTTGCCTCGAGTTGATGAAGTTTTGGTCCTGAGTGAGTGGGCCAGAGGCATTCATTGGCAACCTCCCAAAAAAGGAAAGTCTCCACTAAAAAAATGTCAAGGCGGTCAAGACAGTCCCGCGGCAGAATTTGGAGATTTTTCCTATTAGCACCCTGTAACATTTGCCCAGAAGCTTTGCGCCGACTACCAAACACGACAAAGTCGCATTCGACGTTTACATACGCAAAAATGGTCACAAAAAGTAAACTAAAGATGGCCCTTGCCGCCGAGAAGGGTACAGACTTCAAGAAGCTCAAGCTCCTGAAAAAGCAGAAGGAGGCTGAGAAGCGCAACGCTGCTGCTCGCGGGGCAGACAAGGACGACGAGAAGAAGAAGAAGACCATTGAGATTGAGGCTGAGTTTGAAGATGATGATGACGAAGAGGATGAGGATGAGGATGAGGATGAGGAAGAGCCTCAGGTTTGTTATACTATCTCGTGCTCGAGAATTTGACTAACATAGTGTCATCAGTACGATTTGAACGGCATCAACGACAGCGACGACTCAGATTCTTCAATCGAACTCGAGGAAAAGATTGTTCGCAAGCCAAAGAGAGATACACTCAAGAAGAGCGAAATCGCAAAGCTAGCTGCTGAGAAAAAGGCTGCGGCCCAAGAGGACGACGATGAGGAGGAAGAGGAAGATGAAGAGGATATTCCCATGTCTGATCTCGAAGACCTCGAAGATGAGGACAAGGAAGACATCATTCCCCACCAGCGCCTCACCATCAACAACACAACCGCTCTCCTCGCCGCGCTGAACCGCATCTCCATCCCTACAGACAAGTCCGTCCCATTCGCCACCCATCAATCCATCATCTCAACAGACTTGACCTCTGAGGCCATCCCCGACGTGTCAGACGATCTGCAGCGCGAGCTCGCCTTCTACAGCCAGAGTCTCGAGGCCGCTCGCTCTGCCCGCAAGCTTCTCCGAAAAGAAAACGTCCCCTTCTCTCGTCCCAAGGATTACTTTGCCGAGATGATCAAGGAGGATGCTCATATGGAGAAGGTTAAGGCTAAGCTTGTGGAGGAGGCGTCTAACAAGAAGGCTGCCCAGGAGGCTCGCAAGCTGCGCGATCTCAAGAAATTCGGAAAGCAGGTTCAGGTTGCCAAGCTTCAGGAGCGACAAAAGGCCAAGCGTGAGACTCTTGAGAAGATCAAGAACCTCAAGCGAAGTAAGCATTCCCATCACTCACCACTTCAACTTGGCTTCTTACTAACAGCCATTCTCAGAGCGCTCAGAAACTGGTGGTGCTGGTCTCGACACCAAGGAAGCCGACATCTTCGACGTCGGTGTCGAGAAGGAAATGAAGGGCCACAACCCTCGCGCAGGCGCTGGTCGCGGGCAAGTCGGCGCCGGAGCCAACCACAAGCGAGCCAAGAAGAACGAGAAGTACGGTTTCGGAGGCAAGAAGCGCCATGCCAAGTCAGGCGATGCCATGAGCTCCGGCGATCTCAGCGGCTTCGACCCCAAGAAGATGAAGGCCGGCAGCAGAGTTTCCAAGTCTCGGCCCGGCAAGGCGAGGCGGAAGGCCATGGGCTCTCGGTAAAGAGAGGGAGAGACATTGCGTTGATAATCATTAGTGAGACTGGGGGCGAGATTGGCTTGCGTGATGCATTGCTGTTGAAAAGAAAGGCTAGAGATGAAGTACAAGGGCTGGCGTTTAGGGTCCTCTTGCATGTAAATCGAAACCATTTGGTCATTATTCATATTTTCTGTCACAACACTATTCATACTTGCACAATGTGATTCATCTAGAGCACTCGGACTCGATTGTCTTCCAAATCTTCACGTTTTGTCTTCAAAGTGTTCTAATTAGTCCGCTTCATCATGGTCAATCACTTTAGGAGCCATGTATTTTGAATTTTTGGTCATTTCATCTATACCCAAAGGAATATATAGCAGATTCTGATTTCGACTGCATATCAAGTCTGAGCAGTCCCGATAGCCTCCATGATGATGCCCTTTTGTAGGCTCAATCACCAAGCAGGCTGCATATCCAACCCTGTTGAACATGCAAATCAGTATCCACTGAATCAATTTTGCAGTGTAGCCGACTCTGCCCGTGTCGTCTTTTTGCGAATCACCATCGCCTCCTCCGTCGTTCTCCGTCGTCAAGTCATATCCAGATGTCCATGCCCTCGAAAGTGGTGCCATCCGAGAGCCCCCAGCAGTCAAAGGTATCTATATACATAAACGAGCACCATTGTCGTCTGCTTAATGCCCGCTCGCGATCGAAAACGCCAAAGCTCAGAGATATATAACCCCTGAGCGGTTGCAGCCACACCAATAAGAAATAATTAGAAAAAGGGAACCTCCAAGGTGAGAGAAGTGTTAGATAAGAGACAAAGAAACGTTGAATGTGCAATGACATGCGATGATGCACCCAAAGTCAATGACCGTCAATGATGCCCAACCCCTTACGCCCATGAAAAAGAAAGCAAAACCAGTGGTATCGAGAAGAAACGCCATGCGCTCATGACACGCTTTGCTGTGCAATGCATTTGCAACCCTTGAAAGAATAATGCGTATGAATCAAGCATTGATGCAGTAGGATGCGCCGAGAAGATGCTGTTATGAATTGATTGTCGTGTAAATCATTGTGCTGAGCTACCACCAAACGAACCACCTTACTGTGTGGCCGCTACACACCAGTGGCGGTGGAAAGCCCATGCACTCTTCTGGCACTCTTTGCTGCAGTATTTGGTGCGTCGGCATCGACGACACTTGGCAAACTGGCGAGTGTACTCTTCCCATTTGCCGCACTGGTAGTATGCACATTGACGGATGCCTCCGCGTGTGTCATCCTTACGGCAGAGGTTTCGCATAACAACCCCGGCCCAGTACTGCATATCAGTGCTGTGGTAGCGGACTGTGAACTTCTCGACCAGTGGGAAGAGGTTGAAGTCGTTGGGGAGAAGGTACTCCTCATCGTCGGCATCTTCATCGTAGACTTCAGGTTCTTCCTCTTCTTCATCCATGGCAGACATGTCCTTATCAATGGCAGCGAGCTCCTTGCCAATCTTAAGGCGAGGAACGAGGTGGCTCTTCTGGAAATAGGAGCGTAGACCACAGTACTTCGAGACATAGGCAAGAAGCTGCAAAGACATGAGCACATCCTCTTCTCGGGGCATCGCAGCGACCATCTGAGGGTTAGGAACGAAGTTACGGTCGAGGAGATATCGAGGGACGGTAGTGGCGGCCAGAGGGGGTTGAGGGGGCGTGTTCAACGTAGGACGATTAGGTGAGAGACCAATTGCGGGAACCGGAGCCGGGGTGTTGTTGTTGGCAATACTTCCGTCCATCGGGCTACGGTGGTTAATGTTGAAGGTGCTGGCCTCTTGATGGGTCTCAGAGACAGTTGGCGTAGCCAAGTCAAGAGCTGCACCACCGAGTATAGTGTCACCATCTTCCATAGTGATGTCCTGGATACCAACAGCTGACTGCAGGTTATCGGTACCTGTCATCTCCGTCTCAGGTGACTCGTCTGACGGCATGCTGTCTCCATTAATGTCGTCGGCATCGGCAGTCGAGTTCTGGTGGCGGATCGATGGGCGTCTACGAGATCGTTGGGAGCCAAGAGCAGACGCTGGGCGAACAGTAGGCGATCGCATCTGGGGCGGCGGCAATGGCGTAGTCGGGGATGTGGGTTGAGATAACAGATCTGAGCCAAATGGTGCCATCGACGCAAGGCGATCGATATCACGAACAGGTCTCACAAAGCCCTCAAGAGTCTCGGTAGCAGGGGCAGCAGTTGCAAGGGGCTGCATGGCCTGACGGGGGGCCGAAGTCGTGGCGTGACGACTTTCAAGACCTCTCAGGGGCTGGTGACGAGATGAACCCCAAGACGTAGATCGATCTGAAGAAGACTGGGACCATTGGGAGTTGCCCATAGCAGTATCGGCGGATTGTTGCGTCTGCTGCTGAGGAGCAGCCGTCGATGGCCCAGCGTAAGAGGCTGAGACATCAATGGATGGCGGTGGGCCGTGACGACGAGATCGCTGTTCGGTGGCATCGACACGAGAACTAGATCGATGACCAAACGCAGAGGCACCTACTGTTGTGGAAGACGAAGATGATGCAGAGGCAGAGGCCGATGCTGAGTTGGAGGAGGAAGCTTTAGGGGTTGAACGATGTTCATGGCTTCGGTGACGATGATGGTCGTAGCTCTGCTTCTGTTTGGCCTCCTCTGCCTTCTCGCGACATTTATCAACAGCTTTTGTATAGTTGTCGAGGATGGTAGCGATGACGGGAACCATGTCAGCCTCAACAACTCTGGTGCGGACGTTTTCCGTGCCTCGGACGCCGATATTGACAACACATTGAAAAGCAAGGTTCCACTTCCACATTCCCATCATGTCCTTACTACGACCTTGCTTGAGGATGCAAACGAGACGCTCGATGCCTCCATCAACGGTGAGGATATCACGGATGCGAGCAGAGGATGTAGTGAGATAGGCGAGATGATTGAGGGAGTTGATGAGGGGGAGGGTCGAGGTGCAGTCGAGAGCACGGCGGTCATATAGGGCGGTGGTAATACCGACGGACGCCTTGTTGACGTTGGGGATACTGAAATTGACTTCCCTCATGTTGGCGGTTGATGAAGTTGAAGGGTGGCCGAGGCGGGATTCGGAGGTATGATATGGGAGGGATTATTAACGACCCCAATTTGTCGAGATGGTGTGGCGACCTGGAGCCTGATGACAATAAAGCAAGCCAGATTCGCAGCGTTTGACAGACAACACAATAGGAAGCGATGTCGATGATGCTATGGACAAGCCCCTCGATGGGGGAACTGGTCAAGGTAGATCGAGTCGGACAGGAATTTGAGGGTATCGTAACGGATCGTGACGCGGTGGAGCGAGTCTGGCGCAGGATGACTCGTGAGATTGCAGGGGAACAATTTCCGACGGCCAAAGGAGGAGTTTCGAGGACAGACGTTATAGATGAAGGATACGTACAGCACTAGTAAACGAGAAAAAGAGGAAGATGGAAATCAAGAGGGTATTTTGGGGGGAGATGGTGTTGGAATGGCTGCAGAGGTAAGTTGATGGGAGATGGGAGAAAAGACGGAGTGGAGAGTTGGTCGAAGGGGATGGGGTGAAGAGTTGAAGAGGCTGGTTTGGTTTGGTTTTAGGCGGGTTTTGGAAGCCCAGGCATTCGGCCGATGAGTCCCTCCACTGATGAAGTGCTGTAGGTGACCTATGGTAGGGGCTGTAGGGGAGGCCGAATTAGGCGGGAGTGCCAGGGGTGGTCTCTCTCTGGGTGGGTTTTTGGGGGAGGGTCTGTGTGTTTGTGTGCGTGTGTGGCGGTGGAGAGATCCGACAGACAGCGAGACAGACAAGACAGCTGATGAGCTGCAGCAAGGTACAGTAGGTATGTACTTGTCTTGGAGGTGATGGAGATATCGAATTGCTCAGGTACTTCGATTTTTCAGGATGTATTTTAGAACTGGAGAGTTATCGATGAGGATGACGAATCAGATACAGTAATGATGAGTTTAGAAGAGGAATCGATAGAACTTGGGGAGGACGTTAGAAGATATTGGATGGTTACCAAAAGGGAGGATCGAGTGGATGTGCTGTTACAGCGTACAGCTATAGCTACAGTACAGTACAGACCTCTCTAGCGGCTCTAACATTGGATGGGATATGGAAGATCTTGTTCACAGCAATAACTTTGTCCCGTCAAAACATTTCTCCTTTTACTTGTTCATCACTCGCCTCTTCAGTCAACAACCCCCGAATCTACTGCATAAGAATGGATGAGATTGTGGATCTTGGCAGCAGGCAAATATGTAGGTAGGTGGCTGAACTGGCGACTGGCACTGGATGGACGGGATGGCAAAAAACCATCGAAACTCGGACACAGCGAGGCTACTAACTATCGAACGAAGCTGACGGGTGAGGTGAGCACTGAGTAAGGTGACTCAAAGCTCCAAGACAAGCTCATCAAAGGAAGCTCGTGCATTTAGTAGGCCCCAAACCTGGTTTTTCTGTTGACAGCTGAAATGAGAAAAATATGCAAATGCCTTGGATCTGTCAATTCAAGTGAAGTTGGGACTCCTCTGAGTGGTTTGATTTTGATTACTTATGGCCGCGGGTGGAATTGTTTCAGGCGTAGCTGGAGATTGACAAGGGCTTTGGTCTCCCTTCCCATGTCTTGTCTTGCGTGCTGCCTCTCACTTTATCCTCTTTGCTTTTGCTGTTATTACTCAGCTCGTAATTAATTAATTTATCTCAGTAGTCTAATACTACAATAGTCGGATCCGATTCTCGGGAACTCCTCAAACCTGGTCTCGTCCTTTGTTGAGGGGCCCTCGGGGACAAGAAAACAGCGAGCGAACCTTAATATAGGGTGTCAAAATAAACTTAGTAAAAGTTATCCTAAAATTATGCCTATGTTACCTAAATCTTTTTGTCACTTAGGATTAAGGTCCTGTGTTTTCTTTCCTCCCCTAGAGGGGTTTCTCAGCTTCAGACACAAAAAAAAAGGTTAATGGCGCCAAGACAGTGTCATGACTGGTAAGGTATCAAGATGGATCGTGGCTCCATTGACGTGAGTAAGGTAGTGAGTGAAAGTACTCCGTACGACACATACATAATAAACAACCTTGACGAACACCTTTATGGGTAGTAAGTAAATAAATAAGCAGCTCACCCAAATCCATGCAGTCTTGATAACGATATCTGAAGCTTGACAGGCAAGAACAGGCTCTCGCATGATGATTATGATCACTTCTGATGCAGTGGCTTGACTTGCTTTGTATACAGATGAAACACAACGTTGTCACATCACGAGTCGGATCACGATAAGACAAAATCTCCGCACTTTCGATCAATAGTCGGTGACAGTTTCTTTAGTGAGATCCAAGATTCAAGGTCTCTCGCTGTAGAAAATCATCACGAGACCTTGGAACTCTCCCTCATGGCTATGGCCATGTCCACGAGGTAAGCTTGTGTCGGGCCGCCAGCCAAGGAAAAGGGCGGGAGGCTAATTATTCGGGCTTGGGTAACTTCGGCTCGGATTTGATCCCGAATATCGATCAACATATATGATATACCGTGAAATATTTATAAGTAGGTATGGAGAACTGACTGAGAACCAACATCTCATGAAGTACTCTGCTGCCAAGATCCTCGGCCTCATGATGTTGATACTGGCCAAGAACCAAGTTGTCGGAGGCGGCGAGTTCTCGACCTCAACCCCAGTCGGTCTCGAGGGATGCTCTTGGGGATTATCTCGCCGATCTCTGCATGCGAATCAGCCGTTGGACAGCTGCTCAACCTCAATGGGGCAATGATTGATGCCCTCGGGGAATTTGAACACCATTAAGTTTGATGATATCTGATTTCCGACACCTACCCTAGATCTCCATGTTTCACCAGCGACTGCATTCGATAATTTCTGCTTACGGTTGTACGCATCAATATCGACCACTAATCATGCTGGAATATTCCGTCGTAAATGCACACATCATCTTGGCTGCCTTGTGCAACAAAAGACTCAATATCGCCACTCATCCATCCGTTGACTCCTCACCTGGGAACACAAACATTCAATGAATAACAGCCATGATATTTTTCGCGCCCAGTACAAGCCTTGCATACAAAGGGTCAATTTTCATGCAAAGTTAAACTCTGATGTGTTGGTTCCATCAAACTTCTTCGTTGAAGGCTTGCAAAGACCCCGCTGAGCGTGCCACGATTTAATGTCGCTACTTGTTGGTCAGGATCAGCAGTGACCTGATTGGCTGCTCTGGCGAGTGTTACCGCTGTATCGGCGCTTAAGTTTCAAAAACACCAATGAGATCTGTGACAAGGAATTGATAGTGCACAGCTGCCAACAATTGATCAACCAACAGCTGCAATGTCCAGCTGATTTGGAATTATCAGCTAAATTAAGACATAACTGCAGCTGGAAAGTAACCTGTCAAGTTCACTACCGAAGCCACGATACTCAAAGATATTAATAAGTTGTCATTTATTATCATTAATAGCATCAAACCAAGTCCTCGTCAGAACTCAATTCGAGCCTAGATATTAAGCCAGAAATAGCCAAACGCTTGCATCAGTCGCCGCTAATTTTGGCATGCCGGAAATACTTCATACCAACCCAAGCGACAACAACCCATACCCAAGCCATAACGCCTGTGAGGATGATCAACGCTGGATAGTACCCCACGATTGGTAGAGTATCGTCGTCTTCGAACTCTGGCGGCGCATACGGCGTCTTTCCCACGTCCCATGCCCAGCTCCAGAGATCAAGACATGATCCCATTCCCACAACGAACACAAACCATGTCACGCATAGGACAACCCATCCCCACCATTCTGTTTCTGCGTAGTCCCAGTCTTCGTGAGCGGGGAGTGTGTTTGATGAAAGACCACTAAATGATAATGGCGACTTTGCCCGGTTGGCTGGACGCCTTCGTCCGTGGGACGAGGCCGAACCTAGACTATTAAAGTACGAATCCTGTCCAGATGACATAGACAGGCCTTGCCGAATTGTTGACGAGCTCCCCGGAATCTGGAGCATATCTTCTTCGTCCGTTGATGTATAAGATGCCCCATCTTGATCCGCAAGTGATATTGGGCGAGTTATTTGTGATGCTGTGCCGTTCTGAGGAAGTACGGGTGCTGTCCCAAGTCCTCCAGGGAGAGGGGTGAATCCATTGACCAAGTTCCGTTGACCATTGGCCGACGTCGGGTTCAAGTCCAAAGAATCTATCGATGATGGGCTTTCAGTTTTTACAGCATTAGGGTCGAGACCAAACGCAGCAGCATGTGAAGTATCAATGCTCAACGGTCGGCTTTCCCTACGCTCACGTTGTGCCCCTCGACCAAGTAGCGCCGCTTTCCTAAGTGATCCTCTTCGTCTTCGAGTTCTTTGGTATTGTATCACGCTTGCTGATGGTCGCGCGGCCGGACGAGGAGAAGTTGGAATGCCATTGTCGTCAATTGCATTTTCGGTTTGGTTGTGTCGCTTTTCGGGGGACGTTCTCAAAAAGGGGAACTTGGATAGTATGCTCGAGTTCGAGGGGGTTCGTCGGTGGGATGAAGAAGGCGTAGGTGAGGTATCCCGCTTATTATGAGAAGTGTTTTCCATCACGAGAAGGTAAAGAAGTTGTCGAGCGTAGCAATCCTATTGAATTGCTATCGCAGGCTTCGAACGAGTAGTAGTCGAGGTGTTGGGTTGGAACAAAGAAGCGAGTGTAAGTGGTTCATGGCAACAGTTGAATGCCGCGAATTGACATTATTGAAGGAGAATAGTTTGCTGCATGACTCCTTCACCCTTCCGTCGTTGTTTATGTCAAGATTATGGACGTTGGAATAATTATTGAAGCCAGATAGAACCACATGAAGCTAATGACGACTACTTTGAGGCTTGTGTCCATGTACGCCACATCAAAGACAAGGGATTTATCAACTCGCTATTCCAGACATGGATAGTGCTCTGTGGCTGCTTTTTAACCCCTGCGTCTTCCGGAGTACCCCTGAAAGATCCTAATCTACCCCCCATCGGTCCACCTCCACAACCTAATGGCTAAAGTAATGGATATCGCGACGTCAACGCATTCCAACTCATCATCAGGCTTCTTTTTCACGACTCGCGCCATCGACGAAACCAGGCTTTGTGCGACCCAAACTCTGGGAAAACCCCCATGACATAATTCCTCAAGCCTCTAGTTCAGAAATAGGGGGTTCCTGAGATCTTCGTCGACCTAGACCGAATCAAGAGGCGCGATATCCGAAAACAGCAGCAGACACATGTCGGACTATCAGGGTGCTTCTTCTTTTCAGAACCTTCGTCCGCCGAGTTTGGTC
This sequence comes from Fusarium verticillioides 7600, assembly GCF_000149555.1. Lineage (NCBI taxonomy): Eukaryota > Fungi > Ascomycota > Sordariomycetes > Hypocreales > Nectriaceae > Fusarium > Fusarium verticillioides. Next base: position 924,364 of record NC_031677.1, on the reverse strand, counting down.
ATTCAGGGCGACAGCGACGACGATTTCGATATCACTAATCAGGAAGCGTTTATTGATTTTGGTGCTGGTCAAGAGAACGACTCTGTCGCGGTAAATCGACAACTCAATCGCGAGGCTATCGCTCAGAACTCGGCGACTTCGAACCTCCTCATTCCCTCTCCCGCGGCTGCGTCTTCGTCTTCCCTATCGCTACCAACAATGGGCGGTGAAGATGAGAAGGGGGACTCTGCTGCGTCCCCTGGATTCAAGAACCCTTTTAACTTCCAGACGCAAGTCATCTCCGCAGGGCCTGTCAAGTCGGTACGTTGATAATGTATATGTCCCAACTTTGGCACATGCTAACCTCTTGAAAGAACATTGGACAGCGTCGCGGACATAGATACAAACACAGTAGTATCTCCTCACAACATCAAATCTTTAAAGAGCCACCGCAAAGGCCGCCTCCCGTTCTCCCTGCTTCTCTACCGATTCCGACCATTCGCGAAGCATGGAAAAGCATGACAAAAGACCAACGCATCCATTGCTACTGGAGTATGTGCCATCTTGCCGTGGCTACATATGTTTTCTTCCGTTCAGAAGGGTCTCTTGCTACGACAGCTCTCTCGCACCTCGTCTTTTTTGACGCTGGTAGTGCTGCTGTCTGTGTCATGGTTGATGTCCTCGGCAATTTTGAAGTTTGGCGACGTAGCAGTATCCGACACCCTTTTGGCCTCGAGAGAGCAGAGGTCCTTGCCGGGTTTGCCATGTCTGTTTTCCTCCTTTTTGGAGGCTTTGACTTGATCTCTCACACTCTCAAGCACTTCCTTGAGTCTCTTGGTAGCCACGAGGCTCATCATGAACATGGTCATGAAGGCCCAGATGGCTCTGTTGACCTTGTATCTGCTGCCGCAATGGTGAGCACACTGGTCTCGGCATATGGCCTTCGAAACCATGCTCGCATTGCTAAACTTATGCGTGTCTCGTACCTTGCTTCTCTTCCAAGTGTCCTTTCCAACCCTTTCCACTTCCTCACCCTGTCCTTCTCCGCTGTCATCGCTCTTCTTCCCCTACTCTCTATCTCGCTCTACACATGGCTCGACCGTCTCATCTGTGTCGTCATTGCTTTTGCCATGTTTGCTCTGGGAATGAGACTCGCCGTAGCTCAGGGTCTCATGCTACTGATGTCTTATGGCGGCACTGGAGGCAACAACGGTGTCAGTGCCGTTCTGAGGGAGATTGAGACCGAACCTAGCGTGGTGACTATCGATGATGCCCAGTTCTGGCAAGTTCATTATGGTCTCTGCATGGCCAACCTCAAGTTGAGTGTTGTCAAAGGCTATGACGAAATGTCGCTCAGCAAGCTACGGCAGCGCATCTCAGCCTTGATCCAGAACAGATTGGGCGAGGGATACGGCCATGGGGGCAGTATTCGATGGGAGGTGACATTACAAATGACTACTGAAGGTAGTACATAAGAGCAAGGCGCTTTCTGTCATTTGGATAATAATGATAAAATCTGTACATGATGATTTACACACAGTCACATACATCTAGAGCACATAAATTTAGCGTCATGTTAGTAGTTGTCGTTATTTGAGTAGACTGTACTATTCAGTGTTATTGAGGAGGGTATCCTTGCGCGCAATCAAGCACTTCTATACATATCCTCATACAACGTGCCCCCTGCATCCGCCTGCCATCAATCGGTTTTGCATACATATATATGTTGACAAGATACAGTTAGAGAGACCAACAAGTCCCCCTTAAGCATACCCAACAACCGCGTTTCTCAGGCAATTTTGTCTTGTCTTTCTGATTGCGGCGATATTCTAAAATCAGCAACCAAGCATTCAACTCCTTACTCCCAGTATGACCTCATTTCTCATTTTTAAAGGGGAAGCCCATTTAGAACAGACCCCATCGGCTCTGCTTGCGGTCGCGTCGCGAGCCGGAGTTTCCTTTCTCGCGATCGCGGCCTTCAAGCTGCCGTAGACTTTCCATCTTCTCAAGGACCAACTCAAGCAGCTCCTTGCGGCGAATAACCTCCAAGTGTCTGCGAATCTTGGGATCCTCCTTGGCGAACTTCTCAATCTGATCCTCGGACAAGTGACGTCCTAGACGAAGGTCAAGCTCTCGGGGGAAGTTGTAGTAGAACTCAGAAAGGAGCTCGACATTGAGGAAAAGTACGGCAGTGGATGCCAGCTTGGTAGCAGCAGCATCGAGGAATACCTCGGGGCAGTAGTACTTGTTCTTGGCGTCAGCACACTGCTTTGACTTAACAGCCAGCAGGCGCATCTTGATGATGTCAGCTCTGTCGCGCAAGAAAACAGCCTCACGTCCTGTGAATTCGTTAGTATCTAGGCTTTTGGGGATTTGTGGTTAACTTACCCTTGCTCAGGAGAGCAGCGCTGAAGCCACCAGCGCCACTACGGTTGTCGCCCTCAACGGCGACCTCACCCTTGCGGGCCTTGTCGACAAAGGCCATGACTTCCTTGATCTTTCGGCGTCCGCCAACGCTATCTTCCAAATTCTTCATCGCCTTCTCGCAATCCTGGAGTTCCTTCTTGAGTACACCTCCAACGTGATCACGACCCTTTGTCCACTCCCGATCCTCAAGTTCAATCTCAAACTTGTAGGGCTTGATACAGTTTTCCACTTGGTCGCTGGTGCTGTAGAATCTCTCGTTCAAAATAGTAGAGGCAGCCTCCATGATGGCTTGTCGGGCGAAGGGGTGGCTAGCGAAGCTAGAGTTGCTGATGAGGGAGTCGATGTGAGCCTGGATAGAAGACGCAACTGCTGTAGTGGCCAAACGTCCAACACCAAGCTTCGTAAGCGCGGATGTGGAAGCATCCAGTTGTCGGTGCCAGTAAAGGGAGTCAGCAGGAGCCTTGGGAAGATCGGCAAGGTTGTCAAGGTCGGGGTTGATGGGTGAAAGGTCATCGATGGGCTTGTTCCAATATCTGGCAGCTAATAAATCGAGAACCTTCTGGTCGAGCTCGTGCTTTAGAAGCTCATGCATCTGAGGGCGGCCGAACTCCTCTGCAAATTGCTTGAAAGAGTGCTTGAAAGCGTCAAGACTCTCCGCAAGGTAAGACTCGGCTGAAAGAGGTCGGTCGTTGTATTGGACCTTGAACTCGTAAGTGGCCTCCTCAAGTTCTTGTCGAATAGCATCACTGGTGCTTTGCAGGCTGCTCGACATGGTCTGTTCCAAAACGTGCATGAGCTTCTTACGCAACGTGGGGGTTCCAACATTGACACCGGCCTCAGGACCAAACTCCATGGGGTGAGAAGAGAAGAAAGCATTCTCGTGCTTGACGATTTGTGAGAGTAGGTTAGTGTTTCCCATCTTAAAAAGGCCCTGGTTCTGAGGAGCCTTGGGAACAACACCAACATAACCCAGTCTCAGAGGATATTGCTGGTCATTCAAAATGCTTGCTCCACGGACAGGGTCAACCAAGTCCATCTTGGTGATAACACCAATAGTTCGCTCGCCTCGGGGATCAACTCGCCGAGATGCTCTAAGAGCAGTGGAATTCGCAAGATCGACATCGGCAGCTGAAATGGCGAGGATGACATTGGGAGGCTGGATGTACTTGTCGCAGAGTTCGGAAATCTTCTGCTTCAGTTCCAGAGGCTGGTTTTGTCCCACAACTTGGATGTAGCCAGGAAGATCGATAAGTGATAGGTCAGGAACATTGGGGGAATAAATTGTAAGATGAATCGGGTCGTCGGAGACACACTGGCTATCAGGAACGGCAAGGTTAAGTTCAGTCAATGTTCGCTGAATAGATCCGAAGTCGGAAATACGCCTCAATCCGAGATCAGGGAATTCACCATACTCCTCCCGGGATGAGGGTGTGTTGACAAGTGTCAGTTCGATCGGCCTCCTGGTAACCATGTTGGATCCCTTGGGGAGAAATTCGTGGCCAACGATAGCTTCCAGGACGGAGCTCTTTCCCGAGGACTGAGAACCAATAACGACGATGGAGGGCAGTGTGAGGGTGCTTGACTGTCCAACTCTCTGGAGAATGCTTCGGATCTCAATCATCTTCTTGGTCAGAACCATCATTTGGTCATCCTTGGCCGCCTGTTCGCCGTTTCGAGGATCCTCGTCATCCGACTTGTCGTATCCGTAGGCGGCGGCTGAGGCACCAACAGCAGCTGCGGCACCGAACTTGCTCTGCTTTGGCTCACCACCACCGCCCGAACCTCCCGAACCGCCAGTACCGATATCTTCTTGAATTTTAAAGAGTTGTTTGGCCCAGTCGGGTAATTCTGCTTTTTCTTTCGTGCTTTCCCATCCTCGGTTGACCTGATCGGCGATATCCTTGGCACCTCCGAACAAGCTCGAAGCCGTACTCGATATAGTATCCGTAGTTGTGTTGAATAAATTCACGGCGAATGTACCGGCCTCTGCGTTGAATTAGTGAAACCGTTGGCAACTTGTTATCCGAGTCTGACGTACGGGCAGCTTGATATTGTACCCAAGCAAAAGCACCGATGGCCACACCGCCAAACATTGCCGGCACCCTTAGAAACTTGACCATCAGCTTGGGCAAAAACCTCGCGAAGGAGGCATTCCTCGTAGTGACTGCATTGTGAAATGCATTTCCACCCTGCCACATTCGCTTTCGGGTGGCTCGTATCGCAGCATCGGCTTGAAGAAGTCCGCCAGTAGATTGGCGATGCAGGTGTCTAACGGGAAGAACCGCAGCGCGGCGCGGGAGAGGCCGTAGCCCTGCAGCGAGGACTCGTCCGCTCATGATTATCGCTGGTCGTGTTGCAGTAGTTCAAGATCAAAGTCCTGATGGTGAGGGCCGACGACGCGCCCGAGTTGTTGGTGACAATGACCGAGGCAGGCGAGGAGCATTCAAGGTCGAGTTGAGTTGAGCCGCTTTTTAATGTGGTCTGTTCTCCCGATAACTTCTGATATCATTCGTGCCGCCATTTCGAGAACGAGAAGCTAATGCGGGAGTTAGGTAATCAGCCCCACTGCATTTGATAGCGGCTTATCGACGCTGAGTTTACTGATAATCTTGTCAAGCATTTCAGCAATTGACAAAAGCAAGGTCTCAAAAAACATCATCTTTGTTGTTCGAATCAAAGGCAAAGTGCTGCCCTCGGGAGCAAGAGTTTCATTCATCAACCGCCCAACATTTCAATATCGGTACTAATTGATCTATGTCCCAGAAACTACCTACTATAGTAGGGACCAGGCTTTAGTCTTATCGGCACGTGATTGGCTTATCGGTCGCAAAATTTCTGGTGGGGCCGAACTTTTTGAATCTCGAGGAAGATCGTGTGTCGTCCTTCTACAACATCGTCAACACAACATCGTCAATACCGCTTCCTTAGGACCACGATCTCGTCTGTACTGCCAGAACTACTATAGGAAGTTCGGAGTCTACGGGGAAGTGCTTTTCCAGACTGTTACTCGCTCGTCCCAAATCATCAAGATGGCGATCCAGAAGAAGGTAAGTCAACCATTCTTTTCTTCAGCGAGCAGCCTAACAATGAACTCAGCATGGCAAAGGCCGTCTCGACAAATTCTACAGGCTAGCCAAGGAGCAGGGATGGAGGGCCAGAGCAGCTTTCAAACTTATTCAACTCAATAAGAAGTATGGCTTCCTCGAGCAGAGCAAGGTTGTCATCGACCTTTGCGCCGCGCCTGGTGTAAGTGTTATGATCTTGCTATCTTATGGTTCCTCAATAACACCTTTATAGAGTTGGTTACAAGTGTGCAGAGCCAACTGTCCAAAGGAAGGTTTGTCAATATATCGAAAAATATAGTATGGATCACTAATAGCGATACGTTAGCGATTTTGATCGGATGCGACCTTTCACCAATTAAGCCAATACCCGGCTGTATAACCTTCCAATCTGACATAACTAGCGAAGATTGCCGTTCCACGCTTCGGCAGCACTTGAAGACATGGAAGGCGGATACCGTGATACACGACGGAGCTCCAAACGTTGGAACTGCCTGGGTACAGGACGCATTCGACCAGAACCGACTCGTTCTTGAGTCCATGAAGTTGGCAGTCTCGTTCTTACGAAGTGGTGGAGTATTCGTGACAAAGATCTTCCGCTCAAGGGATAGCGAAGCTCTCCTCTGGGTATTCAGGCAGCTATTCGACAAGGTCGAAACAACAAAGCCCCCGGCCAGCAGGTTAGTGTCTTCAGAATATTTTGCGGTATGCAGGGGTTTTAAGGCCCCTAAGAAGTTGGACAGTCGATTTCTTGACCCCAAATATGTCTTTGCTGAGTTGTCTGGTCCGAACGCAAACAACGAAGCCAAGGTCTACAATCCCGAGGTCAAAAAGCGCAAGCGAGACGGTTATGAAGAGGGCGACTTCACACAATACAAGGAGATGCCTGCCTCGGACTTCATCCAGACCACCGATCCAATTGCTGTACTTGGTTCATACAACAGACTAAGCTTCAAGCAGCCGCCTAACGGGGATGTGGCTCTGGCTGCTCTTGACAAACTTTCTCAGACGACGGACGAAATTCGGAACTGTTGCTCTGATCTAAGAGTACTGGGACGCAAAGATTTCAAACTTCTGCTCAGGTGGCGGCTCAAGGTGCGGGAGCTGTTTGGTCTCTCGGCGGCCAAGGGCATCACAACAACAGAAGATCCAGAAGAGGTGGCTGAAGTTGAGTCAATGGATGAAGAACTCAAGATCCAGCAAGAGCTCCAAAACATGAAGGAACGTGAAAACACTAAGCGAAAGCGGGAAAAGCGAAAGGAAAACGAGCGGAAACAACGTGAGGTAGTGCGCATGCAACTCAACATGGGCACGCCTTTCGACATCGGTCTAGAAGAAAGTGGACCAATTGGCGAGGGGGCAATGTTTTCACTCAAGAAAGTCGACAAGACAGACGCCATGCGAAAGTTGAACCGTGGCAAGATGGTTGTTCCCACCCAAGCGACGCAGAAGGAGGCCGACAGTGGCCTTGGTTCCTCAGGGGAGACAGACAACGAGAGTGACCCAGAAGAGGATCGCTTGGAGCGAGAGCTTGAGTCCATGTATGACCAATACAAGGAGCGCAAGGCTGAGGTTGATGCGAAATATCGAGCAAAAAAGGCTCGTAAGAATTTTGGTGATGATGAGTGGGCTGGTCTGTCTGGCGAAGAAGCAGAGGAGAAAGATGACTCCTCCGAGCTCGAGGAAGATGATTCTTCTGATGACGAAGACGAAACTCCTACAACAGGACTTATTCGAGATTTGGATTCTTCAAAGGGCGCAAACGGCCTGTCTAAGATGGCAACAGCCTTTTTCAACCGAGATATCTTTTCAGGCATCACTGGGATCTTACCTGAGCAGGAAGATGCTGCTGAGGACAGTGCGGACGAAGAAGTCAACCGAGACGCAGAAGCTATCATGGCTCAGCAAGCGAAGACCCGTAAAGCTGAGGCTCCTGCTAAGTCTACCAAGACCAACGCGGCCCAAGTCGACTCTGATGCCGAGATGGAGGACAATGATGATGGGTTTGAGGTTGTCAAGCGAAATGACGACGACGACTGGGACAAGGACACCCGACGAGCCGATGGCAGACCTGGTAAGTGCAAGATTTCTTAGACAATGGCACATAGTACTAACAGCTGCACAGATATCGACATTATTACTGCTGAAGCGATGTCCCTTGCTCACAGACTTGCTACTGGTCAAACAACAACCCATGATGCCATTGATGATGGTTACAACAAGTATGCCTTCCGTGATCGGGATGGTTTACCAGATTGGTTTGTCGAGGATGAATCACGACATGACAAGCTTCAGAAACCCATAAGCAAGGCTGCTGCGCAGGCGATCAAGGAGAAGATGCGAGCTTTCAATGCTCGCCCCATCAAGAAGGTGCGCGAGGCTAAGGCTCGCAAGAAGTTCAAGGCCGCGCAGAAGCTTGAGAAGCTCAAGAAGAAGTCAGAGTTGCTCAACAATGACGAAAATATGACCGAGAAGGAGAAGGCTGCCAGCATCTCGCGCCTTATTTCGAGAGCAGCAAAGAAACCCCAGAAGCAACTGCCCAAGCTCGTTGTCGCCCGCGGTCTCAACCGGGGCATCAAGGGCCGTCCTAAGGGCGTACGTGGTCGCTACAAAATCGTTGATGCTAGACAAAAGAAGGAGTTGCGAGCGCAGAAGAGGATTGCCAAGAAGAAGAAGTAATCACGGGCGGCACGGGGTTGAGGCGTGGGTATAGATCTGGTGTTTTGGTTTTAGGTCGTGTGGGGCGGATTTCTAGACTACTTTCTATTTCCCAAGCTCATATCACGAACAAAAGTCGATGTAGGGTAAAGCGGACCTGTAAAGTCCAAGTCATACCTAGTTTAAGGGTTCCGGTTAGCCATCGCAAGGGTAATGAAAAGCATGTGGTTTGGTACCAGTAGTTGACGGCGAGGACGAACCCTTCGTCTTCCTCGGCGCACGATTGGAGCACTTTGTGATACCTAACCGATTTTAGTAATTGATGAATAGTGGAAAAAAGAGGCTTGTGAAATGACTTACCACATAGCGGGAAGATAAAGCATATCTCCGGGGTTCAATGTTACTCGTAAAGGCTGGGCAAGATGGGAGAACTTTGTAGCATTTTGCTCAGGCCTATCCGGATCCCAAATTGCGAAAGGAACAGCCTCATCATAAGTATCATCAATCTTTAATTCCATGCCATTCTCTCCGCGCGTGTACGTTGCGGCCTTGAGAGGTTGCTCGTTGACGCAGGGGTGGCATAAAGAAGGTAGTAGAACGAAGTGCTTTCGTCCCAGAATCTGTACATAAATATTTTCGTAATTGTCTTTGTGCATAGCTGTAACGGATTTAGAGTTACCGATCCATAGGTTCACGGCATCGGGGCACTTGTCTAGTGCTATCCTTGCAAAAGGGATGTCCTTTTGTACGTCTGAGAAGAGAGTGATGTACTCTTCGCGCAGGTTGTCATTTTCTCGAGGACAATCAGTAAAGGCTCCGGGAGAGAAATAGGCTAACTTACGAGTTTGGGCATATCGCACTTCGGCATCAGGAGGAAAGTCAGGATCTGCGCCTTGACGTGCTACATACTCAAGTAGCTCTTCAAAGGGTTGATCCTCATAGTGAGGCTTTGCAAAGACCATTGATTCTTCACCAGGTGGCACGGTAGGCATATCAGCATTGCTGTCATCAGAGTCAGCGAACGGCTCCTTTCGTTGCTCATATCCAGCAGAGGGAACTAACCCATATGGCGTGACAGCAACATTCACATTCTGCCCTTTCATCACAGAAAGCAGATACGCAGAGTTCCAGTCCCGACAGGCTTTCCATGATGAAGCCCCGCCCCTTATCACGAATGGTGTGTTGCGAGCAACATATCGCATGAATTCTAGGGGACTTGGTTCATCGTGGAGCTCATCAATACTGTTGCTGTTGAGTTCGTTGAAAGTGGAAATGAGATTCTCAATGGCTTCGTCCGTAGACAAGACATTGCTTCTTGGCATATTTGCGGTTGAGCAGCCAAGGTACTTCTTACGGTGTTGCCGGATGTGAGAATGTCAAGGTGAGGTTTGGCAGATTAACAGGTGGGCAAAATGAAAAACTCCGACATCGAACCTCAAATTTGGGGTTTGGCGTACTATCTATCTATTGGAGGTACAATATAATAGAAAACATCTCATCGATGTAGTATTCGATAATCCAATACATAAAATTGCAACGATTGCAGGAAATTTAAGCTCTTGTGTAATTGATGTGTTTGTGTAATATCAACAACTATGGCTACCCAGGTTCTTTTTGCAGAAGTCCAATACTATTACGAATGATCATGCTAAGATATTACCGGTTGACAATTTGGCAATTCTTGTTTAAGCAATCTTTTGAAATATCTTCTACCTGACCTAACCATTTGAAGGAAAACTAGAAGCTCAAGACCTGCACTATAGTGTTTCACCTGTTGGGTTTCAGTTGACTTTTAAATGAACATGATTGTATTGTACTCCGTAACTACTAGGTAGGTATGACTCGAGAATTTGAATTTGGGGAAAGATGCTTATGTCATCTGGTTTTTTCGCCCTAGCTCATGCGGCTCTTTGAGTCCTCCACCCTTTCAGGTCCCGCCATCCCCACTTCATCATTCTTTCGTACAGCAACAAGATCTTTCTGCTGGGGCTCATCAGTTCAATTCGCCCCAGACCAATTTCGTCAAGTTTTTTTTTTTTTTTACGCGTCGCATCGACTTGAGAATGAACTGTAGGATACGTGTAATAACATGGCATCCGAGCTCGAAGGCTTGATCGCGGGCCTTTTGGTTCATATCTCATGCCACGGCGAAGAAGGCAAGTTCATGGATTGATTACTTTAATTCCTGCCGCTACTCAAGTACCAATCACTAACTGCTTCACTCTAGGCTGCCCTGTGGATGGTGTTTTGAAAGCTATACATCATCCATCAACCAAGACAGAATCAATATCTGAGGGTGATTCCGCTGTGCAAGCCCGCACTGCCGCGACCATTTGGAGCTGGCTGACTGCGAGACGGGATATTTCTGTCGGCGCTGATCGCGAGTACAATCACCTAACTCTAGACCAAGTGCTGGCACTTTCATCTGCTGGCGACACCCCTGGACAAAATGCAGAGCCTACAGAACCCCACCATGTTCGGGTCTACGCCTCTGAGGATACCATGTGGGAGTCTCTTACCGGCCATGCAGTGGACTACAAGCGAGTCCCCAAGTCTGAATGGATGCTACTATTGGGCATAGCCTCGACTACTACCCAAGGTATTCTTCAAGGAGATCTTGGGCGTCTGACAGATCAAGACAAGCGCAGCGTGCCAAAAAGAACTGATAGTCTCCTTAAGAAAGGATACATTGTCAAGAGAACAACACTTGTACGCGGCACAAAGACGAGTAAAATGTGGCTGAAGCTATTCGCTCCGCCTTTACCAAAAGATGGCGAGGGTGTAGACGAGGCCCGGCCAGACATGACACTAACTCGGCAAGTCCTTGTCGAAGATCTCGAACCCGTCCCTTGGCGCGTACGATGGACTGGTGAATCTATTGACTATATTGCGTTGGCAACAACCATTATGGCTATCGTCAAGGAGTGGGGAGTCCTCCAGATGAAAGACATGAAATCCAAGCTTGGTGTATTGGGAATGCGTTGGCAAATGAAAGTCTTGGCCAAAGTATGTCGCTTTCTCAACCAGCGAGGCGTTATTCAATATGTAGCAGCGAAGCTGGGAGAAAAGGTATTCAAGGACTGTGTCAAATATGTCCGAGACCTCAACGCAGAAGATTGGTCTCTGTATCTTTCAACAGGCAAAAGAAAGAGCAAGACTCCAAGAAACCCGGACCTGGATGGTTATGATGGGAACAAGCAACTCATAGGTCAAGCCTCTAACGTTTCCGAAGTATCCAAATCACCGCCTTGGTCTTTGGATAAGCCGATTCCCGTCATAATCGCCGAGATGGCAAAACGCCTAGGAGATGTTGGACTTACAAACCCAGATGTTTATGCGTTGACGTTAGGCCCTTCATACAGCCGACATCTGTCCTCAATGACCACAGCATTGGCGGTTCCTGGCCTACAACCACCTCACCTGGCCCATTTTCAGATTTATAGCGAACATACGAGATCTGGAAAGGTCGCCTCTTATCGTTACTTTGCACCGAATGCCCCTCAGACACCAGCTGATGCCGCTGACCAAGAATCAACACCGACTCCGGCAGATGTCTATGGGTTCTCCTCGCTATCCTCGTCATCGATATCTCATGAGAACTCGCCAACATTGGCTGAGCTTTGCAGCATGGGAATGGCCAACAGAAAATCAGTGGGCCGCCCTAGGGCCTTCAAAGCTAAGAAAGGGAAGCCTACACCAACAAAAAAGGCAAAAAGAGGCCGAAAACGACGTGCTCCAACACCAGAAGTCCCACCACAAGAGGAGGTTGTGCAAGACGATGAAGCCACCGAAGAAGTAGTCATCCCGCAAGTTCCAGAAACAATTGTTCAAGAACCCGAGTTACCTCCAGAGACACCAGCAGCTGAATCACTAGCGCCACCTGAGATAGATGAAGACCAGCGGGACAATGCTGTATCTGAACCTCAAAAGGCTGCTACCCTTGTGGTGACTCTTAAAGTCCCACCGGCAGCCCTCAAAGAACTTCTGACGAGGGCACAGCCAGATGTGGCGACACCTACACGGCAAACGAGAACTAGGCCAACAAGATCTTCCGCTAGGAAAGTCCAGACCAGGACCGTCGATGCTGATGCCGAGAACGAAGAAATTAATAACCGAATGGACATTGATGATGAACTGGAACACAGTAACGCTACCGAGAGCCTCCTCACCGGGAGGAAACGCGGCCGACCGAAAAAGGGTGAGGATAGGCCAAAAGGAACGGCGGAACAAGCCACTGAAAATGATAATTCCTCACGGCCTTGGGTTTGCGAAAAATGTGGCAGAGCATGGAAAAATGACAATGGCCTGCTTTATCATGTGACCAAGTCAAAGACGAGTTGTAATCCATCATTTGATGTTTCTACAGTGACACCAACTCGACGCGGAAGAAAAGAATCGGCTATAGAAGTTGAAGATCAAGACACTGCGACACCTGCTGTTGACGAATCACAGGAGCCAGACCGACGAGCTGTGGACAACGAAGGAAGAGAAGCATCTCAGGATAAAGACAAAGGCCACGATAATAATGAGAACACCGGAAGAGAGGTTGGCAACAATGAAGGTGAAAGGGACGGAAAGGCTCGTGGCGAAGGCAAAGGACCAGGCCTAGAAAATGAGGATATAACAACACCGATGCCAGTATCAAGAGTACGCGGCCCAATAGCAGCCCGGCCAACTTGGTCTTCAAGGCCAACCCTAAGTTTCAAAGGAGAGGCATTTCAAGTCAACCCGGAATTACAACGACCTCCAGTTGCAATGTTCGACTCTCCTAAAAAGCTCTTACTTATTAACGGTACTAATGGTGCCCTTGTGCAAGGCGAGAACAGCCAATTGCGCCCGGTTCTTGGTTCATTGGATCGATTCAGCCTCGTAGGAGCGTCTCCCAAGACGCCTCGATCGAAACTCCAAAGAAACGGATCTCATCCAGACCCAACTCCTCAAAACGAACAGCCTCAGCCTATTCAACCTTCTACCAATGGTACACCTAGCGCGGCAGGCTCTTCTGTGAAACCGAAGACGCCTATGGTCACCGATACCCCTATTACCAAAGCTGTCATCAACAGCCGTGTGTCCCAGATCATACAAAATATCTTGGCAGAGAATCAAGGGGTTTTCCCAGGAGGCAAATCTTTGTGGACAGCCATCAGTATCCGATGGGTCGAAGCCTTTCCTGAGGTAGTGCCACAAATCCGTTCGTATCAGGCTGCATTCAGAGAACTATTGAAGCACAAAATTGTGGCCGAACATTGGCTCACATTTCGCAGTAAGAAAGGTGTGACTGAGAAATGCCATTTGGTAGTCACAGCTGGGGTTGATCCTTTTTCTCCCGAAGCTTCTGAGGTGGCTCAGAAGATTCAAGAAGCCCATCCAGATCTGTATCTTCCCCCTCCATTCGATGCTCAACTTGATAGCGATCTCTTGAAACGGGGTCGGCGAGATCTCCCTGAAGAAGTCGAGATGTTAGATGCACCGGTATACGTGGCACGAGCCGCCCAGAAGCGGGCTTTGGATGAGTATGATGACGATGGAGAAGACTTCCCGCCGCCTGCAAAGCGTGGTCGAAAACGCAAAAGCATGTTTGCAGATGGACGCCCTTCAAGATCCCGGGCGTGGCAAAGCGACTTGGGAGAGCCAATGTGCTATCAACACTTTGAGTCCTCTCAAGGTGCTCCCGAAGCCCTTCATTTTCTGGACCCTAACACATGTTTGGAGGAGGATGGTATCGAAGGATTTGAACGCTATTTCACCGATGATTTCAGGGCTACGTTGGAGCAACGGCTTTCCAGCTCTTTCTCTGGAGAGATTAATTTTGACAAGCCGATCATTGTTTCCGGCTACGACGGTGTCTGGCCACGTATTACACTCCAGGATTTCGAGATGCAAGATGGCAGCTACACGTTGACGGGATGGATGCCTGACCCGAATTGGTTTGCCTGGTCGTCTATGATAGACATGATTGATAGGAAAGCGCATTCACTCAACCGTGATAAGCTCCAGCGTCAAGATGCTCTTGACCCCTACCGGTGCTTCATTGAGAGGCTGTACTGCTGCATGGACCTGGAGCGAGCGTGGTCGGAATCATTCATCAATGCACCGCCTGGAGCAGCCGGCCCTCACAACATCTTCATCTCATTCTCGAGCGAAAGGGACGATCAAGTTCTTGAGACTCCAGCCCCTGAAATTTCTTGGCCCCTGGATTGGCAGCTTACCCCAACGTCTTTCCCAGGAGACGTTCCTGACCGTGCTCTTCTGGTGGATACTTCGTCTGATGAGGAGGATGATAGCACTGAATGGCCCGAATTCCCGGCATACAGTCAACAGAAGCTTGCTCGAGGCGCTGGCCGCCAATCGAGAGGCCGAGGTGTCGGTCGAGGCTCAGTCAGTCGACCTCGAGCGTCCATCAGTCGCCAGCAACTAGCACAACAACCAAGAGTCAAACGTGTGCGCCTGGTCACACGAGCTCTGATGCCCATTCCTGAGGAAGCTGGGCAGAGGCAGCAAGGCCAGAATGACCAGCAGGGCCCAAGCTCCGTTGACAGTGACTCAGAACGTCTTCTAGCTGCTTTGGTCGCTGTCCGTGTTCTCCTTGGTGGTGCCGACAAGTCTGTTGACTGGGGATTACTCCTTAAGCTTTTCCCTAATCTTGCCCTTAAAGATATCCGCCGGTTCTGGATCGATGCCCGGAGAGACCAAGGTGCCTATGTCAGGAAGCTAACCAAGGATTTCCAAGATCGGTTCATAGTTGCCTACTCTAAGAATGAGCTCCCGGAATTCGACTTTGAGGATCCTACGGACTATGACTGGGACAGCTTGATTGAGTGGACCCTTGAACTGCCTCGCAGAAAGGGTGTTGACCTGCCATCGACAAGGCATTACTTCGAAGACAACTTTTCCACCTCTGCAGCTGCTACTCACGAGGAAGAAGACCCACGTGAGAAATTCTACAATCCTCAGTCATCTGTCTTTGCCCGGTTCGAAGCTGTCACGTTCCCGGCATTTGTCACTGTTGACAATATGCTCAGTGGCCTGAATCAGAAAGTCAAGATTACGAATGAGGTCATTGCGAGGTCTTGGGTGAGATCTCTCTGCTGCACAGATGAGAGTCGCTACACAGTTGACCAGATACAACAAAAGTTTGGAACACTCGCAGACGGCGATCAAGACCAAATCAATGCCATACTGAAGGAAGCCATCGATGTCTTGACGGCACAGCGCATCATTTGCAAGAGCAAACGTCCGCCTCTGTCCGGAAGACCGTTCAGACTGAACGAAGCCTTCGGGCACGTACTTGGGAAACTTGCCCAACGAACAAAGTACCGAGATGCTGCAGACTTCAAGTCAAAACTGGATGCGACCTTCCGGCGTGGTGAAGCTTATCAGGTTCCTTTCAACCTTCAAGACGGAGCTGTGATGGCGCTCATGAATCTGAACGCGAGTGAGAGGATCAAGCTCACCCCAGTCAATGTGCCTCATATACCTCTGGGTTTCCGCCCGGGTTACTACGAGATGCGCAAGTTGAAGAAAGACAGCTACTTT
Source organism: Fusarium verticillioides 7600 (assembly GCF_000149555.1). Taxonomy (NCBI): domain Eukaryota; kingdom Fungi; phylum Ascomycota; class Sordariomycetes; order Hypocreales; family Nectriaceae; genus Fusarium; species Fusarium verticillioides. Next base: position 908,702 of record NC_031677.1, on the reverse strand, counting down.
TGGAACATCGAAGCAACCCCCACGGACTCATACAAGTACGATGAGGACGTGGATGTCATCCGCAAGAGCATCAATGAGGGACCACCCACTGCAAAGCACTTGCTTCCACAATGGGTTGACTTCTTCGGGCGTAGAGATGCAGAGCGGTGGATGGACGTTTTGGGAGCTTTCTGTTTTGTATATGCTACGAGAGGATATCTTACGATCGAGGGCGTGTGCAACGCACTCAAGCCAATCCTGGAAGAGTTTGAGGCCGAGCTCATCATGGAGTGGGGCATAAAAACTGGTGTGCTCGAAGAGGACGAGGATGGCCTTGGACTGAGAGTGGGAGAGTGGTGGTGGCTAGCTGTACCGTGGCAATGTGGACGGCAGCTCAAAGCCAGGAGAGAAGTGGAAGAGTGAGAATTGTTAAAATACCTTGCTAATTAGGAGTCCCCGACAGGAAACTGGGATGAAATTCAAACCATTATAGTTTGCCATAGTAATTAATATCTCCAGAAGATATAATTGTCACAACTTTGTGTCTTATGTAGGAGGGCGAACATCACTTTCAGCCACAATTGTTAGCATCAACGTGAATTACACGCTTTAGTGTTGCTCTTCCTCGCTTGGTTCACGTTTGTCACGCTTTGAGAGTAATTGGGCTCAACAGACGTGTATAGCAGGAAATACGGTGATTGCCTTTGTGATATTTACTGTTTGTGTCCAGGTTTCCTATAGCCAATCATCTAATATTGCCCAGTGTCAAATATTGTGAAGTTTGCCCCTTATAAAGATTGACCAAGCAGTCATATAAATACCAACTTTGCACTTTTCAAGATATGAAACTGAGATTTTGACATGATCTAGCTACAGAATAACGAAAACAGTAGAAGCAAATTGATAGTGATATTAGTAAATGCTGCTGAGCTGACAACAACTCGCAAACTTGCTGATTTGAGGTATAAAATCACGACTCCCCCCCATTTCTGGTTTTATTCCTTTCCTATCACATCTCAAACTCCCTTTTATAGTCTCGCCTGCTTTTATATATATGTGTATTCACACACAACTCTAGCAGTAAAGGCCAAGCAAAAGGCCGATGGTTACGTACTATTGAGAGGCAGTTGAGCAACACAGGTTCCACCTCGAGCAGAACTGCCTCGAAACTGGGAGTAACTCTCAGAAAGTAGAAAATGAGACATAAGATAAGATGTCTGCGGGTTTGGCAGTGACATATTTGCTGCCTCGTTAACTCTTCTTCATCTGAAGATACCGACCTCTTGAGGCCCCTGAAATTATAGGGGTTGGAGTTATCATGCTGATGACATGGTGAGTACATGCCTTTCAGGTGGATCAATCAAGCTGACTTTTGAAGACTGAAGCTTCATCCTCTTACAGAATCTCAGAAGCACGTTTGAAGCCGCAGCTGGAGAGCAGTGAAGTGCTGATGAAAGATATATAAGAGGCCGGGCGACATTGGCGGTGAAAGCTTGCCCCTTTGCAGCTGAGATATGGTATACAGTTACCGGAGCTCTGCTATACGGATGGATCACCGTCATAAGAAAGGTCTCCGGAGAAACTCTCGTTCTCGTCAACTTAGCCAAGAAATTTCCAGGAAGAGCCAGTTCATCAGCAACTGATCTGACATTGACGTCTCGACTCAGCTTCGTCATGGCAGAAACGCAGAAACCAAGACTGCGTCTCGCAGCAAGACACGCTTTCTATATCTATATATTACAACATCCCACTGTATCTTGGCGATTATATGCTTTCCGTAAACAACTACAGAAACTGAATGTCCACGAAATCGGCGAAAAGATCAATGAAACCGGCATAACCCCTGATAGTATTGTGCTTATGTGGCATATTTATCAGTCCGACCTCCAGCTTTTAGGGAGATCATAGCCGGCTGATGCTACCAAGATGTTAATATTCCTTCAGAGGATCTGCATTGTGTTCCTTTGCTTCAGAACTTCTCTTGCGGACTATAATATAAAATGTGCGAGCAACCCTGGAGGAGAGAACCCTGGTAATGTCAAAAACTGGCAGACAGTGGAAGAGTATGGCCAACGAGGAGAGCCAGCCCTTTCAAGGCGAGAGTATTAGACTACGGCTCCATCAGTCAATGTCATTCAGTAGAGTCGGACAGAATGCATACAGTCAAGTCAGTCACCAGCGCAGACAGATCCGCTTTCTCCCTGTCCAAGGACGAAAGCGAGTTCACTTTACAAACAGTCCGCAAACAGAAACAATCCGGTTCAAAATTCGAGACGGGAGAAAGACCTTCAAAACTCGATGTCCCCAATCACCAAGCACCAACATCAAGTGTCAACGTTCTTCAAGAATGCATAAGGCATGTCCAAGCATATAAAGGGAGACCACCAAATACAAAGACGCACAGAAATGTTCTCTGACAGACCAATCCTGAGAAATTAAGATAGACGTCTTCTGTAGTCAAGTTGCATGTTCATCCAGTTAACATCTTTTTGTTTTACTTGTCACTTGATACTGGTGAAAGCTGTTAGACAAACAAGTCCTGAACTTAGGATCCATTTATCATAAACTTAGGATGAGATTATCGTAACTTCTTCTAAAGATAGACTAGCATTCTCCTTGTGATCAAAAGAGTAAAAAGAAAAGTGGCAGGTTCTGCAATTGGCAAAAACATACAACAGCGGGGATTCGCTGGTCGTCACCGACCCAACTACTAATCCGCCCCTTACCAGCTTGACTATGGGAGAGCGGACGGGATCCCGTATTTTCTGGTAGGTATGGTCGTATGTACCAGAAGTAGTTGCAAACTGGATTATGACGACCATTTCAGACTGAACTATAACGGCCTCTTGGGACCCTGTGCCAACCACAACTACACCATTGATCAGATCAACTGTGATTCTCCTTCTCAACCAACTCATCATTGCCTAAGACTTATTTTCTGCCATAGTGCTCGCAGTTCAGAACCCCTCGTCGTGACCATGCTTGGTGTAATGGGCGAAACATCCTATAATCCAGACGCCCACGATGAGTTCGCAGTTTGTCACCAAAAACTCGTAGACCATAAACCTTTCAAAGGATTCGTTCCACCATAAATAAGCAAGGATAAATGCTTCCAAGGTGCCCAGGATAGATAAATACGCCAATAGCCTGGTGAAACCCTCAGCATCCATTACCTGGAGCCAAGGTGGGCCAGCAGAGAAGAAACCGAATCGATCGGGGACGTGTAGAATCCTGGACTGGATGTAATACCCGCGATTAGCCATCCTTAACTTCCAGGGGTCGAGGAAGACTTGGGAGCGGATGGCTTCAGGATCAGTGTCGGTCATTTTGATGGTGTTTATGTGTACGATAGGTGAGGTATTCTATAGAAGCGGTTATGTTCACAGCCAAACATGGTAGAGATGGATGGGAGGTTACCGTAGAAAATTGTGCGTCGGCAGGTATATTTGACTTTTACGATAGGGGTTTTGGTGTCTCTTATATTTTTGTTGAAACAAGGTTCAGCCTGCGCACATAAACATATATTGCAAAAGCCATCGAGTTCTCGTTATTGGGGCGCCAGGAACATTAACTTTCAGGTGAGTCTGGCCTGCCGTGAATGCTGATGCTTCTGTGGCCACAGTAAAGCCCCTATCTGAGAGACAAAATCCCAATGTGTTTGACTGCCTCACATCAAAAAGACTAGAATGCCTCAGCAAGGTCTGCCTCTTCTACCAATCGAGTGGACCAAAGTCATCTATTCACTGGGGTTGGATATTCGAGTAACGTTAATAGTACACAAGACGTCTGCCTCACGTTCAGGACGGTAGTCACATCGGACTCAAATTGACCGGATATCTAATTCGCCCCTAACTGACTGATCAATGTAAAAACACCATACGCCATGCCGACAATAACATACGAAAACCTATAATTCGCAATCACACAGCAAAGATGATCTTGAGAACGAGGGCCACCAAAAGCACCACCAAAACAACGATAGTTCGATCAAGCCACAGAGGAACACCGTCGTCTGTTGCCCTTCGAGCTTGCTGCGCTTGTGCCTGTGCTGCAGCCTGTGGTACAAGTCCTTGAGCCGCCGGAACGGGGAGGGGTGTAGTTCGGGTCGGGGTGGGGTTTCGGTTCTCTGTTGATGGTTGAGGGGCCAAAGAATCGTTGGCAGCCGTGACGGCATCTGGTGCGGTCTGAACAAATCCCTCTGCAAGCTGAGCGGTCTCGGCGTCGTCGCTTGTCTGTTCGAGTTTGCTCTCGCCCTCCTTCTTGGCTCCCATCTCATCTCGCCATCCCATGTTCAACTCTTTCGGGATCTCGACTTCCTGTGCACTTGATGATGCTTCCTTTGCTCTCTCTTCGCATTCCTTGATGATCTCGCCGTTTGTCTTGCCGCACGTTCCGCATTTGAATGCAGGTGACTCGTTGGCAAGACGTTGGCGCACTGCGTCAGTGGTTTCAAGACCTCCAAGCTGGCCACGAGCATCCGTCTCCATAAAACTTCGGAGTCTATACAAGATGAAATGTCAGCTAATGCAGTCCCTACAAGAACAGGAGGAAAACATACGCTACAAGAGCTGTCCGTACTCCCCATGCAGGTTGCCACGTCTCCTCATGATGGCCACTGATACTCAAGCAGATCTCACGATTGGCTTCGAATCGACCACTTGGTGTCATGAAGCGGAAAGAAGGCGGCCGGAGTGGGTATGTGGGTGGAAGAACTATGCGACCATGATAGATGCCGTTGCTGTAGACTGAGTTGGGTGGCCCCTTGAGTGTGAAGTGCCACTCGAACAGGTCGGATTCGAGGGGCTCGGCTGTGTAATCGGCAGAAGGTGAGTTGGAGATTTCGGCTGCTTCACGAACTATTGCTCTAGTTAGTGATGGGGTCGATGATTCGAGGTGACGATGCTCTGGTATTTGTGTTGTATGTTTTGGAGCTGGTCACTTACGTATTCGTCTAATCGTAGGCGATTTCGAGCTGAACTTTGGAGTCGCCATGGCGAAGATGTTTGCAACGTTCGCTTGCGTGTTTCGTGTCACAAAAATGGAAGCTCCTTTGAAAGATATATATGTATATATATGTATGTCGTTGGATGGATGATTGCTCTAGACGGTCATTGCTTGGCGAACGTGGGGAGCTCGTTCAAGGAAGCCAGCTATCGATAGCTTGTGAAGGACAACGTGGAAGGCGAAATATTAAGGTTTTCAGCTTGAAAGCAACGATAGAGATTCGAGTGGCAACAATGGATTCAGGCTGAGAAAATGAAAGTAAGCTTAGTCTAGGTATGGAGTCAACGAAGCTCTTGTAAAACGCAAACGCAATGTGGTATCTTATGGGATACCTCGTCTCGTCGCTATGATTGATTGCCGGAACTAGAGTGGGCGGAACCCCACTCATGATGATGCACGCAAGACGGGCTAGGCTCTTATACAGCGCTCTATCCACTATTAGCATGCGCATGCACTAAACCGTAAGACATCACATATCGGTTCCATCCAATCACAAGCTTTCCTTACCTAAGCAGAGCCATCACTGAATTGGCCCGGTTCAACGACTCCATCACGACTGACTATTGCCGTATCATCACTATCCTCGTCGTCTCGTCCACGGCCCCCAATTCGGTCTCTACGTATGTCAATCGCGATTTGCCGCTCGCCTTCATATATAGACGAAGTTCAATCCCCACTAACACCCCCGATCTGTGCAGCCCAGAACCTCGAAACGAGCGACTATCACATCCGATTTCATCATGGCTGGTCACGGTCACCACAGCTTTAACGGCCCCCCTAAGCCCCCGGTGGCTCACGTCCCCCGCATCTACCGATTCACCGCGACAGCTCTAGGCGCCGGCATGTGGTTCTTCGTGAGTCACCCCGAAACCTTGCGACTTTGAACCATGGATTGGTACATCAAAGCGAGGGTTACAACGTTTAGACGGATGAATTGCTAATGAAACGAAATAGCTTATGTATCGGGCGAAGAAGGATGGTACGTCTTTAATGATTCGGTCTCTTGTGAGGTGTTGGTTCGAGAGATCAATGGCTGACACAAGCTTCAGGTGCCGTTCTCCTCGGCCTCAAGCACCCTTGGGACCACTAAACGATTACCATGTACGATTACTTTCATTCCTGCGGCAATTACAACAGAGAAGGCATTGGGCGTCGATATTAGAGGACAAGGAGGTTCAATGCGGTGTATATAGGGCAGAAAAGGCTCTTGAATTGAAGAAAAAGATCAAATGACAGTTCCGAAGTGATACGCATGATGTTCCGAGTGCCAACGTATCATGTCCCCTATCAGCAATTGTATTCCCCGTGGACGGGAAATCTGAAATCTGAAATTATCAAGGACTCATGTGTTTTCTGGAAAGACTGCCTCCAGTGGCACAATGCACATTATCGAGGCCTCTAGATCCTTACTATTCACAGCGAAGAATTGGTTCGGCAAACATATCCATGAAAATTCTGGCATTGGTCTTTTATCCAACCAAGCCTCTTGTATTTTGATCTTATTAGTGAGACCAACCGCTTCACGCTTCCTTCGCAGTCTTTATACTCTATAACAGCTTCAATCAATACTCACATAAGTCTGCTCTCATCCAATCGCTATGCAACTTGCTTGTTTTCCTCCCAACTTAAATCCGAGATCCCTCTGCAATCACCTTATACTCTTTGCGCTTCTTGGCCTTGCCAGTCACTGACTGCTTGACTGAGCCTATCAATCGAGCCAGTCGCAACGCAAGGAAGTGCTCAAAAGCCCATGCCACGATAAAGTAAGCAGCACCCAATCCGATCAGGAACAGTTCATAGTCCCAGCTCATGTCTGTCAACTGCATCAGGTCGATGACCCATTGAGCAGGAGTCAGGATCATGTAGACGGTTATCAAGAGGGCGATGGAGATGGTTATCGCAAATGGCCCTAAAATATGGTCAGCTTTCACTATCAAGGTGGTGACTGAGAAGACTTACAGTTTTGTGTGGTCCGCTGCCGGAATGGGCGTCCAGCATTAAGAATAACTCCCGAGAGGATATACTCAAAGCAAGAGAACAGGAAGAGTGCCGTGTTTTGCGAGTTCTCAATGCTAGGCTCATCCTTGTGCACCACAGGAGGAATATACCAGGGCTGCTCCTTGACAGTAACATACGTCACAGCTTGGAAGAAGATGCAAATAAGCATGAATCCTAACAGAGGCGTGAGCACCTTTCGTGAGACCAAATCCGCAGTAGGTCGCTTGCGGCAAAGTCTCGGAGCAGGTCCCGCCCATCCCATGAAGATAGCGATCGGAAGAATAAGCGCGAGATCGATAAAGAGGAACTGGAAATCTCCCAAATTGGAAGCCCTGGCATAAAGGAATGTGACTGATGTGAACTGAATTGCTGAGTACAAACTCATGTACTTGAAGCAACTGAAGCTTGTGACCAGAGCGGCTCGACCCTCCCTGAAGGCTTGTTAGACTACTTCAACCGATTTGCTTCTCTCAACTTACTTGATAACTTCCAATACACAACGGATGTCAAACACACGAGAAGTGAACGGAGCGGCCACGGAAGCCTCTGCCTCAGATAAAGAGATGCCAACATCTGCGGCCTTCAAAGCACCGCAGTCGTTTGCTCCGTCACCACAGAAGCCACATGTGTAATCAATGCTCTGCAGCTTCTCGACCAACTCATGCTTCTCATCAGGGGACATTCTGGCAAACACTTTACCATTGATGAGCATCTAGAGGTTTGTTAGCAGAGGCAGTAGGAGATGGAAAATGGGATACTGACCCGTTGAAGTGCTTGTGGCGACGCAAAGTCAACCATCCATCGGAACACATCACCACTGACAGCCAAAGTATAGTTACGAAGGCTGGTGATCTCAAAAGGTAGTGAAGCATCCGCCTCTGGAGGAGGCGGTAGGGGCTGTTGATGTTAGCCGTGATCCATTGTGGTCACAGGTGCAACAAGAACTTACAAGCAAGGTCTTTTCATTCAAGTGGTACAGATTGTTGTCGATACTTTCCCATTGAATCTTGGCTTCCGCATTACGGAAATCACCTGGTCAGGTTAGAATACTTTCGACAAGATCATAAATCTGAAACGTACCCTCGATGAAGCGCGGCACGAAGCAATGAGCCTTTCGATCCATGAGTCCGCACTCTCGGGCCACGCTAATGGCCGTCAAGATGTTGTCACCGGTTACCATGACTGCGCCAATGTTGGACGCCAGAAGCTCCTCCAGAACTGCGGCTGTTGTGGGCTTAAGCTTGTTCTCAAACACAATGAAACCAACAAAGTCGAGATCACTCTCAACTTCAGTTCGACTCATCTTCTGAGCCTTGACCCAGCTAAGCTTCTTGAGATGCCGGCTGGCGACACCGATAACACGGTAACCTTTGTGAGTATACCACGACAGAAGCTCATCATAATCGTCAGGAACTGCGAAAGGTCAGTAGGCGTAGGTATCCTTAGGTTATTGAGACACTTACAGCTTTCAGGGCGGCAGATCTCCTTCATTGCCTCAGGGGCTCCCTTGACAAAGATGTCGCCACTCTTCTGGCCGAATTGTCGAACAATGACACTGGCGCGTCGCAGATTGGAAACAAATTCAAAAGACTTCTGTACCCCAAGCTCGATGTTGCCCTATAAGACTGTCAGTAATCCGTTTCCCGCGGTCACTGCAGGGGCCATACGTTAGGGGGTCGTGCAATAGAGGGCGCCAGTCCACCTTGCTCCTCTTCTTCTTCGGAAGCACTCTGCTTTCCCTCTTCGTAAGTCCAGCGTGTGAACTCAAACATCTTAAGATCCAGTGGATCGCCGACAAGTTCATCATCAACGGACCGCAGAGAGTGACAGGTGGCCATAGTGTGCAATGCGGCGCGGTAAGTATCCTGGGCGTTCTGTCGTGTGGCTTCAGCCAAGAGCATCTGAGGCTCAGTCACAATTTCACTGAACTTCTTCGAGTCGCGATCAACGACTCGAACTCCCAAAACATCCAGTCCCTCTTCCGTCAAAGTTCCTGTCTTGTCAAAGCACATGATATCGATCTTTCCGCCAACATTCACTCGCTGAGGACTGATACAGAAGATTTGCTTCTTCTTCAGTCGACTAAGAGCAAAGTTGGTACCAATTGTCAAAGTTGCAGGCAGGGCAGGAGGCACGACAATTGTGATGAGATCGAGCGCTCGCACGATAATAAGGTGCCATGCAAGACCAAGTCTGATGAAGTTGACCAATGAGGCCAAGAATCCGATTGCAGCAACGATAGCCATGACGCTGATGTACCGGAATGAATCGCGGTAGAACTTGAAACCTGAGGGCTTAGGGAACAGCATCGACCGTACCAGGGCACCTTTTGTAGTGTTGAAACCAGTCCGGACAACGAGAGCGAGCGCAACGGCGTCGTCCCCTTGGTCTTCCTGAGGCCTTCTGGCGCGGATGATTTTGGTACCACAAAATAGGAAGTGTCTGGCGGTCTCAGGGGTAACTGACGACGCTCCCAGATCCATTGTACGCAAAGTTTCGTCGGTGGCTGGCAACTTTGAAACGGGGACAGATTCACCAGTCAACATGCTTTCGTTGACGATACAGTCACCAGTAAGCAAAAGACTGTCACTGGGAAACTGTGTCAAACTGGGATCGCTCAGTTCGTAGACATCTCCAGGTACCAGTTCACTTGAACTGATGAATCGCCAGAAACCGTTTCGCAGAACTCGCACATCACATTCGAATCTCGAAATCTCACGGAGGCGCTTCATGGTAGCTCGAGTCTCGATGAGGGTAGCAGCAATACTACCAACCGACATGAGGAAGATAGCAATCGCATAATAGTAGTAGCTGTCCATGGACCATAGGACAAGACTGGCGATCTGAAAGACATAAAAAGGGTGCAAAACTTCGTCCACTAGAAGCTGGCCAGTTGTCTTCTGCTCGATATCGATGAGGTTGCTGCCAAAGACAACTTCACGGACTCCCCTCTCATCAGTATCCAGACCAGCACGAGTCAGTCGCACATCGGTCCAGTTAGGGTCTTTCCAGCCGTTAAAGAGCATAAACTTGTCTTTAAGAGGGTGGAAGCACAGTCGAATGTAGCGGTAATCCAGTGTTCGGAGGTCGTCAATAATAGGGTCAACATCTTCATCCAATGCGTCAGAGTAGAATTTCTCTGGCAGGCCGAAGACTGTTGACAAAGGTCGACCATAAATTTGAGATCGAACATCCATAGTGACAAGTTCACCCCACTGGTTCTCTATCACGACCCATTCGCACTCTGCAAGCGAGGTTGCTTGTCCAAGCAGACCAACGTACCACCGGGGCAGCCATCGAAAGAGGAGATAAGCGAGACCGCAGGTAAGGATACACAAGGAGATATAGATCGCAGAGCCGATCTTGCTTGTCTTGAAACCGGCGATGACGATAGTGAGATCTTCGTTCTCTAGATAAACTTTTTGACTGACACGTCCATGGCGACGAAAGCTTCCAGCAGTAGCTGTACTATCTCGTCGCAAGAGATGAGCGTTTACCGAATGGCGAGAGTATGCGGATGAATGTCTGCGCAGGGCATAGTTGTCTTCGGAAATGCGATAGTCTCGTTCTGGGGATTCGTCGTATTCCTCGGCGCCATCAACACCAAATTCCAAGTCTCCGATATCTGAAACGCTGCGCCGGATGTAGTCGCCAGCAATGCTCTGCACAGCTACACTCTCTGCGTCGTCATCATCGGGAAATCCTTCGTTATCGTCATCGTAATAGGCGAAGCTGGCGGTCGAATCGGCGCGAGGTCGTCGATGGGAAAACGCCGATACACTGGTGGGAAGACTTTCGGCGACAGGACCAGAGAAAAGCTGATAAGGACAGATCGTTAGTATTTACGAACATACAACGATAACGGCTTGAGTATTTGATAGTTACCTCCTCATGCGCCATCTCAACATCTTCAAAGATGCTCGACCTGCTCTGATTAGAGCTCATTCGATAGAGTCCAGCGCGACCGTTGCCATTGGCATTGGATGCGCGATGGCGGCGATGGCCATTATCTTGGCCCGGTTCCGGGCTAAGAGGAGCGTCTTCATCCATCAGTTCGTTTAAGGAAAATTGGTTCGCATGATACACAAACAAATCCTCAAAGTCGAGATAAGAATTTTGCGTATAAGTTGCAGGTCGCACGCCCGATTACGTCGTTGGTTGGCTCAGCGCTCGTGCCCTGACCAAGGCTGACCCGGAGAGTCATACCGATATGCCGAACTGGCCCCGCTATACATTATTGGTCTGTTTCTACCTTAGTCCAAGACGCAAGGCTGAGAACAGAGATGGTTCAGGCCATAACGTCAATAATTCTGAAAGTTTGGTGATGACATGCAGTTATCTACTGGCTCAACTTAGGATGTCCATAGGACTACAGGATTGGCCAGCATGCTGACTCGAGGGCCACGTCAAATTGTTTCCTGATTGTGGTGCTTTATGAGCAAGGTTCCTCGGCAAAGAATTTGGCTGGGTCTGGGGTTGCTGTCCACCTATAGCATCTAGTTGTGAATGCCATCCGCTTCTTTGCTTGACCACTTTGACGACCGCTTTTTTATTTATCTATTGTCAACAGACAAAGAAGTGGTGGGCGAATAGGATGCTGCATAAACAACCCGCTCCTCCTTCACGATACAAGGGCGCGCGCGATTCGTGACGCATCCCTCGACTTGTTGGTATCAGAGATTCACCAAAGCTGCAGCCAATCGTGCAGGGCCCATCACAGTGCGTGCGAGCCACGTTCTATCACGCGTATGTAGGCAGAGAGATACCATCAGTTGAGTTGTTGGATATGCTTGTCCTTCAACCCTTCTATCCGAACCAAAGGGGTATGTTCTTGCTCCAGGACTCTTTCGGAGGATCCATCCGTGGCCCTTTGCTTTTTGATGGTTGGGTACCTACATGTCCAGCAAGCGAACTATTATCAGTAGATATTGTAGGGTTGGCCTCGCTTGATTCATGCTCTTCGATGTAACATGTAACTTTGAAGCGGTTCCCCGAGATTATGTATGTACCTTGCTATAAATGTAGGAGCCATGCCATGAGCCATCAGACCCGAGTGTTCCCTTTCGGGCGAGGCCGGGTGTATCTAGTCAACAAAAAGAAGCCCAAGGCACAACAGTTATTCAGCCCTTTCTTTCATTATCAGGAACAGCATGTCGTCGATATGTCGTCGTTGTTCCTGGTTTGAGCCTGGGGCGCGCCACCATTCCAGAACCTTTATGACTGGAAGAAGAAGGGCCGGTGACTGAAGGGGAAGTGTTACTTTGATGGGCAAGGGATCAGAGAGTGTTGTGTTCTGGAATCCGTCTAGATTGTGGCGAGTGCTTCCCTTGTACTGCGAATGGATGAGTCGGAGAGAATCACGCATCCAATCCCTGTGCGACGCCACAGGATGGAAACAAAGGTACATGCATATTGCAGTTGTGTGGCCTCGTGTGAACACGTTCGAAGATGCACTGTGTTACTGTGGCTGTCTGTAGGTCTCCTCCACTCCCCAGGCTCCCTTGGGTTTCTGTTGTCTCACTTCTCCGCTCTCTCACAGCGCCTCCACACTCAAAGCTATTAGGTACCTAGAGCCCGCCCAGAGGAGGGGGACCCATTGGATCCTCTCACACAGTTTGGCTGGGCTGGGCTTGGCAGGTAATTTTTTTTTTTAGTTAGGCGATCGACCAGTTGAGCTTGGTGCTTGGTGGGCGGCCCAACAAGTTCAAAAAGTGAGAGAGGAGACTGGACCGACCGAGGGGAACCTCCTCCATAGTACTACTAGTCTGGGCTACCTTTACCTACCGCCCTCTCTCTTCTCCGTCTCTCTCACTCCCGTCTCGCTCGCTCGCTCTGTTTTGTAGGTACAAGCCCAGTGCCCAAATTTTTTCAGACTTATCGCCCCCCACCAGAATTTAGCAAACGTCAACGGCCGCTGCTTTCTCAACTTCCTTTCATCCCTCTCCTCTCAACCTCACCTCGTCCCCAAAAGACGTTTATCACAAGCGCCTATTCGGATCTTTCATTATCAGACAAAATGGCCGAGCCCATTCGTGGAAAGCGTGCTCAGGACGCCGTGGCTCCGTAAGTTATTTCCTTCTTTACCTTGCAATATCAATCTTCTGCCTTGGATTGTTTGTTTCTTTGCTTGCCCGCCGCTTCACGATCCACGATGCTAACTACCCCACCTTCGACCAGTACGCCTCAGAACACACCCGCAACTGCTGCTCCCATCTCTTCCCACGCTCAACAGCCGGGCGTTGCTAGTATCAAGGAGGGTGAGTATCTCTTTTTGGTTTTTCATGACTTGTCGTGGACCAATCCCTTATACACCAGGATCACTGTCTAACCCCGCTGTAGAGGATCTGGACCGTGCCGCGGCGGCTTCAGTTTTCGCCCAAAACCCCAAGCTTATCCAGATGATTCAAGGTCGCCTCGGCTCCCTCGTGGGCCAATCTTCGGGCTACATCGAGTCCCTGCCCGCTCCCGTCCGCCGACGTGTCGCTGGTCTTAAGGGTATCCAGAAGGACCACTCCAAGCTTGAGGCTGAGTTCCAAGAAGAGGTTCTCCAGCTCGAGAAGAAGTACTTCGCCAAGTTCTCTCCTCTCTACGAGAAGCGTTCCGCCATTATCAACGGAAAGACTGAGCCTACTGAGGAGGAGATCAAGGCCGGTGAGGAGGACGATGAGCCCGAGACTGAGGATGCTGCCAAGTCTGAGCAGAAGTCCGATGTCCCCGACAACGTTTCCGGTATCCCTGAGTTCTGGCTCTCTGCCATGAAGAACCAGATCTCACTCGCTGAGATGATCACTGACCGTGATGAGGCTGCTCTCAAGCACCTCACTGACATCCGCATGGAGTACCTTGACAAGCCTGGTTTCCGTCTCATCTTCGAGTTTGCCCCCAACGATTTCTTCAAGAACACCACCATTACCAAGACATACTACTACCAGAACGAGAGTGGCTACGGTGGTGACTTCATCTACGACCACGCTGAGGGTGACAAGATTGAGTGGTTGCCTGGCAAGGACTTGACTGTCCGAGTTGAGAGCAAGAAGCAGCGAAACAAGAGTAAGCCATGGTTTTGGGGGTTGATCCCCTTTTTTCTTTGAGCCTAGCGACTAACCCAGCTCTAGACACAAAGCAGACCCGAATTGTCAAGAAGACCGTTCCTACCGAGTCATTCTTCAACTTCTTCTCGCCACCCAAGGCTCCTACCGAAGACGATGACGATGATGCCGAGTCCGACATCGAGGAGCGCCTCGAGCTCGACTACCAGCTCGGTGAGGACATCAAGGAGAAGCTCATCCCCCGCGCCATCGACTGGTTCACCGGTGAGGCTCTGGCTTTCGAGGAGATCTCGGACGATGAGCTTGATGGTGCCGATTTCGACGACGATGATGATGAGGACGAGGACGACCTGAGCGAGGAGAACGATGACGAGGAGGAGTCTGACGACGACGTACGTTACCTCGCAGCAAACAAACCCTTTGTTGATATTTCGGACTAAACTAACTTTTATCTTTAGGATGAGTCTGGCAAGCCCAAGCAGGAGGCTGCTGAGTGCAAACAGAGCTGAGCGGCGCGATAGAGCGCGACGTAACGCATATTCTCACTCATGACATGATTGACTTTTATCGGGTTGAAGGATTTCATCTAAGTCACCGACCTACTCGGAAGAAAAAGGGTGGGCGGTGAACGACGGGAAGAAAAAGGCTACAGAATTGGGAAGCGGTTGAAACAGGTCGGCGTTCCAGCCGGTGCCGTTTTTCAGAACAAAAAAGGTAGCATCGTCATTTGATAGGCATCGTTTGCAAGAAACAAAACCTATGGTTTTTGCAGGCAAACTCTGGGACTGGAAACCACGTTGATAGACAGACACACAGCCAGAGGGCACAAGTCGGCCCCGCGCGATTATTATGCTGCCCTCCTCTTTTTTGCAGCCTTTTTCTCTTACTTCGTTTTCAGGGGTTCTCTGTCTTGTGTTTTGTTTTTTTGCAAATAACGCTGATTTTTGTTCCTGGCATGGATGTAAGGTAGTGACAGAAGGGATGGTTCTTACAGGGCAGGGAAGGGTGCAAGGGTTTTACCAGGTGCATAATATATAGAGAATGATTCTGCCATGATGCAATAATTTGTATGTTGTTGCAGTAATATTACCGGCTTTGTCTGTGTACTTTTGTTTGTTTGTCTTGGTCTTTGTTTACTGTGTTTTGACGTAGTGGCTGCATACTTGTGTCTATCGAAATGCGGTGAGATCGTTATTACCACCACGGAAATGCAAGACATGTTTGGAGCCGACGCCACGACGACAATGTCTCAGTTGTGACCCCAGGGACATGCATGTACGTCACAGTATGGCGAGTCATGTTGTTTACAGTTGCGTTGACTATGATATATCCTACATTCGTCGTTGATGTCTTGTATTATTGCTCAGAGTACTCAGGTCTCCACAATGTTTCCATCGTGTATCTTTCAAAGCACGGTGCTTATTGAGTAACTATTAAGTAAAAGACTATCATTAATATGACTTTCCCAACCCTGTCTAGCCCTCTGAAAGATATAAACTGGAATTTTATAGAACAATGGCAGCATATAGGGTAGGTCTCGCGGAGCAAGAAAACATTAGACCTTGATATTATATGTCAAGACAAACTCCGTAAAGGTATTCTAAGCCTACATCCTACACTTATACCAAGTTACCCAAGTCTTTTTCTCACTTAGGATCGAGGTCTTGGGTTTTCTTTCCTCCCCTAAGTTGGGTATCAGTGGACAAGGTGCTTCATCCGATAGCTAACTAACAAACCCCAACTGGATCGCATCCGGGACCAATTATCAAGACTTCATATGGCTTCAAGATACACTGACAGAAGATGAAATGTCAACAGTTGAATTGACGGATGAAACTAATAGTTAAACGTCCGTCCGTCTGTCCATCCGCCGCTCAGCTCCGCTGCATCCCGCGCCGGCCTGCATATCCTCCGACTATGCCGCACACCGAATGGAATCACCTCCGCCAGCGGGACTGCTAGAAGCGGTAACACACAGCTGTACCTATCCCTAGCAATCGGGCGCCGGGAGATGCAGAGATTGACGCCATTGCGTGACGGCATGGTGGCATTTCCGGTCTCGGTCAAGGGTCAAAGTGAGCAGACAACCACTGTCACAGCATAAGTTTTTTTTAAGTGGTCCTGTCCAGGGCTGAGTGTATTGTTAGCGGCGTGGTAGTCCAAAACGCCGAAGGGTATATTCGGCCTGGACCTCGTTTTCTTTGTTATAAATGGTCCAAGGATACTGAGCCAGCTCTTTCGTGGCCGACAGCGGACTAATGTACGTAAAAAGTTTTCCTATGCCAAAGGTGTCACGTCCGCAATGTTCCCACTCCGACGTTCATGTAGGTCGTGTAAATGCGACTAAGAGCCGCAAGGGTACACCGAGCGAATGCTCTATTTACTTGTAGATGCCCTCTGATTCGGCAGTGATGGCATCAAATACCCAGGGTGAGTCAGTTTGCGGAAGTCGGTAGACGTTCATTTGCCTGAATTCTGGTGCTGCATCCGGCCCGTCGCGACCTGAATTGTCAGCACTGGTTAGACTGGAGTCATCTCATCATAGGTAACCGAGTCCAGCTCATACGTAGATTTTGGTGGCATCATAAAACCAATTGACTCCCCTCCTGATCGTCCGAGTTTCTTCCTAGTATTCTAATTCCCAACACACCATAATCTCATCCTTTCCTAGACAGCGGGCAATTCTTTGATACCTCCTCTGTTCACAATTAAACGATCTTACCTAGCTCTCCAATTGCTCCCTCTGTATCCAAACTCCCCGCTGTTTTACAACCCCTCCACCCTTCTCCAACAACACCACACCGACCGCGACCATCGACACATTTCATCATGGCGCCTGCTCCTCAAAACATCGCCAGCAACCTCTCTGCTGCTGCTCAGCGCGGCGAGGTCTCTCACAGCTGGGATAAGAACGTGGCCACCTCGCCGCTCACTTCTTTCCACTCTCCTCCTAGCTGGACCGCCAACCTCCCTAACCGTGGCGCGCCCAAAAACTTGAAGCCTTTCAACACCAAGGATATCAAGATTCTACTTCTCGAGAACGTCAATGTCACTGGTCAGGAGATCCTGAAGGCCCAGGGCTACCAGGTCGAGGCCCTCAAGACCTCCCTCCCCGAGGACCAGCTCATTGAGAAGATTCGGTGAGTTTGCAAAAATACCCCGCCATCCCTCAACTTTTTTTTTTGTGAAGTTGTGCAATGCCCCTCCATCGAAGGGTTCACAAATGCCCCTCGTCCATGAGCTCCAAGCACCCCACCATGAATACTAACAAATGGTGATCACAGTGACGTCCAAGTCATCGGTATTCGCTCAAAGACAAAGCTCACCGAGAAGGTCCTCCGACAGGCCGAGAACCTCCTCGTCATCGGTTGCTTCTGTATCGGCACCAACCAGGTCGACCTCGAGTTCGCCGCCAAGAATGGTATCGCCGTCTTCAACTCCCCCTTCGCCAACTCGCGCAGTGTCGCTGAGTTGGTCATCGCCGAGATCATCGTTCTTGCCCGTCAGCTTGGCGATCGATCCAACGAGATGCACCGAGGCACCTGGAACAAGGTCAGCTCCAAGTGCTGGGAGATTCGAGGCAAGACTCTGGGTATTGTTGGCTACGGTCACATTGGTTCTCAGTTGTCCGTCCTCGCTGAGGCTATGGGTATGAACGTCATCTACTACGATGTTGTTACCCTGATGGCTCTGGGAACTGCCAACCAGGTTCCTACACTTGAGAAGCTCTTGGGTGAGGCTGACTTTGTCACCCTCCACGTCCCTGATCTCCCTGAGACACGCAACATGATCTCTACTCCCCAGTTCGAGCAGATGAAGACTGGTGCCTACTTGATCAACGCCAGCCGTGGTAGCGTTGTCGACATTCCCGCTCTCATCAAGGCTAGCCGTGCTGGCAAGGTTGCTGGCGCTGCTCTTGATGTTTTCCCCGCCGAGCCCGCTGCCAACGGTGACTACTTCACCAACGACCTCAACGCCTGGGGCGAGGATCTCCGAAGCTTGAGGAACCTTATCCTGACACCTCACATCGGTGGTAGCACCGAGGAGGCTCAGCGCGCCATTGGTATCGAGGGTAGGTGCAAACCTAGAACATCACGTTGAACTTATCACTAACACCCAAATAGTCAGCGAGGCTCTGGTTCGCTACATCAACCAGGGTATCACTCTGGGCAGTGTCAACATCCCCGAGGTCCAGCTCCGTTCGCTGACTTCCGACGAGCCCGACACCGCTCGCGTAAGTCTATGCCGAAACCCGAATTTGACATACTCAATACTGATACAAAATCATAGGTCATCTTCATTCACCGAAACGTTCCTGGTGTGCTCCGAAAGGTCAACGAAATTCTCGGCGACCACAACGTCGACAAGCAGATTTCCGACAGCAGAGGCGACAACGCCTACCTCATGGCCGATATTAGCAGTATCAAGTATGAACAGATTAAGGATATCTACGACAGCCTCGAGGCTCTTAGCGGTAAGTCGAGTCAAGTGAGACAAGCTCAATGCCATAAACTGACAGTTCGCGCACAGCTCGCATCATGACCCGTATCCTGTACTAAGAAAAGAGGCATGGACCACTCGGTGGTCGTGAGGTTCAACTCTTACCCTTGAACTACCACAACTCAGTAAAAAGAAACGCGATGCGACCAACAACCGCACGGGACTTTGCATGCATGGAGAAGGGGGAAATAAAGGGGGCGGCCCGCTCGTTTTGATCCGGTCCTTGATTCCCGGACGCGGTTGACGCATTGATGCATTGACTAAGGTCAATGAAGGCATGAGCAATTCAAATCTCCATGACGCGACTTGACGATCGTGGCTGGAGGAGGTTTTGCTACGGATGATGCAAGAAGAGTCGGAAACGCCAGATATGGGTAGGTACTCCATTCTTGAGCGTGGATCAAATCAAAAGGGGGCTGGTTTTTGCGGCTGGTGCTTGATTAAGTTAAGGTAAAAGCTCGCAAACCGACTGGTTGGGCTAGTCGGTGGCACTGTATGGAGTAATATGGCATGGATGAATTCAACGAACAGAAACATTTGAGCTTCAACGCAACTTAGAATACCAAAATAGGATCAATCCGGTGCGAATCGAGAGGGGGACCCCGAGGGGACCCATAGACCATCACTTTGTTGACCTTTATGTACCTCTCTCTGTACTCTGTAGACTAACTTCAGTTCCACGTAAGGGCTGAGATAAGCATGCATAGAGTTCGTTAACTGTTGGCGTAAGCTGCAGAGCTGCTTGACGTCAAACTATGGATGGCTTGTCGATAATAAAATGTTGGGGATATGAGATGCATTTGCATAGCCGTGTGGTTACCGAGACCTAAGTCCGGACCTGAAGAAGATTATGTACCTTCGGAATTCGAGGTTGATTCTGTGATACCCTCGGCGAACAAGCTCCTCCGAGCTGCCTGGCTTTTACGATTGTACCTCGCTGATCCTTCAAAAATGTCCTAATGTCCTTGATGGACTCAGTTCCTAGTCTTGGGGTTATGGTGGGGATCTATTAATTGGCTACTAGGGTTCAAGAATTCCCCAGTATTTTTTGGAATTGGCATCTCCTTTTTGGAGGATCGGGCCTTGTTCATCAGTGTCACCGGCGGGTTTCATATTTGGGCTTGTAAATTGACTAGTGAAGTCTGAGAGAATTGGTTCATGATGATTGGTATGTTGACTCTAACGAACCAAGGGATTGTGATCTCTGTCTTTCAGAGCACCATGTGAAACTTCAAGTATTCTAGGAGTGCATACGCATTGTGTCCGGTAACTACATATCCCCATATGCACAGCTTTTGTGACTGTTACTGCAAATACAGTTGGTGAAGTTGTATCAAGACAGTGCGATTTCGATCTCGGAGCGTTTGATCGTCAAATGTCAATTAAGGGGCCTGCGGCGTAACATTTTTTGAGCGTTAGCTCCAACGAACGAACTCCAATAATTCCTTTGTATCTGTCCTCAGTGACAGTCACAGTCTCACCACAGGCTGATGTATGTTCATGTCCAGTTCCGTGACATGGTAGAGCATGACAGACACAGTGTCGACTCAATTCCAAGAGCTATCTCTAGGAAAATGCACGCATTTGTCCTTCGCTTGTTTCTCACCCCAGATCCCAAGGAAGACAAGACAAGGTCGAAGACGCGGACGGGTCGGCCCCTCATTGGCTCGCGGGTAGAGAGAGCCCCTAATTCTTCTGAAGCCAGGAGCTTCCAGGAACTGAAAGGCTGGGTGGGCGTCGTAGAGTTTGAGGTACTTAAAACGATCTTGATTGGTATTTCGATGGTGGTGATGCACTGAAAGAATACCAATGGCTGGGCCCTTAGGTACTGCGATGGTCTAACAGCGAATGCCCCGCCCCCCCTGTTCCTCGACCTCCAACGTGCGTGCCCCGTGCGGCTGCAGTGTCCATCCGGCCCTTTCAATCAGGAGCAAAACGCGTGCTGGCATCACCGACCGCATCCATAACTTTTGACCTGCTCTTCAAGGTATTTTCCTTTTGCCTTGTGCGATCACTTAATCTTGCTCGACCTCTTTTTTTGTCGGCGAGTCCTTTGTGTCCTTGTGTGGGAAGTGAGAGGAAGAGTTGTACAAAGCTCGTTTCTCCCGCCCTTTTCAAGTTCAGGGTCCTTTTCTACCGCCCACCTTCACCCACCGTACTTTGGATTACGGGGCACCGGTGTACCCAAAAGTTGGACGATTTGCGCAAAGCATCCAACAACCGTTCGACCGCACATTTTCAACGATCCAAGATCGCATAACGCCTTGTTGCCTTTGTCATCAGCGGCATTTTGACTACCACAATCTTTCCCCGGCAGGCCCCGTTGCTTCATATACCAACAGCTGCTGGCGAATGTCTGCTTCCTACCGCCATTCAGCCCCTTAGCACAATATCTGCCGATACCGCTTCGACATAGTCGCATTCACCTCTTGTTGCTTCACATACCGGCCTTGCGCCCGGTCATATCGCCATCATGGCATCGGCCTACGAGGTTGGCACAAGAGCCTGGCAGCCAGACACTGCTGAGGGCTGGGTTGCTTCGGAGCTCATCAACAAGACCGTTGATGGGTCCAAAGTCAAGCTGACCTTCCAGCTTGAGAATGGCGACGTGAGTTTTCCCTTTAAATGCGTTCAATGATGCCATTGTCGCTCTCTGTCTGGGATCACGAAACTGACAGGATGTGTCTCATATAGACCAAAGATATCGAGGTCACGGCGGAGGCCCTACAGAGCGGTAACGACCCGTCTCTCCCCCCTCTGATGAACCCGACAATGCTCGAAGCCAGCGACGATCTTACAAATTTGTCCCATCTTAACGAACCTGCTGGTATGTCAAACACAAGATTACTTTCCGTGGTATTTGGACAATAGTGCTGATACCCTGTAGTTCTTCAGGCAATTCGATTACGATACTTGCAAAAGGAGATCTACACCTACAGTGGTATCGTCCTCATTGCCACCAACCCTTTCGCACGAGTCGATTCGCTTTACGTTCCCGGCATGGTACAGGTTTATGCTGGAAGACAGCGAGCGACTCAAGCTCCCCACTTGTTCGCTATTGCTGAAGAGGCCTTCATGTAAGCATGCACTTTCACATGCCAATCCAACTTCATACTGACTTGAGGCTCAGGGACATGGTTCGCGACAAGAAGAACCAGACAGTAGTTGTCTCCGGAGAGTCTGGAGCTGGCAAGACTGTCAGTGCCAAGTACATCATGCGATACTTCGCTACCAGAGAGTCGCCCGACAACCCCGGTGGACGCTCCAAACGAGGAGCCGAGTCCATGAGTGAGACGGAAGAGCAGATCCTTGCGACTAACCCTATCATGGAAGCGTTCGGTAACGCCAAGACCACCCGAAACGATAACTCGTCACGATTCGGAAAGTACATTGAGATTATGTTTGACGAGCACACAAATATTATCGGTGCCAAGATCAGGACATACCTTCTCGAGCGTTCTCGATTGGTTTTCCAGCCCCTCAAGGAGAGAAACTACCACATTTTCTACCAGCTTGTCGCTGGTGCATCAGAGCAACAGCGCGAGGAGCTTAACCTGCTACCTATCGAGGAGTTCGAGTACCTGAACCAAGGAAACTGCCCAACAATCGACGGTGTGGACGACAAGGCCGAGTTCGAGGCCACCAAGAAGTCTCTGTCAACAATTGGTGTCACAGATGCCCAGCAGGCTGACATCTTCAAGCTGCTGGCTGGTCTTCTGCACCTCGGAAACGTAAAGATCACTGCATCGCGCAACGATAGTGTTTTGGCCCCCAACGAACCGTCTTTGGAGCGTGCTTGTGCCATTCTCGGTGTCAAGGCCGAGGAGTTCGCCCGATGGATCGTCAAGAAGCAGCTCGTTACCCGTGGCGAGAAGATCACCTCCAATCTCAGCCAAGCGCAGGCCATTGTCGTTCGAGATTCCGTTGCCAAGTTCATCTACTCAAGCTTGTTCGACTGGCTTGTCGATATCATCAACCATAGTTTGGCTGCTGAGGAAGTGTTGAACAGAGTTGTCTCATTTATTGGTGTTTTGGATATTTATGGTTTCGAGCATTTCGCCAAGAACTCTTTCGAACAGTTCTGTATTAACTATGCCAACGAAAAGCTCCAGCAGGAATTCAACCAGCACGTCTTCAAGCTGGAGCAGGAGGAATACCTCAGGGAAGAGATTGACTGGACCTTCATCGACTTCTCTGATAATCAGCCTTGTATCGACTTGATTGAGGGTCGTATGGGTATTCTGTCTCTGCTTGACGAAGAGTCTCGTCTCCCCATGGGTTCTGATGAGCAGTTCGTTACTAAGCTTCACCACAACTTTACTCCCGACAAGCACAAGTTCTACAAGAAGCCTCGTTTTGGCAAGTCTGCTTTCACCGTTTGCCATTATGCCATTGACGTTACCTATGAATCCGAGGGCTTCATTGAGAAGAACCGAGATACCGTCCCTGACGAGCACATGGCTGTCCTGCGTGCCACAAGTAACGAGTTCTTGAAGACTGTTCTTGACGCTGCCTCAGCTGTACGAGAAAAGGATGCCGCCTCATCAAGCTCCAGCTCCGTTAAGCCCGCCGCTGGTAGGAAGATCGGCGTAGCTGTCAACAGAAAGCCCACTTTGGGAGGCATTTTCCGATCTTCGCTCATCGAGCTTATGAGCACTATCAACAATACTGATGTCCACTACATCCGATGCATCAAGCCTAATGAGGCCAAGGAGGCATGGAA
This sequence comes from Fusarium verticillioides 7600, assembly GCF_000149555.1. Lineage (NCBI taxonomy): Eukaryota > Fungi > Ascomycota > Sordariomycetes > Hypocreales > Nectriaceae > Fusarium > Fusarium verticillioides. The sequence goes on along the minus strand of NC_031677.1, from coordinate 885,449 downwards.
GTTTGAGGGACCCATGGTTCTTAGCCAGCTTCGTGCTTGTGGTGTCCTCGAGACGGTTCGCATTAGTTGTGCTGGTTACCCTACTCGTTGGACATATGAGGAGTTTGCCCTTCGTTACTACATGCTTGTGAAGTCTGATCAGTGGACTTCAGAAATTCGCGAGATGGCCGATGCTATCCTTAAGAAGGCTCTTGGAACAAGTAGCAGCAAGGGTATGGACAAGTATCAGCTTGGTCTCACCAAGATTTTCTTCCGAGCTGGTATGCTTGCTTTCCTGGAGAATCTCCGCACAACTCGACTCAACGACTGTGCCATCATGATCCAGAAGAACTTGAGAGCCAAATACTACCGACGACGCTATCTTGACGCGCGTGAGGCCATTGTTATGACTCAGTCTGCTATCAGGTCATGGAAGGCCAGGAAACAGGTCCAGGAGCTTCGCACTATCAGGGCTGCCACTACCATCCAGCGAGTCTGGAAGGGATCTAAGCAACGCAAGGCCTATCAACAAATCCGGAAAGATATGGTTCTCTTCGAGTCTGCCGCCAAGGGATATCTTCGACGAAAGAACATTATGGAGGAACGCCTCGGCAATGCTGCCCTCAAGATCCAGCGTTCTTGGAGATCACGAAGGCAATTGCGAGCCTGGAGACAATACCGCAACAAGGTTGTCCTCATCCAGAGCTTGTGGCGCGGAAGAAGTGCTCGAAAGGACTATAAGAAGATTCGTGAGGAGGCTCGTGACTTGAAGCAGATTTCTTACAAGCTCGAAAACAAGGTCGTTGAATTGACACAGTCTTTGGGCTCAATGAAGGAGAAGAACAAGGGTCTGGCTTCGCAAGTGGAAAACTACGAAGGACAGATCAAATCGTGGAAGAAGCGACACAACGACCTCGAGGCGCGAACCAAGGAGCTCCAGACAGAAGCCAACCAAGCAGGTATTGCGGTCGCTCGCCTACAAGCTATGGAAGACGAGATGAAGAAGCTCCAGATTGCCTTCGACGAGTCAACGGCCAACATCAAGAGGATGCAAGAGGAAGAGAGAGAACTCAGGGAATCTTTGCGAGCCACAAATTCAGAGTTGGAGACAGCCAGAAGGTCAAGCACGCAACACGAGAAGGACAACATGAGTCTCAGACAGGAGTTGGAGTCTCTGCGGGATGCCCTCGAGCTGGCTCGAAGGAATGCCCCCATCAACGGAGAGCTTGCCAACGGTACCACGCCTGCAGCTGCAGCACCTTCAGGTCTCATCAACCTCGTCTCGTCCAAGAAGCCTAAGCGTCGGAGTGCCGGTGCGGAACCACGGGAGCTTGATCGCTTTAGCGGTACTTATAACCCTCGGCCGGTTTCCATGGCTGTTACTGGCACGGCGCATCGTCAGAACCTTTCTGGCTCGACCTTCCTACCTGGCGTTGATAATATCGAGATGGAACTTGAGACGCTTCTTGCGGACGAGGATGGCCTCAATGAGGAGGTAACAATGGGATTGATCCGAAACCTCAAGATCCCCTCACCCAGCAGCACCCCTCCTCCTTCGGACAAGGAGGTGCTCTTCCCTTCATATCTCATCAACTTGGTTACATCAGAGATGTGGAACAACGGCTTTGTGAAGGAGTCGGAACGTTTCTTGGCCAACGTTATGCAGTCCATCCAACAGGAGGTGATGCAGCACGACGGCGACGAGGCCATCAACCCCGGCGCCTTCTGGCTGTCAAACGTCCACGAGATGTTGTCGTTTGTATTCCTCGCCGAGGACTGGTATGAGGCTCAGAAGTCGGACAATTATGAGTACGATCGTCTTCTGGAGATCGTCAAGCACGATCTTGAGAGCTTGGAGTTTAACATCTACCACACTTGGATGAAGGTGTTGAAGAAGAAGTTGCATAAGATGATTATTCCCGCCATCATCGAGTCCCAGTCTCTCCCTGGTTTTGTTACCAACGAAAGCAGCCGATTCCTGGGCAAGCTCCTGCAGTCGAACTCAACCCCCGCTTACAGCATGGACAACCTGCTCAGCTTGCTGAACAGCGTCTTCCGTGCCATGAAGGCCTACTACCTGGAGGATTCCATTATTACACAGACCATCACTGAGCTTCTGCGGTTGGTGGGTGTGACAGCGTTCAATGACCTGCTCATGCGACGAAACTTCCTCTCATGGAAGCGCGGTCTTCAGATCAACTACAACATCACCCGTATCGAGGAGTGGTGCAAGAGCCACGACATGCCCGAGGGTACGCTCCAGCTAGAGCATCTGATGGTAAGTTTTACGTACTCGCGATGTCAAAGACAACACTAACAACTCTAAAGCAAGCAACCAAGCTTCTTCAACTCAAGAAGGCCACCCTGAATGACATAGAAATCATTCAGGACATCTGCTGGATGTAAGTAGTGATGTCCATCTGGTCTAACTCGCATACTAATTATTGTAGGCTATCACCAAACCAGATCCAGAAGCTGCTCAACCAATACTTGGTTGCCGATTACGAGCAGCCTATCAATGGCGAGATCATGAAGGCTGTTGCCTCGCGCGTGACAGAGAAGAGCGATGTTCTTCTCCTACAAGCCGTCGATATGGACGACAGTGGTCCTTATGAGATTGCCGAGCCTCGAGTCATCACCGCACTCGAGACTTATACTCCTTCTTGTAAGTAAATCGAACAACCTACACCAGGCATTGTAAGCTAACCTGTCACAGGGCTCCAGACTCCTCGTCTCAAGAGGCTAGCCGAGATCGTGTCGGCACAAGCCATTGCACAGCAAGAGAAGTTCGACTATACTGATGGCGAAGATTACGAAGACGGGCAGCCACAACATCATGAGCTGGCCGGCGTTGATGAGGTGGAAACAGAGTCGTAGGGGATAATGATAAGGCATTTCGAACGCACACAAGGGATAGAAGCCGCATTTTCAGGGTGTTTGATGTCGAATTTTCTAATGGCGGCGTGTAACTGAAAACAGATCTGAGGGAAGAAGGGTATTCTCCTTGAATCTGGACGGCATCATGTATACTGAGCGAGAACATATTTCACCTCTCCGCAAGCCGGTGAGGAAGGATATTTATACTCGACTCTATTTTGTAAGATGAGATACGGCTGTATTGGAGAGTCCGAGAGATGAGAGTACGAAGCGATATCGTGGTTATTTATTCACTACTCAAGTGCCATTGGAGATATTATCATCTGTGACTGTTGGTTTATGGTGATGCAATTATCGAATCTATTGCCTCTTTAGTTGCATGGAATTTTTCTGCATAGCAGCATTCTGAAGGTTACCCGACCTGAAGAACTCATCAATCTCTGCAACCTTGTATAAAAACGACAAAGTAGCCAAAATGACCACACGAAAACTACCTAATATCATCATTACGGGCACGCCCGGCGTCGGAAAGACGACTCATTGTGAGGCTCTCGCGGAGCGAACTGGACTGCGCCACCTTTCAGTGAACCAAGTTGTGAAGGACAAGGAATGTCATGAGGGTTGGAGCGATGAGTTTCACAGCTTTATTGTGGATGAGGACAAGGTATGAGACTCTCACGTGGTCAGAACTGATTTTGGGGATGAACACAAGTTCTGGAGTAGATGATGAGAATTTGTGCTGATATCATTACAGTTACTAGATGCTATTGAGGACGATGTCAAGGCTGGTGGATGCATTATTGACTGGCACGCCTGTGATCTGTTCCCCAAGAGCTGGATAGATCTGGTTGTTGTGCTTCGAGTTGACTCATCGACGCACTACGATCGTCTTATCACAAGGTATGTTGCTCATTACATAGCTCTTGTCATTTCGTTCTGGCCTGGAGCAGAGAAACATCCATTTACTGACTCTGTATTTCAGAAACTACCCCGAGTCCAAGCTTCAAGAAAATATTGATTCTGAAATCATGGAAGTCCTCCTCCAAGAGGCTCATGAGGCTTTCGACGAGGAGATTGTTATTGAACTGACAAGCAACACATCCGATGAGATGGACACAAACGTTGATCGTATAGTGGCTTGGCTTGATCAGTGGAAGAAGGATAACGACAAGGAATAACCAAACTTCAGAGGCAACATAAAAGGGATGTATTTGCTACAGGGGGTTACTATAAAAAGTCTTTGGCGTGGGATATTTTGAAGCGTGGACTCGGTTGGTCAAAATAGATTTTCAGATGCAAGCCTAGGGCAGGCTATGAATTGACATGAATCGTTCTACTGGTGGTTCCGTGCTGAGTAAGTGCATATTTTGATGGGCAAACAATCACAGTCATAGTGGGGAGCCTATTGTTCAGCTCGATTATCTCCAGCTGCTATCTCGCTTTCAAGGTCACATCACATCCAGTCAGTAATTTTCTACTTTGCTTTGGTCAAAATGGCTGCACACAAGGTCAACTTCATCACCGGCAACGCCAACAAGTTGCGCGAGGTCAAGGCCATTCTCGAGCCTGAAATCGAGGTCCTCAGCAAATCTATCGATCTCGAAGAGGTTCAGGGTACACTTGAGGAGGTTACAGAGTCAAAGTGCCGTAGAGCTGCTGATCTGGTATGTAAACTATCTTATATATCCTACAAACGCTGTAAAGAAGATGAATTTGTTTAACAATAAAATACAGGTGAAAGGCCCCGTGCTGGTAGAAGACACGGCTCTGTGCTATAACGCTCTGAGCGGTCTTCCTGGGGCGTACATGTGAGATTTGATGCTAAAACGCTGTGAAATATGAATGCTGATGCGATGGCTTTAAAGCAAGTGGTTTATGACTTCGATCGGTCATCAGGGCTTGAACAACCTGTTGGCTGCTTACACTGATAAGTCCGCTGAGGCTGTCTGCACTTTTGGGTACTGTGCTGGACCTGGTGAGAAGGTCATTCTGTTCCAGGGCCGATGCCCAGTAAGAAACTCTCGAGTCCGTCCACTGTGGCTGTGCTGATATGTGATACAGGGCAAGATTGTGCCTCCCCGTGGACCTCCCGATTTCGGTATGTGCTGTGAAAAGAATACATAGTACTAGTGCATGCTGACTGATGAATAGGATGGGATGCCGTCTTTGAGTATGAAGGTCAAACGTATGTAAAGTCTGAATCTGAGCGATGATTTCTGCTAATTGTCATAGTTTTGCTGAGATGGACAAGGCGGAAAAGAACAAGATCTCCCATCGTGGCCGAGCTCTGGCCAAGCTCCAGGCTTGGTTCAAGGACCAGCAGTAGACTGCAGTGAACTACGATACAGCAGCGTACTTTGTGAGGCTAGAGTCTTATAAGTATAAAGGTTAGATGCAGTCAAGAACGGGATTACTTACTAGAGCACTTCATACTGGTTGTACTTGCGAAAGTAGTGAGAGCCACGACGGTACGGCTGCAAGAAACTGTCGATCGAAGAGGGCTTCTGACGAACTGTTCTGCCGATGAGGTTTCGGACCTTTGTAGAATCACGAAAACTGGGATCGAATACTAATAGATTCGCTTGACCGTCCATTTGCCTCTCGAAGCCAACGATTGTCAAAGAGTGGCCTATCGACATTTAGTACCTAGTAAGCATACTGATGGCTCGAGATTCTCTTACCTGGGTGTTGTAGATAGATTGGTGGCAGGTCCGTATGATGGATTCGGTCTTCGACGCTTGTGATACCTCCTCGAAAGTATCCTTCGATAGCTTCAAAGAGACGTTGTTTCGACTTGCCGCGTTCCTGATCCTTAAATGCTTGAACGGAGCAACTGTTACTGTTAGTTGCATGTCGAGTTTCTCATGACAGTGAACTTACGGTATCTCCAAGCTGAGAAACACAGCCTGTGCCTGGTTCTTGTTAGTCATCACACTCCATATAAGAAGAGGTGTTGTATACCTCTGGTGTACCGATGTATTTTCTCGTCCCCTTGATGCCTCCAGTCTCTGCTCTTCCTTGGGCATTGATACCCATGTCCCAGGCATTTTCAATGAGGTCTTGGATCTGAAAGATGGTAGGAAACGTGCGCCCAAAGTGATTTGAACCTTCTCTCGAAGCGGCGATTATGTTTGAAGTGAGCATCTGGATATTTCGATAGCCACAGAAACCGCCTGTCACTCGTTAGAGACCCCAGACTACACAGCATTTGTCGACTCACCTTCTCGTCTCAATTTGGAAACATGTTGTACCGCAGGGTGACACAGGTAGGCTTCCTGTGTTGAAGGACTTTGCTCAAGAAGCTGACTTAAAACCGGCAGAACACCTCAAGAAACCGTTAGCCGCTGCTGGGGAACGTTACTAGATAGTACTCACCATCGTTGACAACCTGACCTTCATCCTTAAGAAGATCTACGAGCCAAGGGGGCATCTTTCTCTCATGCGCAAATCTGCCAAGATCGGACTTCTACTCTCGTGTTAGTCACTTCATCATAAGTATCAATAATCATGTAAAATCTCACCCCCAGACGAACGTTGGATTTAGCTCGATCGCCATTTTTATCTCGACTTGAAGAGCCTCTGCTAGTAGTCTTGGTGATACCAGCATCCTCTCTCTTGGTCTTGTGCCGTGTCCTACTACTGCTGCCGTTACTCTCCCTCCCGTGAGAGCTACGCCCGGAAAAGAGGTCCTTCCAGGCCTGGATAGGGCTGACTTTCTTGTGCTTCCGGTCTCTATCTCTAGATGAAGACTCCGGCTTCCGGGCCACAGCGGGAGTCTGTTCCGGCTCTGGTGCTGGTGCTGGCTCTGGCGTGGGCGTGGCGTCCTGCGCCTCGAGCTCGTGAAGCTCGAGATGATAAGCTAGCTCGTCCAGCCGAAGGATCTCACCGCAACCTTCTGGACACTCAATAGTGTCTCCGGAGGTGGTGGGTGGTGGTCCGTCAGCGTCTGGGTGTTGCTGCTCTATGTGCTAGTCCAGGGGAAGAATGTCTTAGTCTCAGCTAAACTCAAGTCAAGCGGTGGGAATGAAAAGATCGGTGAGAGAGACACACTAGAATGAGTTCATATTCGTCTTGGCCCGGCTTGAAGCCGCAGAAGGGGCAAGGATCCGAGTTGGACATGGTTGATTATTTCATGAATTAAGACGAGGGATGAGATGAGAAAGGTTGAGTTTAGGAACGAAGTGAGAGTTGTTTCAAATGCGAGACGGAGAATAAGTTTCTATGTGTCTATGAGTTATCAAGTGCAGCGATGTTTTTGGCTGTGACAGAATGAATAAGGTCAAGAACAAAGAAAGAGTTGGACGCGGTGAGAGAGAGTGTGTGAGTGTGAGTGATTCAGTGTGAGCCCGTGAGTGAGGCTGTGAAGGCGGTACACGTACCACGTACCACTTCTCCAGGGTCTCACAGCGTTTTCAAAGTCAAATCACGGGAAGGGCACAGCCTAAGAAATGCAGCCATTCAACTGTAGCTTGACAACACCAACCACTATATTTGAGTCCTATAGTAGTATTTACGGATACATACTCAAAATGCAAACACAGCAAATGCATATACAGCAATGCCAAGTCAGTCAGTCATATACCACATGGCGCGACGTCAGTACCACAACAAAGACCGCGGATCTCTCAATAGCGTCCGGATGGTACCCTATTGCATTTGTATAGCGGGACCATCCGAATAGAGTCAAGTTCCCGTCCAAATGGATCTCACAGTAACATACAGCACGGTTCAGTACATACAAGAGACAGACCGCTCTCATGGAGGTAGGGAGGGTTCAAAGAACTAAAGCAAGTTAGGTAGCCAAACTAACAAGGCATCATGAATTGTTGGGAACCAATTATCAACGACACCGAGAATCTGGTGCCTTGGATTTGTTCTAGAAACTTGCTTTAGACAAGGTACGTATCGGTAGTTGCAGCTCGATAGATCCTTGCAAGTGTCACTCAATCCCTTCTGTCAGTCAGTCATTCAAGCGGCCATGAATCAGAACATTCACCAAGCAAAGTCAGTCAGTCAGAGTCAGATAGTACAACAGAAATTTTCTAATAGTAAGCAACCAAGCAGCCAATCCCAAAAACCTCCTGACCTGAACCTGAACCTGGACCTGGACCCTTCCATTGATTTGAACCATGTACTCTAGTTGTTAAGGCAGGCAAAACGAGGAAGAAAATAACACACCAAAAACTTGGGCAGTTAGTAGACATCGACATGGTACGACTTGACACACCCTTTCCAATAGACAGCAACGGAGAATTTAACCAAAAGAGGGCACCCTATTCAAGGCCCTTGTTGTCTCAGCCCCGAATCACCTTGTGACCTCTGCGACTGAGACTGAGGCTGTGACTGACTCCCACCCATCGTGGGACGGCCTGGCCTGGCCTGGCCTGGCCTGGTCAGAACTTGTGGACCGCCCCGCGGTCTGAGAAGACTTGAATCGTCATCATCGCGATCGTGATTGTCTGGCAAAATGATAATCATGCCTCTTTGAACAGCATTCGCAATTATTTTTTTTTTTTACATCAGAATGCAATTGCTCTTGGCCGGAGCCTCGCCCGGGTTCTGCGACTTCTCAATCTGTCCGATCAAGAGCTCGAAAGCCTTGCCCACGTTCTCGTTGTATCGTGCGCTCGCCTCGGTCCAGCCGCATTGTATCTTCTCCGAGAGCTTCTGTCCGTCTTCGGGTGTCACCTGTCGTTGCTCGGGGCGCAAGTCGCTCTTGTTGCCGACGATGCAGATGGGGACCGACTCGGTGCCCTAACATTGGTGGTTCAGCTTATGGGCTGCTTGTTTCGGGTTCTGGGAGGACTTACCAGGTGGTTGAGGATCTTCTCGCGAATGACTTGCACCATCTCGAACGATGGCAGTGATGATACTGAGTAGACGAGCATGTAGCCATGGATTCCGATAAAGTGCTTGGAGTTGAGGATGCTGTACTCGTCCTGGCCCGCTGTGTCGACGATCTCGGTTGAGTAATCTTGGCCCTTGTACTTGATCATCTTGCTGAAGGTATTCTCAATCGTGGGATAGTAACTGTCGACGAAGTGGCCATCGACGAACCGCACGGCTAGAGACGACTTGCCTGTGATGCGTCCACCGTCAGCAAATGTAATTGAGCATTCGGAATTAAACCGCGATCTTTTGAAAATGTGATAAAATGATTGAGAAATACTGACCGACTGAGCGGCTGCCGACAATAGCGACCTTTCTTTGCTTGGGAGAAGGCATCGTGCTACAACGTTGAGTGGCAGTGAATCAAAAGTGAAACAGCGCGTGCGTCTTCTTCGTTGTTGAACCTAAAGTTGAGTGTTGGCGCCCGAAAGGAGTAAAAGTTTGGGCGTACAGCAACTGAGACCAACAGCGGGCAAAAAATAAGAGGATGGAGAAAAAGAGAGCGAGAGGCAAAAAGAGTCTCGTTGATGACGATGGTGAATGTATGATGTGTAACTTTAGTACGGTACCTCAACTGGGGGGTATATGGTATCCCGTAAGTAATAAGGGCCTGGAACTTTAGGTGCCCGTACTCACGTCAGTCAAATCAAATCAGCTCAGATCAGATGCTAGAGGTCTTGAATGCAGTAAAAAAAAGGAGCCCATCTTTTTTAGGTCATTCCTGATGGGCACCTCAGGAACTGTAACTCTACTCTACCTACTGCACTCACTGCAAGCCCCCCTCCAAGAACGGGAGCCCCTCCCCCTCCCTTCCATTTGCATCATACAGTCCGATAAAGATACGTAACTGTGCTGCCTCTCCCCTGTAATAGTGTTAGGTTGGTTCGCCTTCCTCACTTGATACATAGCCAAGCAAAGTATGCACTAAATCACACCGGGAATAATCTAACAAGAGCCTCAGATCATGCATTATCACTCAAGTATGAACGAATCTCAATATCAGTATCAGTCAGTATCAGCAAATATGGCCCTTCTAGTGGCCTGGTATCGATTCTTCTTCTCATCTATACACTCTCTCGCTAGCAAATATGCCCAGAAGTGGCTGTAGTCCATCCGTCATACAAAGTAGAGAAAAAAGAAAAGGGAGTCATACTCAGAACATTGTCCCAAAACATTCCCTAGCTCAAGTCATGTCCATGCGTATATAATCAACTATTGTCGTCGCAGTCGTTGTAATTCGTTGACGAGCCCTTCCAGCTCCGTCACCTTGTTGTCCACTGATCTATACATTCCGATGAATTCCTTGATCGATCCAATCAGACCTGGGAGTCCCTCGCTTCCCGCTTGCTCCTTCAGTCGTTTCCGGGCTGCATCTTCCAGAGACAAGTAGCCCAGCAAGACGGAAAGGTAGCCAAATGCCACGCTCAGCTTCGATTTCTCTACAGAGTCGGCCTATAACATCATTGTCAGTTTCAGATCTATCATCGTCAACGAGCAAGCTTACCTCTAGCATCAAGGCCTGGTTCTGTAAGTACACTGTCACCAGGCCATCCAGTTGCGCCCCGGTGATGTTCTCACGCGCGGGAGCGCAGTGTTCTAGTATATTGATCGTCATACCGAGCACTAGAAGGAGCCCATCATAAGTCTCCTCCTTCAGACGTCGGTTGCTCATAGCGTCCAGGGCCGATTTGAATCCAGAGAGAATGCACTTCGAAAGACTCGACAACAGGATTACATCACTAAAGGCCGCCGCGCCGTGTGTCGTGTTGGACATATTGATCGAGAGCTTGAGAATGGCTACTTCGGTGTTTCCGGGCTTATCTGGCCATTGCTGGAGGTTGTTCTCGAGAATACGCGCCACTTGATGCGATTGCTGCGCAATCCATGTGACTTCATTGGCATCGTTCATCGCCAGGCCTGACTGTGACTCTAGTATTGATATGATAAGAGCAGTCGCTGCATCGGTTTTAGGGTTTGTACTCGTACAATGAGATAGGACAGTCTCAAGATCGTTCTCCACGTCCTTGACAACTACTGATGAGTGCATCGCATCGATTCGTTGGCATACAACGTTCAGCAGTTGAAGTGCAAGAACTTGAGGCGAAAGTTTCTCAGGGCGGCGGCCATACCAAATATTCATTTTCTTGAGCGTAGTCTTGACTTCACTCAGAGAGGCTCTCGTCGTCTTTGCGAGCCTCAGTTTGCCTGACGCGAGTTCATCAATGTCTTCAGGCACCCGTAAAAGGACAGAGAGCATTTGTCCCAGTCCATCATCAACAAGCTGTTGCAAGAGGTGGGCTGCAGGGCTGAAATGGAGAAACGAAACGAGAACGGCTGACAAGGCGAATCCGCAAATGATATCCTGTTCTTGACCAATGTTTGCTGCGACTTTATCGCGAGTTGCGTGATCTCGGAATTGACTGATGAATTCCTTGTTTTGTAGCTTCTGAGAAAGCTCCAGGAGTGCCCCTCTCCTCAATGAAGATGAAGAGCTTCCAGGGGTTCCTATCCGAGCAAGCAGATCCTCCATCTCATCGGCAAAGCGATTGTTGGCTCCAGCTCTCCGTAGTTCATGAACGCTCTTGATAGCAGGTCGTGTCCCTCCGTCTCCGTCGACATCATCGGAGTCATCCATGGCAAATGGGTCGGCGTTGGCGGGTTCTGCAGGCGTAGCAAGAAGCGCATCCAGCTCTTCTTCCACAGTCATGGGCTTTTCCTGGCTGGGCTCACTGAGCTTCGAGGAAGACTCGGTCAGGATGGATCGAGATTGGCCGTACGTGTACTTGACTCTTCGGCTTTTGAGTGCAACCGTAGTGCGATTTCGGGGTCGTATCGTAGAGTCTTGAGAATAATTCTGGGAGTTGCTTTGCGATTGTTGAGAGGGAGTCGCACCTCCG